>NC_139942.1:15500823-15938323 GCF_963454915.1 Gymnoscopelus microlampas
TGGCCACTTTGGCACTTGGAGTCCAGTGTTTGTTAGATGTCTTATTCTATTGTTGGTCAAATCAAGAGGTGTTGTTATATTCCTCGTTAAGGTTTTGGCCCTCCTCCACTGAGTTCACCCGCATAATCACCCTCCACCCAGGTTAGGGTTAGGGTTTAGGGTTAGGGTTAGGGTTAGAATGTAAGAGTCTCCACCGATTCAACCCACACACACACACACACACACACACACACACACACACACACACACACACACACACACACACACACACACACTATAATATTATAATTTATAGCTGCAAAGTAACTAGTAAAACAAATACATTTAGTGGAGTAAAAAAACAATATGTGGATCCAATATGTAGTGGAGTAGAGGTAAAACCATTGGAAGTTGGGAATACTCAAATAACGCACAAATACCCAACATTGTACATAAGTACAGTACTTAAGTTAATGTACTTAGTTACTTTACACCACTGACACATTGAACCAATATTACACTGGTGACATTGCATGGAGTGAGTTGGGTTTGGTCCTGGAGTGAGTTGGCTATGGTCCTGGAGGGAGTTGGTCTTTGGTCCTGGAGGGAGTTGTCCCAGCCCTGGAGTGAGTTGGGCAAATATTTCTTAAGTCTTCATGGAGTGAGTTGGATTTGGAGTGAGTTGGGCGGTATTCTACTGAAGAATGCATGGACACGTTTTTCTAAACTTTAACCTGTGTTATTCTTAAGGCGATAGTAGGCTGACTTTGTGATTGTGTTAATGTGGCTGTTGAAGTTCAAGTCCATGACTACACCACGTTTTCGGCTTGGCTCGTAGTTTGTACGTATGGTTCATACAACCAAAACACGCAAGCACACACGCACGCACGCAGACATGTCCTATTTCCAGGCCCATTAAGGCATTAGGGGGCCTTTGAGCTGTCTGCTTTAAGGTGTAAACAGAATGGGGGCCCATTGTAATAAGGCAGCATTATGGTTGACAATAGAAGAGACCCAAACCCTCGCTGCCGGGGGAACAGCATTGTCTCACACAGATCTGTGTCTCTGCACTGCTCAGACCCCCACCCTCTCCTCAAGGTGTTTTTAACAGTGGTTGGAAGAAGTACGCGCGTTTTTTTTTACTTAAGTGAAAGTATCAATTCCACAAAGTAAAAATACTCCGTTACAAGTCAAAGTTCGGTATTCAAAATGTACTTGAGT
Organism: Gymnoscopelus microlampas; assembly: GCF_963454915.1. Lineage (NCBI taxonomy): Eukaryota > Metazoa > Chordata > Actinopteri > Myctophiformes > Myctophidae > Gymnoscopelus > Gymnoscopelus microlampas. The sequence goes on from NC_139942.1 coordinate 15,502,024, forward strand.
AAAAGTACAAAAGTATCCGCATAAAAATATACGTTAAGTACCAAACGTAAAAGTAGTCATTGTGCAGAATGTCCCATTTCACACGTTAAAAATGTATATATATATATATTTTTTTTAAATAGCAGATCTACAAGCTCAGAGGGCTGAAGTGGTTTGTGTGTTTTGCAATAATAATAAAAATCTACAAAGTAACTAGTAACTAGAGTTATAACAATATTTTCCTCATGGGGTAGAAGTAAAAGTATTGAGAATTGTACGTACAAAATACCTCAGCATTGTAGGCCTACTTAAGAACAGTACTTGAGTACATGCACTTAGTTACTTTACACCACAGTAACTAAGTACATTTACTTGAGTACTGCGCTGGAGTAGCCTACATCTCTGGAGTATTTGTTTTCTTTGCAAAGCGCATGACTTTCACCCCGAAAGTGTTTTCAGTCTGGCTGTCCAATGGAAGGAGGGCATTACAACACACCACTTACCTTATTTCATAACGTGCCTCAAGTGGGGCTTGAGGCCGGGAACCCTTTCTGAAGGGTCAGCATTGTCAGGTGGAAACCTTGTATATCCAAAACCGTTACTTTTCAGGAAATGGGGGGAAAAGAACCATTGTTCCAATGGATACTATTCAGTCACAAGCTCCTGTTAATACTTTTCACTGGTTAAATATTTTTAAAACCCACTGACTTAACCCCTTTCACTTTGACTTAAAGGGGAATACCACTCATTTTCAACATTGAACTATGTCTTTCATATACCTTAGAACTGTTGTGTGGAAATAAGAAAAAAGTCCCCCCCCCCTTCTATGTTGCCTAGAACTGGATAATTGATTGAGGTCATGTGATCAGTGACATACGCAGGGTGTACTTTTGGCTGAGGGGGCGGAGCCAAAAGTACAGTAGTAGTAGTTCAATGTTGAAAATGAGTGGTATTCCCCTTTAACCACTTAAACCTCAGCATCCTTATTGTGGGGAAAGCTTTCGCTGGAAAATAGCAGATCGACAAGCTCACACCACGTTTTCAGCGAAAGCTTTCACCACAATAACAGAATACAGAAAAGACACTATAGAGCCATGAGCAGAGCCGTAGGAAGCCATTCCCAGTTGGGGGGGATATATTTGTACCGGCCCACATGCACGAGCGCCATACATGCACGCGCGTGCATGTGTGGCCAGTGCGCGCGCGCGAAGCGCCCGTGCGATTTCTTTCGCGTTTTTTCGCGGTTATTCCCCTTTTATTTCGCGGTTTTTCGCGCCCTTTTATTTCCGTTTTTTATTACTTTAATTCGGTTAATTCGGTACCAAAAGGGGAGAGGGGGGGTGGGGCCGCTCTTCCACCTTCAAGCAGCTCACACAGCTGATCGTGATCTGGGCCCAGCAGCCAGCAGCCCTCCCTTCCAGGCAGCGGCCGCGGGGTCCTAGTGCCGGCCTCATTTGAGGCTTTTTTCCCCTCCTCTTTTTCCCCGTGGCCTCGCGGCCCAAATACCGGTTCGCGGCCCACGCGAGGCCGCTCCGCGGCCCACGGGGGACGAATCCCCCCCCGCCCCCCCCCTTTCCTACGGCCCTGGCCATGAGGGACATTGGTCAAGTGTTTACATTTTTTTTTATCAAAGGTTACTTTTGTACGACAAAGTAGGACATTCATTTATAAAAAAAGTTGAAATAAAAAATAAGTTGAGATACAAGGTTTCTGTCTGACAGCAACAACATAATAGTGCTGTACATACTGTCTCTGTAGCATGTGTCAAATAGCAGTGCTGTGAGAGGTTCCTCTGACTGTGACGGGTGCTTTAACGTTGTAGGTGGCACTGCACTGTGAGCCAGAGGCTGGCTGCAGGTTACACTGTGTGGTCAGAAGCTCCGTCCGTAGTTTAGTGGTTTTTCGGCACACTGGTGCCATGAGACAAGTCCACGTGTGCCTTTGAATTTGTGACAGCCACACATTATCATTGTGATACATACACAACAACTACACAATAGTATATAAAGTACTTTTGTGTGCACTTATTTCCCATTACAGAGGCAAATTCTTCCATTACAGAGGCAAATTCTACAGCCTACACATTTTAACCGCTTTCAAGCTGGTGTCCCTATTATGGGCATGTCATCATAGGTGGAATATTTAAATTACATTGTTTTAAACAAACTGAAAATGTTTCACAAATTATCATTAAATTGCAAAATAGCAGATCTGCAAGCTCACAAACTTGTATTCCGTATAATTTCATTCGTAAGTATGAAATAGGACTTAAGTGATTAAGCTCAAGGGGTTTGAATGGCTACTTTTTCTTTGGCTTGAATAAAATAAAGGTCAACAGATTGATAAGAGTGATGAATGAGTACAGGTGTGCGTTGAGATTCTCATTGGCCTTTTGCTGTGTCTTGGGTACCAAACATTTGACAACCACTGGAGTGATGACACCGCACAAAAACAACAAGAACTGTACTCAAACATTTACTGTAGCCTACTAAGTAACTAAAGTGATTCACATTTCATGCACACATTTTCATTTGTGTGCGTGCGTGCGTGCGTGCGTGCGCGTGTGTGTCACCTTGCTCATAGCTTTAGAAACAACACAACAACAACAACAGGCTGTAGATTCAGTGGGTTTCTCCTTTACAATCTGTAAGCATCACATTCTGAATTCAAATCACTTCCATCCCAAAGTTGACAGACAGACAGACAGACAGACAGACAGACAGACAGACAGAACGCTCAAACCTTGTCTTAAAGTGGACACATATCATATCAATAGAAGAAATGGAAAGGGGGCATTTGCACATGAGGAATCTTATTGTCCACAAATCGGCCTTGACTTTCACCGTGACAGTGGGAAAATTAAATAAAGACCTGAGACGAAAAAGAATCACATAATCTGAAACATGAATTATGATATATAATGCTTGTACGAGGAATTTACTTTGGCACATAAAACTATTCCTGATAATTAATTTAGGGCATGACACCCTATAGCATGCATGGGCAACTGGCGGCCCGGGGGCCACGTGCGGCCCCCATCTTCACTTAATGCGGCCCGCAGGTTAATATTATTGGAATACTGATATAGTATTGATTTCAGCTGTTACAATTCCAAACATGCAAACATGACCCGCTTCAATTACTTCAGTCTATATTAGCAGCTAATATTGAGAATCTGTTGTCTTTTTTATGTCCAATGTATTTGTATTTCATATAGTTCATAAAGTTAACATAAGTATAACTAAATGTATTTGAAATAGTGTAACTTTTCAGGTTACACTTCATATTCAAAAATAGCAAAACAAAATCTGGATTCCAATTCCAAAATAGAAAAAATAGCAGATCTACACGCTCAAAACGTGTCACACTCTGACACGTTTTGGGCTTGTAGGTTACTTTGCTACCTTTGTGTGACATAGAATGGCGAAGAAGGGCATTCATTTACGCATACAGCATATGCATGTGGGCCTCTGGGGGTGAGTTAAAATATGGAGAGGTTTTTGCACAACAGCAACAATATAGTTCAACACATACTAAATAAACAGTATGAGACAGATGACCATGATACATGTGTTTAAAAAAGTAGAGCCAATTTTACCCAGAAGAGGGCAGTGTTGAGATGAAGCTGGAGATTACATTAAAGTACATTAAAATCAACAGGGACAGGGCCAGGTTGAAAGTGGTCCATTTCATTACAATGTCACCAGCTAGAAGGTAATCCAATGAGAGAATGTATAAGGATCACTATTCACATCATAGGTTTCTCTCTCCCCACAGTATACAGTTGTAGATTGTATTGTACTATTGTATCATGTACAGGGTAATTGACTAAACAGGCTGTAGCTTCTGCCAGCATTGTTACGCATTCTGACTAATCTTTCAAGAACCACAGAATATTTATCTCCAGTATGATCGATCCCCTGATGGTTGCTAATCACGAAGGGTTTCACTGTGCTTCCGTAAAGAAAAATGACCTCCCGTTCGCTTGTTATACCCAGTTGAAAATAGCATGTTTCGCCAAAAATACATAGTAAAACACAGGAGCTGAGACTATTTCCCAAATACTTTAACCAGGGAGTGAATGGAGCAGTAAATCTTTGGATCTTTGGATTTTTTCTTTTTTTTTTGTTGGAAATGACGGAAATGGCAGTGAATGTGTTAATCTACCGGTAAGTACATAATACTTAGGTGTCTATTGAATAATAAATACCAATTTAGAGGCCCTTTGACATCAGTGACTTGAAATGTTAGAGAAAACCATACTGTGTGGATGTGAGTCAAGGGGAAGAGTCTCTTCCAGACATTCCAATTAAAGGATAACTCTCTGACGTCACTCACAATGAAACCTTGACTTCTATAAGCCATGTGTGTGTGTGTGTGTGTGTGTGTGTGTGTGTGTGTGTGTGTGTGTGTGTGTGTGTGTGTGTGTGTGTGTGTGTGTGTGTGTGCGCGCGTGCCTGTGTGTGTGTGTGTGTGTGTGTGTGTGTGTGTGTGTGTGTGTGTGTGTGTGTGTGTGTGTGTGTGTGTGTGTGTGTGTGTGTGTGTGTGTGTGTGTGTGTGTGTGTGTGTGTGTGTGCGTGCGTGTGTGCGTGCGTGCGTGCGTGCGTGCGTGCGTGTGTGTGTGTTTGGGGGTCAGAGTTCATGGGAGAGCTCACATATAATACTTGGAGCTATTACTGCCATAAACAGACGGGTTCATTCCTGACAGGCCTCCTGCAGAGAGATCCACTATCTCCACACTGAGCCTTCTCCACAAATACACACACACCCCACAATTTAATGTGTGCCGTTTCCAAAATAACCAATAGGCTCTATTCACAGCAGCCATATTATGAAGACATTCACAGGTGTTACCAATGATACTAATCAAGGCTCTGTTCCATTCTGGTCAAACAGAGTCAGGGTGTTGATATTGTGCATGTTGGCCCACTGGAAACACTCTGCTACACCAGTGGGTCTAAAGTTGGGGTCCAGGGACCATCATGGAGTCATGGAGTTCATACAAATGGAACCAAATGGACCCTTACGGGTCCATTTGGTTCCATTTGTACACTCTCAGAGTTATGGGGGTCGTGGAAACCACTGTGCTAGACTAAATGGAACAGAGCCTTCATTAGTATCATTGGTAACACCTGTGAAGGAAGTGATAATATGGCTGCTGTGAATAGAGCCTATTGCTTTATTATTTACTTCAACTACTGTTCATTTAAGTTATTGTTCTATAAAATAAAATAAAACCTACATGAACCACTTGAACCTTATTTTATACTTTGTCTATTCAAAAATAGCAGATCTAATGTATGAGCTCACGACAATGCATCGCAATGTGACGTGTTGTGAGCTTATTATCGTTCAAATAGTACAAAGTTAGAACAATAATTGTGAAGTGGAAGATTCTGAATAATCAGTACTCTTACGTTTGGTACTAAAGTATGTACTTTTTGTGCTTTTATTGAAGTCATATTTTGGACTTTTGGTTGTGACAGAGTATTTCCACATTGTGGTATTGTTGCTTCAGGAAAGAATCAAGAGTGCTTCTTGCATCACTGTCTGCTTCTGCTGCTGTGTATGTATCTGTTTTTCTGCGTGTCCGTCCGTCCGTCCGTCCGTCTCACACTATCCTACTGTCTGTCATCTCAGACAGTTGTCTTGCTCTGACCCTCGGGACGTATGTATTTATGAACCATGAGGTCAGCGAGCTACCAGTGTACATTCCTTCCTAATGCCTTCACCTCATTGATTTAATACATTCTAGGTTTCTTTTGCGTTTCGTTTCTTTCTTGTCACATCAAAGGTTTACAGGCGTAAATAAGTGGGTGGAATTTTTTCTTCTTTTGTGCAAGCTCCACCGTTTCTGTTATTCCCAGGAAGAGAAAAAGAAAAAGAAGAGGGCCGCCCCCTTCTCTAACTGCTTTCTTTAACATAACTGCATAATATACACATGACATAGCATAAGCTATCTGGTATGTAGGCTTACATGAGGTTAGACATAACGTTATAGGCACAAAGGTGGTAGCACTCCACTTTGTGTCGTATAAATGATTGGTTCTCAAAGTGGGGTCCGGGGACCCCCAGGGGTCCTTGGGGGGGTACAAGGGGGTCCCCAAATTAGTTTATACAGCGTCACAATCATTTTAACCGCTTTAACCACATTTTATACTTTGGCTATTAAAACATAGCAGATATACAAGCTCATAGCACGGCACTCTGTGCCACGCTTATATATCTGCTACTTTTGAAAAATCGTGAATATCTGTGCAAATCTTTGAATATATGTATTTTTTAAAGCTAACATTTTGTAACTCAAATCTTTACTTCTGGGGGGGCGGGGGTCCCTGGAACTAAATATTTTGAAATGGGGGTCCGCGGGCAAATCATTTTGGGGGTCCATGGCATGAAAACGTTTGAGAACCACTGGTTTAAATAAACAAGCCCAAAATACAGTTATTCTAGTTCCTACATAGCGACAAGAACGTCCTGTGCTTGTCTCTCACTTATGGAAACGTGGTCAGATGTGATCAAAGCGTTATGAATCACATGCACACGTGAGTGACTCCCACCTATATAGTGACGCTATATCGTCACTGTCGGGTGGAAAACTTGTATGTCCACAACTTTCAGTGGTGGAAAAAGTACTCACATTTCTTACTTAGGTAAAAGTATTAATATGTAACAGTACTCTGTTACAAGTAAAAGTCTGGAATTTTAAATGTACTTGAGTAAAAGTACAAAAGCATTGGCATCAAAATGTACTTAAAGTACCAAAAGTAGAAAGTAGTCATTATGCAGAATGTCCAATTTTACACGTTTTCAAAAGTATAAAAATCTTTTGAAAATAGCAGATGTACAAGCTCACAATGGCATTGTGAGCTTGTAGATCGGCTATTTTAAAATGGACGAAATGTATATAGGGCTGAAGTGGTTAATGTATGTTTTGTAATGATAATAAAAATCTACAAAGTAACTAGTAACTAAAGTTTTCATGTAATTGCAGTGGAGTAAAAGTTCAATATTTGGATCCAAGATCTAGTGGAAGTAAAAGTATTGGAAATAATAATATAAGTAAAGTAAAAAAATACCTCAAAATTATACTTAAGTACAGTACTTGAGTAAATGTACTTAGTTACTTTACACCACTGGTTCCAAAGGACCCAGTGTACTTATTATTTAGTCACAAGCTCTTGTGAACACTTTTCATTGGCTCAGTATTTATGAAACCCAAAGACACTTTAAACACTTTCACATCCACTTTCAAAAGGTTTAAAAACGAGCAAAGATGGCCGATCTACAAAGCTCACAACACGTTGCATTGCCGCGCGTTGTGAGCTTGTGGATCGGCTGTTTCGTCAAACACCGTAGTTTGACGAAGTAAGGCATTCATTCAAGATAAAACAAAAACAAATAGTTGAAATACAGACATACGTGGTTTCCACCGCACAGCAATGACACGCTCTCTACTTCTCTGCTGATAATACTACACTCTGTTGCTATGCCACAGATGCACTCTGTGTGTGTGTGCGTGCGTGTGTGTTATTGACCCAGTATACTGTAAGGTGTTGTTATTTCTTGTTGTATGTAGGCCCATTGTATTCTGTTGTTCTGTGTGCGTGTGTGTGTGTGTGTGTGTGTGTGTGTGTGTGTGTGTGTGTGCGTGTGTGCGTGTGTGCGTGTGTGTGTGTGTGTGTGTGTGTTGCATTGCTTTAACCACTTCAACCTAAGGGGTAACATTAGTTCACAATCAGGGGTGGATTACTGCACCTACCGGGGCCCAGGCCCAGGGGCCCCAGAGCTCAGGGGGCCCCTAGCCAGAGCCTTTGCATGAATTGCCACTATTATTAACTTTGCATTTCTTGTGAAAGGCTTTAGTCATGCAAGTCAATAACAGAGTCCCAAAAGTCCTACTGAAAACTGAAGGAACAGCCTAAACGTTCACTTTGTATGTGACAAGAAAGAAGCCATCATTATGTAATCCAGTGGTCCTGAACCAGTGGTCCGGGGACCACCAGTGGTCCTTGAGGAGGTTCCAGGTGGTCCCCAGCTAAATGATGGAAGAGTTGGTAACCAAATGGACCCTTATAGATCTTTAATTGAGAGTGTAAAATGTCCATTTGGTTTCATTTTACGCTCTCAAGAGTTACATTATTGTTAAACATCTGCATCACTTAATTGACAAGAATTCACAATTAGAAAATGTAGAACTGTTATTTTGAACAACGTTTGCCTGTTATCTCTCCTACTGGCATACCAACATCAATACAGCATGGAATTGAGGACAAAATCTTATCCAATGATATTCTACGTTTTGGGTCTGAGAGGCTAAATCTCATCAAATGGTGCTCCGTGGCTAAAATGCCCAATAAACAATGGACCTTGATATGAAAAGGGTCGGAAACCACTGATGTAATCTGAAGATTCACCTCTTCAGATTCCACCTTAGCCTGTAGCACTTGCTGTATAGCTCTTGCCCTATAGCCTTGAGGACCTTGCAGGCTTATGCAAAGGTTAAAATGTAATTTAGGTGTTATGTAGACAGATGCCAGGTTCGTTTGTTGACCTGGCATCCCATAGTTTGTATAATTTCAATGTACAGATGTGTTTGTTTGTTGATATTATACTGTTCAGACTGAGGTTCTATTACCTAGATTACTGTTTCTATGCATTTGATGTATTACCTTGTGTTTACTGTAAATAGCTCTGGAATAAGAGCATCTGCTAAATGCCTAAATTGTATGATACCTAGTGCATGTTTATCCTGCCAGTTTATCTATAGGACTTAAGAGGGGCATGAAACAAAAGCAAGTGCAAAACAGCATTGGAATCTCTAAATCCTGTTGAGAAGCAGGTTTTGTTAAAGGGATATTTCACTTTCAAATAAAATAAACATTCATCAAATATACAAACAATGAATCACGCCCCTCACGCAGTAGAAGGACATTCTAATGCGTGAGGGGGCGGTGATTTTCCCATTACTTTTTCATGTATGTTTTATATATATTTTTCAATGTTTAATTTAACTGAAAGTGAAATATCCCTTTAATATGGTGTTGGTGTTCTTCTGTGTAGAGTACCTGCCGGGGGGTGGGGTGGGGGGGGGGGGACCCACAAGTCTGTGCCCAGGGGTCCACGGTCTCATAGCGGGCTCCCAATTTCGACCCGTTGTAAGCTTGTTTTGTGAGCTTGTTTTATTTTTGGTGAAGAGATTTGGTTTGGAGAGAAAAAAGTGTCTCAAGTACAGAACCGACTCAGCTCCAGTTTAGTAGGTTTAAGTGGTTAAGTTGCATAGAATAGCGTTGCATTGCATCCATTACATTACATTACATTACAATGTATTGTATAGTAGTATTGTACTGTATTGTTGTGTGGACTGTGATGGACACAGTGAGCTACTGTAGCTTACACAGCCAGCTGCTGGTGTCTGGAGGTCACAGGTCAAATGGGGGATTATGGGTAAAAATAACTAAGGGCGTGACCCTGGTGTGAGACTCCGACCCCCTGCCTTCCTCGCCTCGCCCCCTTCTCTTTGTCAACCCACCCCACCCCCTCCTCTCTCTCTCGCGCACGCACACACTCTCGCTCTCTCTCTCTCTTTCACACACCCATCGTTGCTGTCGGGCAGAAACCTTGTACCTCCATATTTCAACGTTTTAGAAATATTTTAAAATAGGAACGGTTTTGGACATGCAAGGTTTCCACCCGACAGTAATGACATATTCCTGAGATTCCTGAGCAGTTGTCCAGGGCTCCACGGTGTGTGTGTGTGTGTGTGTGTGTGTGTGTGTGTGTGTGTGTGTGTGTGAGAGACCTGGCGCCTGCCTCAGCCCATTACATCTCTTTAATTATTGATCTGGATTATAGATTAATTATTGATTATTTCAGAGCTAATTGATCTGTCTGCAGACTGTTGTTGTCCTTGAAATATTTACTTTCTGTCCCTCCTACACTGTCTCCCTCTCAGCTCTCCTACTGTCTGTCTCTCCTACGCTGTCTCCCTCTTGGCTCTCCTACTGTCTGTCTCTCCTACGCTGTCTCCCTCTCAGCTCTCCTACTGTCTGTCTCTCCTACGCTGTCTGTCTCTTGGCTCTCCTACTGTCTGTCTCTCCTACGCTGTCTCCCTCTTGGCTCTCCTACTGTCTGTCTCTCCTACGCTGTCTCCCTCTCAGCTCTCCTACTGTCTGTCTCTCCTACACTGTCTCCCTCTCAGCTCTCCTACTGTCTGTCTCTCCTACGCTGTCTCCCTCTCGGCTCTCCTACTGTCTGTCTCTCCTACACTGCCTCCCTCTCATCTTTCCTAGAAAGACAAATCTCTCAGAGAACTGAACTACGATTCATTTTTTTTTCAATAACTTAAACCTTCTAATACTTCTATGACTGGGGTCAGCCCTGTACTTGGTCCACTCTTTTTCCCCCCTCTACACCAAATCCCTTAAGATGTTGCCCCAAATCTTCATTATAGTATGACTTGTGAGTGAGAATGTGTAAGACAGACAGACAGACAGACAGACAGACAGACATCAAAAGCTATCCTCAGGTTGACACAAAACAAAAAACAAGCAATCAAACAATGATGAATGAAACATGATGGATCAGATGGAAACTATAGTGATTATTAATATAATAATAACCTGCACTTGAATGAAACCCTTTACTTCCATTTGGTGGTGAAATGGAGATTTAGCCTACAGCAAAACAAAAGTAGACTTGAGATGTTTGATACTGTCATGATTTATGACCTTCATCTGCTTGACCCAGTACACACATGGGCATCTACGTAAGCATAATGATATCCGTGATACTATGATCATCAACAACTTTATCATAGAGACTGACGTCTGTGCACAACGATACAAGATCCATGTTCTATTCCTATCCATTCTGTTCTTGTCCTGGTCCCACATCTTCTGGTCACGTCATGTCATGTGTCCACTGTACAATACTATATTCTCTATGTGTGCATTAAACTTCAGAGCTTGTCATGTGATACTGCCTGGTGTCAACTGTCAACTGGTTCTCCACGCGTGCGCCTCAACAGAAAGCTTCACTCACCACCACCCTTATAGATGGAGACTCATAGGGACCATATGTTAGTCAACTGAAATCACAACAGATACCATTTTTATTAATTCCTGAATGTTTTTTTATCACTTCCAAACCAAACCACACAGAGCCTTTCCCTTCACTTTGTGTTTTCACCCTGCACACACATCAACAATTTGCTTCTCATCTTTCAATATCTCTCTCTCATATTATTATTACTGGGTTATTGATCTGTCCACTTCAGTGTCCTGTTATTGGATGGGGGACTGTCAAATATCTAAATGTTGAATGGAGCAACTCTAAAACAGTCTGGGGTTGCACACAAAAGCAGGATTAGATGTGAAAATTACCTTGTGAAAAGGCTCGAACGGCCAAGGCTCCAAAGACTGTCAGAGATGCAATTTGTTTTTTGTTTCATTTCACCCAACTCCTCCAACAAACTCCAGTGCAAAAATATATACAAAAAGCAACAATAATACTGGCCAAAAAGTCTAATATAGAGAAATGAGAAAAATAAATAAGCACTTAAGGCAAACACTAATAAACAAGACACAACTAGAGAGAACACTTGAGGAACTCTCTTCAAGTATATACCTTGATCACACATAACCTGTAGTTCTCCCTCAGGGATGTTACCTTTGTTTCTGTCCATATGTTACTAACTGTCTGTCCCTGCAGCCTCCTTTAAATAGGGAGTGGATCCTACCACAGGACACAAAACCAATTAGCAACAATTCTTCCAAATACTTCGATAAATACTCCCATAGATTCCCCAGTGCCACAGTATAAAAGTAACCTAAACATTCCTAATGATGCGTTACAATTAAACAAATATAACTTGGGGTGAAGACTCAATGACAGTTTAAATAAAAACACTACTCCTGAAACATAGGAACACCCCTCTCCTCCACAGCACTTGGCACCTTCCTCATCAAGGGAATTGCCACCAACAGTGCAGGAGAGACAACTAGCAAACAATAAGTGAATATACAGTTTCATCACACCAGTTTTAAAACTATTAGTCCTTGGCTCCTTGCATAACTTGGAATGCAGTCAGATGTGTGTATGTGTATAAGGCACGGGTTGCTCCGCGACAGACCCTATATAAGTGTTTTAAAGTGAAATACTCCATAATTATTATTAAAGACGGGGTGCCGTGAATTTCAGTGATCCCCCCCCCCCCCCCACTAAAACATAATCATCAGGTATTATGGTTATACTAGGAGGAAGATTTTCTTCAAAAAAGTGGACAGAAAGAGTTAAAATTATGGTTTTATGTGGACACTCCTCCAGTTCATTAAGTATACCTGGATCTCACCTTAGCACCTCCTCCACCACCTTAGCACCACCCACCTGTCCTAGTCCCTGCTCCTCCTCATGCCCACACCTGTTGTGTTATGATAATGAGGGGGAGGGTATAATTTTTCTGTGTCATTAAAGTGCTGTTTTTCTATTCGCATGTTTGACCCTCAAGGTTTCAGCCTCCAGGTAGAAACTCAAAATAGTCAGAGAAGACCTAAAACACCATAAAAACCACCAGGGGGCTTAATGAAGTTCTATCAACGTCATAGACACATGAAAAACAGAAAAAGTGCAAAACCATGGCACCACCTCTTTAATTTACTGTGTAGATCAGTGGTTCTCAAACAGTGTGGCCCGGGGACCCCCCGGGGGTTCTGAGGAGGGTTCCAGGGGATCCCCAGTTAAATGGACTAATATAGCATCACAACCAGTTTAATATTTCAAGCTATTCAAAAATAGCCGATCCACAACGTGTCGCATTGAGACGAGTTGTGGAAATAATTTAGCGCAAATCTCAGATGGGGGTCCCTGGAACAAAACGTTTTCAGATGGGGGTCTGCGGCCAAATACATAGCAATTTGGGGGGTCCTTGAAAATACAAAGGTTTGAGAACCAGGGGAGTGTAGTAGGTGACACATCAGACTGCAGCACAGTGTTGTAAACTCCTGTCCTTGGACTAGATAGCAAGTCATCTCTGTCGGGTGGAAACCTCATATGTCCAAAACTGTTACTTTTCAGGATTCAAATTCAAAAGCATCAAAAGTAGCAGATCTACAAGCTCGAAACGCGTCGCTTCGCGCCCCGTTTCGAGCTTGCGGATCTGCTACTTTTGATGGTTTTGTGTGACGCTGTAGTATGATCAAGTAGGGCGTTAATTTACGAAAAAACACAGAAAGTTGGAATATGGAGATAAGAGGTTTCTGCCCGACAGCAACGATGTCTAACTGAATCACATCTCCTCCACATCGCCCTCTGCTGACTCACTGGCTGTGATATGTCCTTGTCTTAAAAAAAAAGAGAGAAAGACACAACTTTCTACTATCCTGCTCAGTTTTAACCACGTGAACCCTCGCATCCTTATTTTAGCTATTTGAGCTTATCTACAAGCTCTTTGTGAGCTATTTTTGATTAAACAATTTGGTGTAGAGGGGGGAAAAAGGAGCAGAGCTTGTATTTTTAATAAAAAAACGTTTGTTGTCTGTAATGGTACAGTATATGCCCCAAATAGGAAGGCCAGTTTTAAAGTGATTAATTAATGTACGGTTGCAGAAAGAAAACATGTGTCTGTCAGGTGGAGGAGATATGAATAAAAGACCAGAATTTTTATGTTAAATGCAGAAGCTAGGGGGTGGTAATTGCCATCCCCATGGAACCCCAAGTGACGCCCCTCGATATTGGCCTGGGGGACCCCGGTCAGCGACCTCCATAGGGTTTACTTTAAGTGGTTAATCTCTGCTTTGTCTTGGCCAAGCAGTTTTTTTTTTGTTGCATGACCGTTCTAGAGGAATTGAACCACGTGGCTCTGACCCTGCCTTACCGCTGGTGGTGATGTAGGTGGTCTAAGAAGTCAACCGTTAAGCCTTGTTATGATCCGATGTGAATATGGGTGGGTGGCAGTGGTGTAAAGTAACTAAGTACATTTACTCAAGTACTGTACTTAAGTACAATTTTGAGCTATTCTTTACTTTACTGGAGTATTTCCAATCCTCAATACTTTTACTTTTACTCCACTACAATTATTTGAAACTTCATTGACTAGTTACTTTGTTGATTTTGATTATTACTACAAAACATACGTTAACCACTTCAGCCCTATATACATTTCGGCCATTTGTAAGCTTGTAGATCGGCTATTTTCAAAAGTTTTTTTAATACATTTTGAACTTGTGATATTCTGCACAATGAGTACTTTTACTTTTGGTACTTTAAGTACATTTTGATACGAATACTTTTGTACTTTTACTCAAGTAAGTTTATAATTCCGGACTTTTACTTGTAACAGAGTATTTCTACATTGCAGTATTGATACTTTTACTTGAGTAAAACGTGAGTACTTCTTCCACCACTGGTGGGTGGCAGCCGGGGTAAACGGGGGGTGGGGGGGGCACTTGGAAAGTACAGATCAGTGTAAGTGCGTGTGGTGGGATTCAAACCGCCCGCTGCCTGTATGGGCACTAGGCTGGACCCTGTCATTATCACAATGACATTGCCAAATATTGAGGTTCAAACAAGGAATGACAACCCAATATTAGTTTAGCTGTAGCATGATCCATATACAGTTCCCATGTTGTTTTTTGTTATTTTAGTTGTCAGTGTAAAGAGTATAAATATATTTATTGATAAAAAATGTCTTTACGTTTCTACCCGCCACCCAAACACATGGTACAGTTTACGCATACATTTACACTCAAAGGACCACAGTGGAAATAAGCTCTTTTTGAGCTTTTTCCTTTAGACAGATATCTACAGATATATCTATCGTCACTGTCGGGTGGAAACCCGCCATGTCCAAAACTTTTCAGGATTAAAATTCAAAAACAGCAAAAGTAACAGATCTACAAGCGTAGCTTCGTGCCACGTTTCGGGATTGTAGATCTGCTACTTTTGACACAACACTCCCATGTGTGCTACTCAGATTTGAATCACATTCCTTAGCCAATTGTTCAGACTGCATAAAACCAGTCCCACTCCAATGTGGATTGGAAATCAGATATAGGCTGGATTTGGGCTGCCTATCTGAACAGGGCACAGATTAAGCTTCAAAGCATACCTAATTAATTACACACACATCGACAGTGGGTGCTATAGGCGGCCTAGGCCAAAGAAACAAATATTAAAAGAGGACACCGTCTTCAAGCCAAAGGATCACTTAATTGAATAGCTGGACAGCGTTTTGATCCTCACAGGATCTCCATCAGGTCAGTATGAAAATGCACACCTGGTTCAATCCTTTTTAACCCTTGTCCCCCAAATTGTGCACCTCCCCCACCGTGTACCACCCCAACAAACAGCAGGTGAGACTCATCACCCTTGAGGAACTGGGTATTTGACATGCCAGAATATACAATGTACAAGAACACAATGACAGAATACACAATACAATATTAAAAAACACTTAAAAAATGTACCAAATGCCACTGTGTAGACAAATCACCAGATACAGTACACAAAGTGACCAAAATAGTAAATACACAGACCAGATCAAAAGGATATAGAGACAGGACAACTCTTAAGTAAGTCAGAATGAAGGTCCACAGAAGTAACTTTCCCCAAGGACTATGTTTGACTACAGAAGGAGGACTATATTTAAAGAAGTCACCAGGTTACTTCTTCAGAGAAAAATATCATCATGCTTAACCTAAAACAAAAAATGGGGGGAGCTAGCTCTCACAGAAAATGTCTCATTTCATTTTCTGGATTCTATGTCTTCTATATTCTTCTGTTGTTCTGCAATTCTGGTCTTGAGAGATCTAGACGTCATCCCCATGTAGGCGAGACCAGGGGCACAAAATTAGATAAATTACATTATTTTGGTTACATGTAATAAAACCTCTTATTTTCCTTGTCCTCTCATCATCCCTGTCCATGGGCGATTACATGTAGACAATGCACTTCGTGGTGAAGTTGCACCGTGTACAGGAACCACATAGTTATCATCAGGAACATTTAAGAAAGTGCCTTCCAGGTAAATCTGATTTCACCAGCATGTTTCTAATATCGGTCGTTTATACACTACCTTAGGGGGATCTTTAAAGACATTGCATAAGTGTGGATCTGTGTTTACTGCCAATGTTTTTTAATGATCTTCTCAACCCCCTTCACCACAGGAGAATATTGTAGAAAACAGCATGTGCTAGTGTCAGTAAGTAGGTGTTGCTCTTCCTGTGTGAGGTTTTTGTATTCGACTTTGGCCGCCAGATTAAGTTTAACCACTTAAATCCCAGGGGGTCCCCAAATGATTTTGGGGGCTTCCCAGATGATTATTATATTGTGCAACATTGTTTTCTCACTCAACAGTAAACAAACCAAACATATAAGGGTAGCAGGGTAGTAGTAGTACATCTGCAGATTAGTGACAATTTAAGGGCCTTTAAGACATTTTTAAGACCTCTAAAATAAATACAATAAACTAATAATAAGACCATTACTACGTCAAACTCAAAAGTAACCAACAAACTATACTATATAGAATATATATATAATATTCAAACATTGGCCAGATAGTCAAATATTACCTAAGACAGAGGCAAAAATTTTGAAAATAGAAAACAGCTATTTTCACAATATTTATCAGTGGAACCGAGTCTAACTAAATGTAATGCCTCAGGGTGCTAGTCAGGGTGGGGGGTCCCCAGCTCAAATATGATTATTTTGGCGGGGTTGCAGCCTGTAAAGTTTGAAGGAGAAACTCCTAGGTGGAAGAACTCAGCACATCAGAGTGATGCGAGAGGAGAGAGTGGCAGCCAGGGGCGTCATTTGGGAGTGCATCTCAATCCACACCTGTCCAATGACACATGTTATAAGACATGTGTTTTCTTGTCAGCAACCATACATTTATTATTAACCACTTTTAACCTGCCATTCCTATTTCGTCATTATGGGTGAATACTTTCAAACATGGTCTCTTTCCGGGCCCTAAAACAGCAAAACAAGTGAATCTACAAGCTCACAACATGTCGCAACGCGTTGTGAGCATATGTTGGGACTTTCAATGGGGCTTACTGTAATTGTGGTAACATATTTTTTTTACACCCTCCTATTTCTTCTGAAATTACGCCTCTGGTGACACCAGGGACATCTGGAGATTAAGAGGCAAGGTTATTATGAATGTCAACGTGGTACCTGGACATACAGGTTTCATACATATGAAACATGCCATTACACAACAGAATGCTGTAGTGGTGACTATAGCTTACAGTAGACACAACATTGCAGTAATGGACTGACTACTGCAGACCAGTGGTTTTCAAACTGTGGGCTTGTAAGTGGGTCACAGCGAGGGTCCAGGTGAGTCATGGCCGGGGATAGCAAGCAACACATTTTGTATTTTTTTTCCTTTTTTTAAAATATTGTTTATGCTTGACACAGTTTAAAGCGGCACCATGTAACTTTCTTTTCAATGAATAAAATCTGTATGGTAGAGTATGTTAATACCCTATATAACTTATACAATTGGGGTGGTTGTATTTTGTCTCCCTGCTCTTCTATTGAGACATTTATATCGTGTCAAAGTCTTGGCATGTCTTACCTAGACACAGGATCTGACACTAGACCTGATGGTCAAGATTCAATGTATCCCCTGAGCAAGCGGACAAGCTCTATTAGCTCAATGGTAAAACATATCAGGACTTGCCAGAAATGGGGTTCAAATCCGGGGTAGAAGAGAAAAGTTACATAGTGCAGCTTTTGAGCAGCTTCAGTGGCCTTGTGGTTAGAGTGACCCCGGCCACCCAATCTCAGGGTGGCCGGGGTCCAATTCCCCGGCCGGGTCATGCCGAAGACTCTAAAAATGGGACCTAATGCCTCCCTGCTTGGCACTCAGCATCAAGGGTTGGATTGGGGGGTACGTCCCTGTGACATACTAGTGTCATGTCCAGGGGGCAGTGGTGGGAAAAGTACTCAAATGTTTTACTTAAGTAAAAGTATCAATACTGCAATGTAGAAGTACTCGGTTACAAGTAAAAGTCCGGAATTCAGAATTTACTTGAGCAAAAGTAAAAAAGTATTGGTATCAAAATGTACTTAAAGTACCAAAAGTAAAAGTACTAAAATGTTTGTAATTTTCAAATAGCCTAGGTATAAAATAGCTTCATAAAGTAATATTTTATATCTGCAAAGTAACCAGTTTAACTAAAGTTTTCAAATAATTGTAGTGGAGTAAAAGTACAATATTTGCCTCTGAGATGTAGTGGAGTATAAGTAAAAGCATTGACAATTGGAGATACTCCAGTAAAGTAAAAGTACCTCAAAATTGTACTTAAGTACAGTATTTGAGTAAATGTATAGTTACACCACTGCCAGGGGGTGTACTTGTAGGTTACATCAAGCCGCCTCATGCTACAGAAACAGGAGATAGGCTCCTGACCTATGGGCCACATCATGGCTTGGGAACCGTTGGCTCCTGTAACATAACATCTGTTTTTAAAAAGAATGTCAACTGTCATTGTGAATTATTGTTAAAAAATGCATGATTGAAGAACATTTATGTTGATGAACAATTAGACCTTTTTTTTTTGCTGCACAAACGTTCCTCCAAGGATCTCAAGGATTGAGAACAGACAGAAAAAGGCCTCTTATAAATATGTATGCGAATGTTAGTTGCAAAGCCCCCAGGGTCTAGGGTTATAGCTTTTCATCATGTAATTCTGTGGTATCATTATTAAAAGTAGTCTGGTTAGTTGGATGTTATCATGTTTCATGTGTCAAAGACACAGCATGGAGGAACATGCATCTCTGATCATCTACTGCCCTCTAGTGGTGAGTGCATGCCTCTGATCCAGTCAACTACTGAGACTGCTGCAGTAATCGTCTGATGATTTGGATTATTGAAAAATATATATCATGATAAAAAAATATTTCAGCTATTGGAGGTGTCTCATCTTAGCTTTTATTTCACTAACTTGCACTTGATATGATAATACGGTAAACTGTATATATAGCACAGTCTTTCACCTTCAAGTAACATCATATATATATATTTTTTATTTGCATATTTAAAAACAACACATTTGTAACAACAGCATAATATTGGGTTGGGGTGTGCAGGTGAGATTTAGAAAACCCTGTGGGGTTTATAAAGTTAATCTCACCTCTATGAAAACATATTTTGACAAAGCAATATACTATATATTATATATCATTGCTTTAAAAAAGATATATATATATATATATATATATATATATATATATATATATATATATATATATATATATATATATTAAAAAAAGATATATAGACAAATACTCTGTAGGCAAATTAATCCTATTATCAGCTTTAAGAAATGATGGATGTCTGTGATAAAATATACTACTACTAAATGTCCATTTTACTTGCTGATAGATTGTTGCACATCATTTTACTTATGACCGGTCAGTCCAAGTACAGACGGCCTGTACAGAAGGTCTGTCCCAATAGGCCTTAGTCTATTTATATACCAGGTCAAACAGAAAAAGAAAATGAGTTCAAGGCACTCTTCATAAAGTTAAAAATCTATATACCAGGCTAGTTCATAATGAAGTTTTTAAGCTGGAGCTTTTTAACAAGAGTGCCTTTCATTTTCTTTTTGATTGTGGATGATCTCCACCATTTTATTTTTAACCGAAGAACACCTTCATACAACTTTTCACAAGATTTGTCCTAGCACTCCTTTTTTCTATTCTATTTTCTATTTATATACCGTTTGTATTGGTGATAGAATGCATGATACTACGCCTCTATTTCTATCTACTGATGCTTGGCCTACATACACACCTGGACACCTGACCAGTCCAGGTGTAGAGGGCCTGGTCAGACGTCATCTTTATACATTACTGTCTTTTATATTATATTGTTATCCTATTTTAGTGTTCTACTTATTCTCCTTGTTCTACCCTTGAAGAAGAAGAGAGACATCTAAACCCTGGATTGGACAGGTGCTGAGCCAAACACAATACTAAAGAAAATGAAAGAAATTCTTCCACATGAAACAAATATTTATTGCACCCTGAAGTGCTGTGACGTTTCGAGCCACACGCTCATCATTAGACTGAAGTGACATAGAGAGACACCCTCCTTATACAATGGACATGATCACATGTGATGCATTGCACTTGTTGACATCAAGTGATCACTTCAACAGAAAACCAGTCCGTTCTGGTCTGGTCAGGCCTGGTCTACAATATACACTACACCACAAAGCCACCCATGTACCTGTCAAACTACTTCAAAAACGTCAATGACGTCCACAGTCACAACACCAGAGGGAGCTCCACTAATCACGTCCAACCCAGATTTGTCTCTAACAGGGGATTAAATTCGTTCTACTGCTATGCCCCTAAAATGTGGAATGACCTACCAACAGCTATAAAAACATGTGAATCCTTACGCTCCTTCAAAAACGCTCTAAAAGAGCACTTACAGGTGGCTGCAATTCGGCACTGGCCCTTGTAAAATGTCAACGCCTAAGCCCCCCCCCCCCCCCCTCAACTTTTTACTGCACATATTTTTATTTTCGATTTCTAATCTTCAAAATCCTCTTAACAGACCTTGTATTGAACTGTACTTCCCTATGCTTGTCTTTGCAAACTGTTAATAAAGTATTCAATCAATCGACCAATGGTCATGACAGTCAATTACATCAGTACATTTGTAAGATGAAGCAACACATAAGGTGAGAACACCAGAGGATGTCAATAATCACGTTTCGATTGATTGATTTAATACTTTATTAGTCACAAATGTAAAACAGCACGTGGTACAGTTAAGACATTAAGGCTAAAAGGATAACACAAAAACGTCCTATGGGGACTTTCCATTCCATTGTAGCATAAAACAATTACCCAATAATACATGTCATCAACAAATACAAACACTACATGTACAAAGGAGAAAAGGGAAAATGGCGGCAGTGAATGACACCTTCTTTCCATGGGAATTTACATTTACCTTGTGGTCTCCTGATAGATGTTTTTTGTTAACATCGTAAATGAAACCCAAGATGTTTTTCTTACACATGACATAGACGTAAACAACGACACCGTGTACAAATAACACACATATGAATGTGGAAACCGAAACCCAATGGTTTCCACATTCATATGTATTATCTGTGTTAGTTCATATTGCAAATGTACAGATGTAATTGACTGTCATGACCTGATTGGTTGTCTTGTTCTACCCTTACCTGTAGGCTATCTTTGTTTCATCCTTACTGTGGTGCTGCCATGACAACTGAATTTCCCGGGATCAATAAATATCTACCAGTGGTTCTCAACCTGTGGATGGGGACCCCCAGGGGATCCCCAAATGATTTTGGGGGTCCCCAGTAAACAAACCAACATACAGTATAAGTGTATAGGGTATCTGCACATTTTTAAAGTGACAATTTAAGGACCTTTTTGTTTTTAAACACCTCTGAAATGAATTTTCAACAAACTATACAATAAAAAATGGGCAAACATTGGCCAAATTTGTCAAATTTTACGTAAGAAAGAGGACAAATTGTGAAAATAGCTGATTCGATACTACCTGTAGAAGGCCAACACCTATAGGAAGTTGTGAGTTATTGTTTGTTAAATATTGCAGTAACACAATGGTTCTCAAAGTGGGGTCCGGTGACCCCCAGGTGTCCTTGAGGGGGTTCCCAGCAAAATGAATGATAGTTAGGAGCGAAATGGACACGTACAGGTCTGTAACTCTGAGAGTGTATGAATGGAACGAAACAAAAAACAATGTACCCTTACAGGTCTGTAACTGTGAACTTACAAAATGGAACAACATGGACCCTTACAGATCTTTAACTCCGAGAGTGTACAAATCCATTTGTACACTCTCAGACTTAAACTGACACTTGAGGATCTTACAGTGTAGATTGGGATCACAGAGACGAAAAATCGTACCATAAGGTCCGTGAATGAATATCAAACTGGGGGAGGGGGGGGGGGAGTCTTTGTAATTAAGTTTCAAAGTTTGCATTAGCAACACTATTTAGCTAAAGTCAGCACAGCGAAGCAACCCCCAGGTTGTGTGTTTTTAACTCTATAGGCCCCAGGGACAGGTGCACCAAAGCCCCCACAGTATCTTATTACTATTATTCCCGCCCTTTTGTGCTTTTCCCCTACAGGGACTTACCACCAATCTATGCATTACAATGTGTGGGGGAAACGACCGTCTCCCGCCCCCCCTCTTCCCTTCCTGACTGAGATGTAGGCCTATTCACATGTATTGACTGCTTTTCTAAGCAAGGTTCACTGCCTTTGAGAGGGAGTTTTACATTCATTTGTTCGTCGGGCCGCTGATAAGATTGAACCCGCTGTAAATATTTAAGATGTGCCGTATAAAGCTAATTGTAATGTAAATCCTTGCGATGTGTAGAGCTACGTAACGCACTTTGCAGGGAGT
The DNA here is from genome assembly GCF_963454915.1 of Gymnoscopelus microlampas. Classification (NCBI taxonomy): domain Eukaryota; kingdom Metazoa; phylum Chordata; class Actinopteri; order Myctophiformes; family Myctophidae; genus Gymnoscopelus; species Gymnoscopelus microlampas. The sequence continues at coordinate 15,524,438 of NC_139942.1, forward strand.
ATAGGCTACTGTAGGTTTAACTGTGGAAGCCTTATTTTTGCTAACTACAAATTAGAATGTATAGGCATTTAGCAGACACTCTTAGCGATAATAAGAAAGGTAAACGCATACATCAAACGCAGAGAGACGGTGTAGTGCCTCAGTAAACTAGGATCACGAGTAAACCAAGAACTATAGCATCAATCTAAACAATATACTGTACGATCAAAATAATAATCTGCCCATTGAAACTAGATAAATAGACCTTTATTGATCGCGTGGGGGGAAATTCAGTTGTCATGGCATCACAGCAGTTATGATTATGAAACACAGGACAGATACAGAGTCAGTGCAGAACAAAAAATAATTACATGTTTTTATTACAGGCCAGCAGGCCTAAGTCATGGATCTAGATGCTGTGATAACAGTGGTTCTCAAACTTTTTCATGCCCAAATTTAGAACAAACTCAAAATTCTCATTCTACTCTGCCACCAACATGTGGAATGCCCCTGACACCATCCATTAAAGGATGTGTAACACTGGTTTCTTTCAAAATGTGCCTGAAATCATCTATCAGGAGACCAAGGGGAGGTAAATGTAATTTTCCCATCTCTTTTGCACATAGTGTTTGTATTTGTTAATGACATGTATTATTGTGTTAACTTGCTATGCTATGTTGATGAATTGAATACATAATATCTTACTGTACCACGTGCCGTTTACATTTCTGACTATTAAGTATTCAATTAATCAATGTCAAGGACGCTCAAATGAATTTGCCAGCTGACCCCCATCAGAAAATAGTTGGCCAGGGAGCCCCATCTCTGTTGTTAAAATGTTTAAGAACATTCAGAATTGTTGACATTTTTTCAAGATTCTTTTAAAAAATAGCCGTCAATGTGTTGTGAGCTAGTAGAACAACTGTTTTCAAATAGCTAATGTATAATAGGTTTAAGTGGTTAAACAGATTTAGATGCAAATTGACTCATTTAGCTGGGGACCCCCTGGAACCCCCACAAGGACCTCCGGGACCCCACTTTGAGAAACACTGATAAATATCGTTGCTGTCGGGCAGAAACCTCTTATCTCCATATTTTCACTTTTTGTGTTTTTTTTGTAAATTAATGCCCTGCTTGATCATTACACTACAACTACAGCATCACACAAAAGCATAGCAGATCCACAAGCTCGAAACGTGGCACAAAGCGCTTTGAGCTTGTAGATCTGCTACTTTTGAATTTCAAGTAACAGTTTTGGACATATGAGGTTTCCACCTGACAGAGACGATATCTCTGCTGTCCAGCAGAAACCAGCTAACTCCAAAATGTTCATTTTTCAGGAAATTAAAAATAGTGGAGTTAGGAGGTTTTGTTCATCATTGATAAGAACAGCTGAATGGACCTCCAAGCTCACAATGAGGTTGGAGGTCAAAAGGGGGTGGAGCCTGGAGTCAGCAAAACCAGCTAACTCCGGTGGAGTTAGCTGGTTTAGCAGAACGTTTTGAGGATCCAATGGAGGTTTTGTCAGAAGCGCTTTTTAATGCTTTTCATTGGCTCAATATTTGTTTTACCAACACACAGACAAAGGGTGTTCAATGGCTCTGATTTATGGGAAAAAAATGCAAAAGCATCAAAATGGAGTTAGCTGCCTTCTGCTGGACAGCAACGATAGTTTGTTGTAGTCAAATACGATAGCCTATGCATGAGCACAATGGCAGAGATTGGATCTCAACCTTTTTTGGATCAGGGCCCTCTTGAAAATCTCAAAAGCGTTCTTGGCCCACCCATCTGACCACTTAACACGGCAGCCGAATAGTGGTCAGATGGGTGGGCCGCCTGCATTTTCAGAGCATGCACTATTGTAAATTCACAGTGTACTATTATTGGGGGGGGGCCCACTTGCAATACCCCCACGGCCCACCAGTGGGCCCCCGGACCCTCAGGTTGAGAACCAGTAGAACTATAGGCTGCTACCGCTCTTGAATTCAGAAGCCTTGCTTCAGGAACATGGAGGGAGGAGTTACACATTCATCACCACACACACACACACACACACACACACACACACACACACACACACACACACACACACACACACACACACACACACACACACACACACACACACACACACGCACACACACACCCCTCTGACAGAGCCCCGCCCACCCGGGCGTCACCACACTACATCAAAAGCCTCCTTTGATATGAGATGAGATGGGCTTTTTCAAGGATAGAGAGAGGGGGGGAGAGAGAGAGAGAGAGAGAGAGAGAGAGAGAGACAAATGTCCCCACAAGTACACAAATATATCGTTGCTGTCAGGCACAAACCTATTTTCTTAATAACTTAGTGTAACTTAACGCCCTACTTGATCATACTACAGCGTCACACAAAAGCATCAAACGTAGCAGATCTACAAGCTCGAAACGTGGCGCGAAGCGACGCGGTTTGACCTTGTAGATCTGCTTGAATTTGAATCCTGAAAAGGAACAGTTCTGGACCTTCAATGTGGTTTTAAAAAGAGTTTTAGATTCAGGTTGGGGTCAGGGTCAGACATGTAGATGTTATAGGTTTAGGGGTTAGAGTAGTTCTATGCCTGATTAAGTTGCACACTGGGAAAAGCTGATCTACAAGGTCATCATTTGTCACAGTGTGACGCGTTGTGAGCTTGTAAATCTACATTTTATTTTGTGTGTGGCTATTTTCTTTATGCCATCCTAGAATGTTGGTGTCCTCACAAGTATAGTACAAACGTGTGTGTGTGTGTGTGTGTTTACTTTGTAATACTATACTTGTGAGGGCCAAATGTCCCCACAAGTATAGTAGAATATGAGAAACAGACAATGTGAGGACCGTTTTCCTGGTCCTCACAAGAAAAATGGTTGTTTCATGGTTGAAAAAACATTTTTTAAAATGCGTTTACAATTGGAAAAAGATTCAGGTTGGGCTTGTAGATCTGCTACTTTTCGGCTTACGGTCAAAATAGCGCAGAAATTGGACAAATTCATGTTCATTCATAAAATCGGCATCCTAAAATGTTGATGTCCTCACAAGTATAGTAATACAAACCTCTGTGCGCGTGTGTAATAAGATAATTTCTGTAGGCATTCCATAAATCCTGAGATTAGAGTTGAGCTATTCACAATTTATTTTTGGTGTAATCCAGGTAGGGGCCCCAAGTCTCACACACACACACACACACACACACACACACACACACACACACCATCTGTGAATGGCACGTCATGAGCAGACACTGCATGCATAGGCTCAGGCTGTATGCATAATCACATTATGAAAATGAATGGGCTAATCATATCATATTGGGACAGTTTTCTCTGTGGCGTCTTTGAAAATGTGAAGAAGGCTTCAATGAATTCGACATCATCGAAGAAAAAAATATATATTCTAAATATAGCCTACATAGCAGTCAGGAAATGACACTAATCGCAAAACCAACAATGATATTAATGGAATGTCAAAAAGACGAAATAAAAATAAAAGAGAGAAAGGACAAAGACAAAAATCATATAAGGGGGAGGGGAGTTTAGCTTAGTTTTAGAACATATAATAGTGTTTCATAGTTTATACCATAATATGAATGAATGGAGTGGAATTCCTAAGAGGCATCCTTGTAGTGCAGTGTGAGGTATGTATGTATGTATGTATGTATGTATGTATGTATGTATGTATGTATGTATGTATGTGTGTATGTATGTATGTAAAGGTTGTACAGTGGACTCCAACATGGTCTCTAGTTGCCAGTCTTGCCATATTTTGTGAAAGAAATAAGCAACCAGTTCTAGGAAAACAAGCCCAAAAGAAGCAACTTAGACCACATGACATGAGCACATTAAACCATAAAGCATCACAAACCTACAAGCTCAAAACGAGTCGCATAGCGACGCGTTGTGAGCTTGTAGATCTGCCATTTTCAAAAACTCTTAATAAAATGTGGAATATTGTTTGAAACAAAACATATGAAAATATTTGAGAAGTTGAACCACTTGTTTAGATAATAGAAAAAAAAAATTTGGAAGCATGAAGCCTAAATAAGAAACTACACTTTAGAAACTAGCCTAAATAATCATGTAGCCTTACACGTTAGAAACCAAAAAAAAAAACAATTTAGTTTACAAGCAACAGAGCAACTTAACAGGAAAAAAAGCCCAAAATCGCTTATAATGAGCCGACATGGCAACCCTGCTTGTTGCAGTCTTTCGGGCAGGGTTTGCATTGTTCTTCCATGACACGACTTGTGAGAAACCCCGGCGCTGCAGCGTGAAATGGACGTGAAATGGCGGCCCGAGGAGAACAGAAGGACACTGAAACCTGAAGCCAGCGGGAGAGGCGCATGCAAAACACGGAGCGGAGTAGGCTAGTCACTGTGGATCCGGAACAGAGAGCATGTTAGGTCTATAACCACTTCAATGTTTTAGGAAAATAATTATAAAAATGATAATAATGATGGTGCTGATAAAAATAAAATAAATGAATAATAATAATAATAATAATAATGATAATACATATGTCAATTAAATAAATAATAATACAAATAATAATGCATAAGTCAATGTAAATAATAATAATAATGATAATAATAATAATAATAATAATAATAATAATAATAATAATAATAATAATAATGATTATTATAATAATAATTATAACAGCACTTATAAAAAAATAAAGCTATAAAGTGTAAAGAAAAGTCCTTTGAAGTAGTAGTGTGCAAGCCATTAGGGGAACAGAAACTGGGAAACCCCCCGCGGAGCCCATTATAGTGATTGTACAGAAGTAGCCTGGTATAGTAAACTGTAGTTCCTGTTTCTCTCTCATGTTCAGCTCACACACTGCAGCCCCTAAAGCCTGATTTAGACTTAGTTGCACGCTGTAAATAGTAGATATACAAGCTCACAACGCGTCACATTCGTTGTGAGCTTGTAGATCTGCTATTTACAGAGCGCGACACTGGCACGCAACTAAGTTTAACTGAGGCTTATACTAAGCCTCAGTTAAACTAATACACACAAGGAATACATTTAGCAACGTTTGACTGTCTGTTTCCCATCTCTCTCTCTCTCTCTCTCTCTCTCTCTCTCTCTCTCTCTCTCTCTCTCTCTCTCTCTCTCTCTCTCTCTCTCTCTCTCTCTCTCTCTCTCTCTCTCTCTCTCTCTCTCTCTCTCTCTCTCTCTCTCTCTCTCTCTCTCTCTCTCTCTCTCTCTCTCTCTCTCTCACACACACACGCACATGCGCACGCACACACACACACGCACACGCACGCAAGCAAGCACAGTGAAAACACACCCACTTTCACGATTCCAAATAACATGCTTTTCTAAAAATAAAGCGCGCTAGCAGACAGACAGAATGGAGGGGAGGAGATACAGTCACTCCCAGTCACATTCTTGCTCATGGGAGCTGGGTTTTGAACCCCCAGCGGTCTCTTCTCTCATAAACCTAGTTTATGCTCCGTCGCACCGCGCGACAAAAGGATAAACCTGGGCTATGCTCTATTTTTATTCTTCCCTCCCTCTCCCGGTCTTTCTCTTTTTCCCTCTGTCTTTCTCTCTCTCGCTGCCTATCTTTCTCCCTTTGTCTCTCTGTCTGTCTGTCTGTGTCTCTCTCTCTGTCTCTCTGTCTGTCTGTCTCTCTCGGTATCTCAATCTCCCTGCATTCTACTCTCCTCTCTTACTTTCTATTTTCTCTCTCCATATTGTCTTTCTCTTTCTTTTTCTCTCCTATATTTCTCTGTTTCTATCGCCTCCTCTCTCTGTCCTCCTCTCTTGGTATCCTCCTCTCTCTCTGTTCCTCTACTCCCCTTTATCTTGGTCTCTGCCCCTCTACTCCCCCCCTCTCTCTCTCTCAGCCTCTCTCTCGTCGTCCATACCATACATGGCTTTGGTTCAGGATGGGAGTCCCAAACACATGAGGAGGCGGGACATACGCGCGCGCGCACGCACACGCGCACACACACACACACACACACACACACACACACACACACACACACACACACACACACACACACACACACACACACACACACACACACACACACACACACACACACACACACACACACACACACACACACACACACACACACACACACACACACGTGTAAAAGGTCCCAAGGAGGTCGATTTTTGTAGTTCTACTAGTAGGTAACACCCCCTTCCCCCCCCACCCACCCACCCACCCACACAGACTGTGCAGTTAACACAGACAGACAGACAGGTGTGTACGCTCAGAGACACACACGACTGATTAACATCAGTGGTGAAAGAACAACAAACGCACAAATATGTATATGTGGTCCACAACACACAGATGAGTAAGGAGCTTGATGTAAACATCTTCATCCCACACACACACACACACACACACAGACACGCACACGCACACGCACACACACGCAATGCTGTGACGCGTTGTGAGCTTGTAGATCCAGTATGTTCTGTGCGCAACAGGCACGTGACATAAATCGGCACAACTCCAACCCCAAACTCTAAACCTAACCTAATCCCAACCTGAAACTTTTTAAATGTTTAAACCACTAAACAACCATTTCTCTAGGGAAAATTGACCTCACGGCACGACGGGACGCGCGCGGGGGGAGAAACCGCGCGACAGGATGTGCAATAACCCCAAGTTTGCAACTACTTTCGTCTGCGCCCCTCACCGGGTATGGTCTAGTAATGAATGAATGTCAGAGCAGCTCAGCCGGTACAGAACTTGCTTTTGGACCGCAAGGTTCTGGGTTTGATGCTGGGCACTTCCAACGTTAAGATAATCTAGTCCAGTTATTCTCAACCTATGGGTTATTATGAGGGTATTCATTCAAATAATTGGCAAAACACTAAGATAAGTGGTACCAATAAATAAGAATTGAACTAAGTGAGTTCCATTGATCCAAGCAGTAACACGATCGATTGGGTGATCCTTAAAAGAAACATGCTCTGAAAATGCAAGCAGCTGCGAACGCTTTGGATGATCAAGGGAGCCCTGATGCAGAAAAGGTTGAGAAGCACTGATCTAGTCTGAACCAAGCACTAAATTCCACATATCCAGTTTATTGTCATCTTCATATGTGTTTTTGAGTATGTAGTATACATGCACATATAGTATACTATGTATGTAGGCCTATGCATATCCCATTCTTGAGTCCTACCAAAACATTTCAAATTATTACTTGTTAACACAATGATTAATCAAAATGTTTGGTGAAAATATATTCTTAAAGGATTTATATCTATGAATTACATACGATTTATGCAATTTTTGGTCTGGTTTCCTTCTTTGTTTTTTACATCTAAACTTGCACTCCAGAAAACACCCTCGTCTCAGACAGGACATTTTGTGTTAAAAGCATACAAAAACTAGGCCTATGCATTGTATTCTTTGTTTTTATTCTCGTTACTTATTAATATTTGTTTTCATTATTGTTTTGTTTTTATGTGCAGCCTTTTGGGACATGATTTGTGATATTGGGCTATAATATAATTTGACTTGACTTAACTCAGCGTATGAGTAGCACGGCTTGGGTAAATAATATAGAAGTACTGGGAGCTGATGGTAGGTGTTGAACTGTACCTCAGCAGTACATCTCCCAGGGGTCTAACGCACTGAAGAGGGGTTAGAGACGCTCATTCTCGGCTGATATACCGACATTAAGACACTCCGACCTTCTTACTAAGTTCATTAACTTATCGTCTCTGTCGGGCGGAAACCTCATTATGTGCAAAACTGTGACTTTTCAGGAGTCAAAAATAGCAAAAGTAGCAGATCTACAAGCTCGCTGCTACTTTGGATGCTTTTGTGTCACGCTGTAGTAGGATCAAGTAGGGCGTAAATTTATTTAAAAAAAACACAAAAAAATCAAATAGAAAAAATGAGGTTTCTGCCCAACAGCAACGATATATAATATAACATATAGTATAAAGAAAGACCGTATTAAAACGACTTAACATCTGACCTCATAGTTATAGTGTGTAGGCCATCAGTAGGAAATAGAGGCGTAGTTATGGTGTGCGTGCCATCAGAATCCGTGTATGCAGCGTTCAGTTGATATCCGTTCTAAAGTGGAAAGTATTTAAGTACATTTACTTAAGTACTGTACTTAAGTACAATTTTGAGGTATTTGTACTTTACTTGAGCATTTCCAATTTTTTACATTTTTACTTCTATTCCACTACATCTCGGATCCAAATATTGTACTTTTACTCCACTACAATTATTTGAAAACTTTAGTTACTAGTTACTTTGTAGATTTTGATTATTATTACAAAACATACACATACATATACATTTTGGCCATTTGAAAATAGCCGATCTACAAGCTCACAATGCGTCGCGATGCGACGCATTGTGAGCTTGTAGATCTGCTATTTACAGATCTGCTATTTACAGATTTTAATACATTTGAAAACGTGTGAAATGGGACATTCTGCATGATGAGTACTTTCTACTTTTGGTTCTTTAAGAACATTTTGATACCAATACTTTTGTACTTTTACTCAAGTACATTTTGAATTCCGGACTTTTACTTGTAACAGAACAGAGTATTTCTACATTGCAGTATTGATACTTTTACTTAAGTAAAAAAAATGCTTTTTCCACCACTGCGTGCCGTTCATCTCACCAGATAGTGTGGGTTCACCACACAGACACGAACAGAGGAAGAAGCACTGATGCTGCAGTGAACAGGCATGGAAGCCACTTTGCAACATTTTGTTATTATGAAAACCACAGACTAGAGTTAGTTCAAAGTTGGGTCCGGGGACCGCCCAGGGGTCATTGAGGGGGTTCCAGGGGGTACCCCACGCAGCAAAATGAGTTAATATTGCATCATAATCAGTTTAACCCCACAGGGTTGTGATTCGTCGAATATATATGTATTTTTCAAACATTTTAACAGCACAAATCTTGTATGGGTATATTCATCTGGGGTCTGCGGCCAAATGCATGTTCATTTGGGGGTCCTTGACCTGGAAAAAGTTTGAGAACCACTGATCTACATTCAGGGATGTGTTTTGGTGACCTTGGTGCATTTTACATCACACACACACACACACACACACACACACACACACACACACACACACACACACACACACACACACACACACACACACACACACACACACACACACACACACACACACACACACACACACACAGCAGGGTCAAGAGCAGCGTGTATGCTGTTGCAACACTGTGCCAGTTGGTGCAGTGTGTGTGCGCGTGTGTGTGTGTGTGTGTGTGTGTGTGTGTGTGTGTGTGTGTGTGTGTGTGTGTGTGTGTGTCATTGTGTAATATCAACCCCTTCTATTATGCATTAGAATCCTTGGCTGACCTTAGTTAGGCTGACAATATCAATCAATATTTCTCTTCCTCACGGTGTGTGTGTGTGTGTGTGTGTGTGTGTGTGTGTGTGTGTGTGTGTGTGTGTGTGTGTGTGTGTGTGTGTGTGTGTGTGCGCGCACGCGGGTGTGCGTGTATAGTACAGTATGTGTATGTGTGTGGGCTTGGTTGTGGAGGTTAAGAGGAAGGTAACTTGACACTCATTTCCTGCGTTGCATAAAAAAAAGCAGGAAGCAGTGAGAGCGTGTTTTTTTGTTGCTGTGAGCCCCGTTCCATTTATCTGTTGTACCACCTTCTTTCACTGCCTCCTTCTCTTCACACAGCAGTGAGGGAGGGATGCTAGCTGCTCTGTACTGAACAAGACAGCTCTCTCCGTCACATACAGGAGTAGCTGTCAGGCTGCACTCTGCACAAGTGCATCATTTGAATAATGCAATTAAACTGGAGCTTATTCTACAGTCTGACTCATAAGAGATGTCAAAAATGTTCAACCACTTAAGCCCTATTTTATACTCTGTTGTATGACGAAAACATGCAAAAGTAGGGCAGGCTCTATTAGCTCAGGAAAGTAACATAGAGCAGCTGTTCCGGACTTTCTTTTAAAGGGACTCTGTTAAAGGCATATTCAAAAACAAAGACATTAATGTGATCTTAAAGGAGTAGTTCACCAAAAAAAGACTTATTTTCTATCAATTACACACCCCATGAAGCATTGAATTCATGGAGATTTTTTTTTTTTTTTTGTCACATTCTAAGGCAATAATTTGAAGACTGGCGGGAAGATGCTAATGTATCCGTTAGGAGACTAAAAAAAGTCTCCTTTGACTCTCCTACCGGAGAGACCGCCTTTCATCAAATTATTGGCTTAGAAATGTGACAAAAAACCCAAAAATCTCCATGAATTCAAGTCTTCATGGGGAGAGTAATCGATAGAAAATAAGTAATGTTTTGAGTGAAGTACTCCTTTAAACCATGAATGATTATTAATTGCTGCAGCAATGAGGACAATAATTAAAGTAAACTTAGCATCAACTTTGCCCCTGGGCTATTCCTGTCATAGAACCACTCCGTCAGGCCTTCTTATTAAACACACAGACATGTGCACACGTGGTATTCCAAAACTGACAAGATGACATCAGTGCCGAGGTCAGGAATGGAATAGAGGGGTTGGGCCTACAAGATCTGCTATTTGTGAGAAATTGTGTGCAAATCTTTGAATATATATATTCTTTTTTTAAAGCGAACATTTTTAACTCAAATCTTTGCTTCTGGGGGGTCCCTGGAACAAAATATTTTGAGATGGGGGTCCGCGGCCAAATACATATCATTTTGGGGGTCCTTGACATGAAAAAGGTTTGAGAGCCACTGATATTGTAGCAACATAAGTTTTTTCAAAAAACTGTTAGGATTTAGAAGACGTTGGTAGAATCCCCAGAAGCAAAGATTTGAGTTAAACTATTTGCTTTAAAAAATATATATATATATTCAAAGATTTGCACACATTTTCAAAAATAGCAGATCTACAAGCTCAGCGCTATGAGCTTGTAGATCTGCAATGTTTTAATAGCCAAAGAAATCTAAAATGACACAGATGAGTTCCCGGTCTTAATAGGACATGACACTGATTTGAACATGCAGCTATTTTCAGGCTTATTTTTTACACTTTTAACTGCAAAGGGTGAAAGCCTGCATAAATGAGAATTTCCCATCACTTTACTGGGCATTTGTGCTGTGATTATAGAATTTGTGTACTGACAAAAACCTTAGACACAAGCATCGAATGAGACAGGACCCTATTTTCACTATTTCTTAGGTAATTTATGAATTTTATTGTTGTTGACAATTTCAGATGTTCTTTTTTTTATGAACATCTTCTGAAATATATGTATTTCTTCAATACAGTTAAACTTAATTATTTTTAAATATTTACTCCCCATGAAAATGGTTCAGGAACCCTAGAATATGTCCCGACAGTGTTTGGGAAACATTGCTATATGATGAATCTCTTCAATCTTCAAAATTCAAACAGGGAGACGCCTTCACACAATCTCCTCCTCATCCACTGAAATCACTATCATGTGTGCAGATTCTCTTTTCTCTCAGCCAATCATCAAGCAAGCTGAAGGCCATTCAAACCTGTTTATGTGACACACGCACGCCTCACTGCCGACCCGTCATTTCATTTGATGCTGCATCAACCCCCCCCGCCCAACACCAGCCTTTAAGGCTCACTCTAATGGCAGTGATTCTCAATCTTTTGAATTTCAAGGAGCCTTAGTTTGATATGCCCTATAGGCCAGTTGTTCCCATTTTTTATGGGTCGCGACTCGGAAGTAAATATCTCTTTTTTTATTTACTTATTTAAAAACAAAAAATGCTTCAAAAGATTGTTCTCACAATTATTCTTTTTTTTTTTTATTCCATAAAAAAATACATTAAATTAAACTTTAGGAGTAGTGAAAATAGCAGGTCTACAGATCTTGTAGATCGGCTATTTTCGCTATAGTTTGGGTCCCGGGAAGATATCAAATTTCTCTCTTGGGTCACGACCAAAAAAGTTTGGGAACCCCTGCATTAGGCCGCGAACCCCCCATTTGTTACAATGTTCAGGAATCGCTGGGACCCTGATCTACAGTATAAAATCCTAAGAGTTATGAGTGTACAAAAGGAACCAAATCCACGTGTACACTCTCAGAGTTACAGACCCTGTAAGCGTCTATTTGGACGCCCGATGTTGAGAACCACTGGTCTATACCTCTGCTATAGGGGGGACAGGGGTCTCCAGGATATCTTTCATTTATAGGAGCTTATCCACTGTAAACTGTGGGGGCCAACGCCAAAGATACAGAATGTATTATAATAAATTATGATAGTTTTCTATACTTTGACCTTGGCATGGCTCAAACTACCAAACGGTCAGCTCAGCAGCAGAGCTGTGATCATACAGTCTGACCTAATAGGCCTCCTCTCAACCCATTCAATCCGGGAAGCCATCTCTGTCATTTTAGATGTCTTTGGGCTATTCAAAATTAGCAGATATACAAGCTCATAGTGCGGCACCGAGTGCCGCTTGTAGAGCTTGTAGATCTGCTGTTTTTTGAAAATCGTGTGTGCAAATCTTTGAATACATATTTTTCTAAAGCGAACATTTGTAAAATTTTGTTCCAGGGACCCCCAGCAGCAGAGATTTGAGTTACAAATGCTCGCTTTAAAAATATATATATTAAAAGATTTGCACACATTTTCACAATAAAAAAAAATAGCAGATCTACAAGCTCGTATGAGCTATCTTTGAATAGCCAAAGTATAAAATAATGGTTATGGCTCAAATCTAAATATGACACAGATGCGTTCCCGGATTGAATGGGTTAAAGCCACAACTCTGGACTTATTAAGTTAATTAATGAAACAAATGTTATTTCAACTCGTCTAGAGCACTAGTACATGTGCAGCGGTTGGATGTGGTGGTCCCCCTGCTACTTCCATTGAGACAATTAGACCCTGCTGGTGTAGTTTGGACATTGCAATTACGTCTCTCCATTGGGAGAGGGAGAAATGGTCATACTACAACCTACGGACTGTGGCTTTAACTAATAAGTGAGTTCGCACACTAAATACGTTTGCCCCAGAAATAGGGCCGCTTGTGTTCATGTGGTTAAACCGAGGCTTCCTGTTTATCAGCACGGCCACCAGACAGATGTTTTGACGTGTGGAACGCGCACAGTCAAATCCTCAGTGTTCATTTGTCCATTTGCAACGACGGTGTACAAATGTAAAGAACCCGTAAAAGGTCCATTTACACTCCCAAGTCACATGAACTCTGGATTTTTACTGTGTGTACAATAAACAGCTAGTAAAGCGCTGCACGGCTGAGAGACTTCAGGCCTGTGCGCGAACGTCCACACAAACACAAACACTGCTTGCTACGCACCAGTGGTGTAAAAGTAACTAAGCACATTTACTCAAGTACTGTACTTATGTACAATGTTGAGGTGCTTTTACTTTACTGGCGTATTTCCAATTGTCTACACTTTTACTTCTACTCCACTACATCTCAGAGGCAAATACTTTTACTCCACTACAATTATTTGCAAACTTTAGTTACTAGTCACTTTGCAGATATAAATTATTACATTATAAAACATTCATGAGCCACTGTAGCCCTATTTTATACATAGGCTATTTGAAAATAGCCGATCTACAAGCTCACAACGCGTCGCATCGCGACGCGTTGTGAGCTTGTAGATCTGCTATTTTCGAACATTTTAGTACTTCTGCTTTTGGTACTTTAAGTACATTTTGATACCAACAATTTCATACTTTCACCCAAGTGAATTTTGAATTCCGGACTTTCGCTTGTAACGGAGAACTTCTGCATTGCAGTATTGATACTTTTACTCAAGTAAAACATTTGAGCGCTTTCTCCACCACTGCTACACACAGTGGCTCAGTGTGTGTGTGTGTGTGTGTGTCTGTCAACAGTGGCGGGGGTTAGGAAGACCCTCCCCTCCCTGCTTTCGGGGAAAACCCCCGCACTTTTGATGTGAGGCGGAAAAGAGCGTAGTATAACCCCCAGACAGCATGAAGTGTGGGTCGCCTGCAGGCCTGTGGAACATGCAGCAGGAAAACACCACACGCTTAAACTAGTTCCCACTTGTTTTTCACCAACTTGAAATGGAATCCCCCCCCCTCCCCCCCTTAAAAGAAAACCTGCTCTGTGGCCTCTGGCTAGTTCCTCTATCTCTCTGTTTCTCTCTCTCTCTCTCTCTCTCTCTCCCGCCTCCCTCTCTCTCTGGACGAGAAGAGAGAGAGAGAGAGAGAGAGGGCAGTGGTGGAAAAAGTAATCAAATGTTTTACTTAAGTAAAAGCTGTAGGGGGTACGGGGGGGTACGGCGTACCCTTAGTTCTGAGACTGTGGGGGCTGGACTCGCGAGCACACACGTCAGCCGCCCGCGAGAAGTCAATCACTTAACACAACAAACGCACCTTCAGGGGCGACCGGGCGAGCCGTTTTTAACACCTTAAACAATGGCCTCAACCTGGCTGCTTTGCATAACAAGAGCTGGTAGCCTACCAGACACTCACAAATGTATCCTTATCTAGCTCTGGTCCATAGCGTTAGAAGGAGTTCTCCTTAAAGCTATGGTACTTTAGATTCTTTCCCCTCGTACCGCGGTAGCGCAGCCTCTCGTCTGTAGTAAAATTAAAAAAAACGCTTTTGGTACTCACCAAAACAAAGACGGTTTAATGGAGTTGAAAGCCTATTCTATTAAGTGGGAACACTCTGAGCCCCCACCTCACGTATAAAATACACTTTTTGGCCAGAAAAGAAAATATTTCACCGGAAGGAAGAATCTGGTCAATAGGAAAATTCCATTGACCAGATCTGTAGAGGGCACTGTGGAGTAACCAAAAACAGGTTTTAATTCCGGTGAAATATTTTCTTTTCTGTCCAAAAAGTGTATTTTAGACGTGAGGTGGGGGCTCACAGTGTTCCCATTTAGTAAAGTAGGCTTTCAACTCCATAAAACCGTCTTTGTTTTGGTGAGTAGCAAAAGGGTATTTTTTTATTTTTTTTAACTTGTTTTAAAAAACACTGTTTTGAAAGCAATGTAAGTCTTAAAAAAAAGTAATTCAAGTAAGGACAAGTTGACTGATTATTTTAAGCACTTATGTGTGGGTGAATCTATGTAAAGGGCATTTATATAAAACTAAAAGGAAAATAAAATAATTAATTAATTGAAACAAAAATAAAAACAACAAATTAACAATGCAACAAAATAATAAGAAATATAAATACATTAATAATCACATGTTGAATACAGTATTTCAACTAGCACTGAGCTGAGTGGCTATGTGCACATGCTTGCGCACGCACGTGCGCGCGCACGTGACGTCATAAAATAGAGTACCCATAGTTCAAAAATCCACAGCTCACCACTGAGTAAAAGTATCAATACTGCAATGTAGATGTACTCTGTTACAAATAAAAGTCCGGAATTCAAAATTGACTTGAGCGAAAGTACCAAAGTATTGGTATCAAAATGTACTTAAAGTACCAAAAGTAAAAGTACTAACATGTTTGAAAATCGCAGATCTACAAGCTCACAACGCGTTGCATCGGCTATTTTCAAACAGCCTAGGTATAAAATAGGGCTAAAGTGGTTAATGTATGTTTTATAATGTAATAAATGATATCTGCAAAGTAACTAGTAACTGAAGTTCTCAAATAACTGTAGTGGAGTAAAAGTACACTATTTGCCTCTGAGATGTAGTGGAGTAGAAGTTAAAGTATTGGAAATGGGAAATACTCCAGTAAAGTAAAAGTACCTCAAAAGTATACTTAAGTACAGTACTTGAGTAACTGTACTTTGTTACTTTACACCACTGAGAGAGAGAGAGAGAGAGAGACAGACAGAGAAAGAGAGAGAGATACCACTGGTCAAACAAAGAGAGGAGGGGTTCACATATCGCGCCTGTGTGTGAACCCTGGGGCCATGCTTCTCTTGAGTTCCCACCTGAACGACACAGAACTCAGAGTTCAGAGACGCTTTGCTGTGGAGTATAATATTATTATACTTTTACTACACTACAATTATTTGAAGTCTTTACTAGTTAGTTACTTTGTAGATTTTGATTATTATTACAAAACATACATTAACCACTTCAGCCCTATACATTTTGGGCCATTCGCGACGCATTGTGAGCTTGTAGATCTGCTATTTTCAACATATCTTGGTCACTTGTTCTCATGTTCTCATTCATTACCTGGTATCCTTGTTTCTTTGAGGCATTGTTCTCTCTGTACTCGACTTATGTGACTAAGTATTTACCTTGCTGTTTATTGACTAGAGTTCATGTTTACTCTGCTTGTTTCAATCTCACACGTAATTTGCTCTGGATAAGAGTGTCTACTAAATGCCTACATTGTAAATTGTAGAAATACAAGTCCTGCATTCAAAATAGTACTTTCTAAAGTACATAAAAGTATTATCATCAAAATATACTTACAGTTCAAAACGTAAAAGTAGGCCTACTTTAATGTTACAGCTAGTAAAGGTGGGGCTCATTTTAATTATTTGATGTGCTGCTGGGTATTAACCTAAAATAAATAGCCATCATTTATCAGTTAAAGTTGTCTTTTGTATTATGAATAATTTAAATCAGTAACACATTAAATGTGGCAAATAATTGTAGTGGAGTAAACTAACGCGCTGAAGTACTAAGTAAAAAATACTCAAGTAAAGTAAAAGTACCCCAAAATTGTACTTAAGTGCACCACTGCACACAAGGAATTCACGTTGGCATGTGGAGCCCAGATGACCCCACTTAAAGGCACAATCTGTAACTTATTTTTTTTTTGGAAAGAATACAACATGATTCTAAACAGTGGTCTCCCTATACTCTTCCATCCAGACATTTAGACCCTGGCGTCATCTACTGGTTCACAAGTAGTACTGCCTGGAGCTCATAAGCCCAACGGGGGGTTCCCCCTCTTTTCATGAACGGTATATTAGACGTTTAGTTTCCCACGCAGGAGACCAGCTAGGGTTTCATTGCTGTCCGGGCAGAAACCTCTTATCTCCACGTTTTAACTTTTTGTGTTTTTTTTGTGTGTAAATTAACGCCCTACTTGATCACACTAGAGCGTCACACAAAAGCATCCAAAGTAGCAGATCTACAAGCTGGAAACGCGGCGCGAAGCGACGCGTTTCCAGCTTGTAGATCTACTACTTTTGATGCTTTTGAATTTGAATCCTGAAGTAACTGTTTTTGGACATATGAGGTTTTCACCCGACAGAGACCGTATGAATCCTATGGTGTTACAGTTCTAATTACAGTACCTCTACGTCAGTGGTGGAAAAAGTACTGTCATTTTTTTTACTTAAGAAGTATTAATACTGCAATAGAGAAATACTGTTGTTACAACTAAGTAAAAGTCTGGATTTCAACATTTACTTGAGTAAAAGTACAAAAGTATTGCTATAAAAATGGACTTAAAGTACCAAAAGTAGAACGTACTCATTCTGCAGAATGTCCCATTTCAGCAGTTTTCAAATGTATAAAACTCTTTTGAAAATAGCAGATCTACAAGCTCACAAGATCGGCTATTTTCAAATAGCCAAAATATGTGTATGTAGTGCTCAAGCGGTTAATGTATGTTTCGTAATAATGATCAAAATCTAGTAACTAGTAACTAAAGTTTTCAAACAATTGTCGTGGAGTAAAAGTACAATATTTGGCTTTGAGATGTAGTGGAGTAGAAGTAAAAGCGAACATTTGTAACTCGAGTCTTTGCTTCTGGGGGATTGCATTACGGATTACGGATTGCAGCTTTAAAACCTTTAACACTCGAGTACCCACAACGTCCGTGTGGACAGACAGGACCCATTATGTACAACAACTGGACATACTTTACTTATAACACCCTGCTGCAGTGCAGGTTCTCACATGCCAAATAAAGTACCTTCAAGGCATAGAGTCAGAGGCTTTTCAGCACCCAGTACATCCACACTGTCATGATATATGATATAACTGTCATGATATATGACAAAATATCGTCTCTGTCGAGAAACCTTTTATCTTCATATTCTAACTTTTTATGTTTTTTTCGTAAATTAACGCACTACTCGATCATACTGCAGGGTCAGACAAAAGCAGCAAAAATAGCAGATCCACAAGCTTGAAACGTGGCGGCACGTTTTGAGCTTGTAGATCTGCTACTTTGGAATTTGGCCCTAACCCTTGGAGATATGTGGTTTCCACCCGACACAGACTACATACCAGTAAATCAGGCTATAGGGGTGCAACGGTTAATGGAACTAAACGATTCAATCGCCCCCAAAAAAACAACAAAATAATCGACGTGGGGGATTTTTTTTTAAGTTAGCCACTCTCAACCCGGCATCAATATTTACGGCATGTCATTGTAGGTGAAGATTCTTAAAAATAGATCTACAAGCTCGGGACATGTTGCGAGCTTGTAGATCTGCTATTTTTGCATGACACCGTCGTACGACAAAGTATAAAATATGGCTTAAGTGGTTGATCAGTCTACTCGATTTAGTTGTTGATCTCGTTGATATATAAAATAGAAATATACAGTGTTATATTTCAAAAATGTGGTTCTCGATTAATCCAAAACGTATTTGCTAGAATCGCTAATAAAATGATCATTCGCTGGCAGCCCTATTGAGTATAATCATTCAAATGGACATTCAATCAAAACAAACAACATTTTATGTGTTTACCAGCACTTCGCCTGAAATTCCAAATCAAGCACGTTCCTGACCTTCATAGCCCTGTGTGTGACTGTCTAGTAAACTATGAAGTATAATAACAACCTATCTATGATTTATGGCTCTGACTATGGAACACTGCGTGTCAGTGGGCTAATAATTCAACTATACTGCGTATTGTACATTACATTTACAATGTCACACATTTAGCTGCACGGTTGCCCAGAGTGACTTACAACAGCGTTCATATTCATACTAACACTGTTCCAGTCATGTCACTTATCACACCACAAACGGAACACAGTACATATCTACAGTACAAGACAAGGTTCTTGGATGCATTTGGCCACGAACCCCCTCTGAAATGTTTTTTTGCCAGGGTACAAGTAGCAAAGATTTGAGTAAAAAAAAGTTCACTTTAAGATAAAGATTTGCACCCATTTTCATGACTTAAAAAAAACAAACAGCATTTCTGGGGGGAACATTCGCCAACAATAGCTGATCTACAAGCTCACAAGTAAAACCGGCAACTCAGGCCGGTTTTACTATAGTGTATAGACTAGTGGTTCAACTGAAGTGATATCGATAAATTCCATATATTGGCACCCTGGACTTTTGCGTCACAGCACCCTCAGGTGCCACGGCACCCACTTTGAAAGGCCACTGTTCTAAAAAGGCAAGGATGGCGTCTGTGCGTGACGGTCAAAGCAAATCTACAAGGTCTCTCTCTCGCTCATCGAACGGCATCATTAAGACCTGGAACGCTTCTGTGTCACTTTAGATTTCTTTGGCTATTCAAAAATAGCAGATATACAAGCTCATAGCGCGGCACCGAGTGCCGCGCTACGAGCTTGTAGATCTGCCATTTTTGAAAAATCGTGAAATAAATAATAATAATATTTTTTTCCGAAAAATTCTTAGGATTTAAAAAAAAAATTGACACGGCCTCAGGTCTTAATGGGTTAACAAGAGGCCAAAATGAGCGTGACGGAGACGGCGGCGGCAGCAGCTCTGATCTAGGCCACCATGTGTCCCCTGGTCGGTCCCCACCACGTGTCCCCTGGTCGGTCCCTATCTGTCTCTGGTCGGTCCCCACAAAGTGCAGGCTGCTGACAGGGAAGCGCAAACCTGAAGCAGGTTAATTAGCTTCATCAGTTCAGTCAGATAACTCACGAATAGATTGAACCAATATTATAGAATGAGAATACAAGTGTGGATGTAATATTTTACCTTGGCTCTGCTACATTGTTCTCCCTGCTCAGCACAATTTAGACAACCATCATTAACCATTAAGAGCAGGGAGATAGATATAATAACAACCCCCCATGGGGACTGCACAACCAATAGCAGAACCCACTGGTGGTCCTGGGGTGGTGGTGGGGGCAAACAGCCGCATGACAACAACCATAACACACAAGCGGAAGGAACGCAGACTTAGGTGAGCTTAAGTAACATGCCCAATAGGCCCTATGCACAGCAGCCATATTGTAAGACATTCACAGGTGTTATCGATGATACTAATGAAGGCTCTGTTCCATTCTGGTCAGACGGAGTCAGGGTGCTGATATGGGAGGCATACGATAATCCGACATCCCATTTCTCCGACTATGTGGCATCCGCGTGCGGTTAGGGTTAGGGTGCGGGTTTGGTTCGGGTTTAGTATTGGAAACGTCGGAGCGCTGCGCTGTCGGAGGAATGCGCTGTCGGACTAACGCGCTGTCGGACTAACGTACTGCACCCGCTGATATTGTGCATGTTGGCACACTGGAAACACTCCCAAATGGCCCTTTACGGGTGTGTAACTCTGAGAGTGTACAAATGGAACCAAATGGACCCGTAACCATTTGTACACTCTCAGAGTTATGGGGGTCGTGGAAATCTGAAATTCAAAAATCTGAGAACTACTGCGCTACACTAAATGGAACAGAGCCTTCATTAGTATCACTGGTAACACCTGTGAAGGAAGTGATAATATGACTGCTGTGCATAGAGCCTATTGGACAGCTGATTGCCACGACAGTGTATGACGTATGGGCCTGCATGACGCTGTATACAGCCACATAGCAATGAGCATGCATGTAACCTCTCGAGTGTATGCTGCCTGAACTAACCTCGCAGTCTACGTATCATTTCTGCAAAATTAGCAGCTAAAGCTCTGTTGCTGCAGCGCTTGGCCCATTTCTTTTACATCCGACTCAGGGGCACCGAAAACAGCGGATCTACAAGCTCACGCATCCGCGACGCGAGCTTGTAGATCAGCTGTTTTCGGCTTGTGCCGCCGATGTACGACGAAGTATATAAATCAGGCTTTTATGCAGAGAAAATGTTGTGTTGATTGGTAGAGCAAGCCATACAGCTCTTTGGTCACCAGTGGTGGAAGAAGTACTGAGACTGTTTATAAAGTAAATGCAGCAACACCACAATGTACACTGGAGTAAAAGTCCAAACGCCAGCTTGGCCAGGGGAGATATAGGGCTTATGAGTCCGCTTGGAGATAGGCCAACATTTTTTACGTTGTGAGCTTGTAGATCGGCTATTTTTGAGTCTATGTGTGCGTGACTGCGTGTGTCCATGCATGTGTGGGGTGAGGGGAAATGTCAGCGTTGTCAGATATAACACTGTTTCTCAAACAGTGGGTCGGGACCCATTTCTGGGTCGCGGAACGACTTTTGTGGGTCGCGCTTGTAGATCTACCTTTTTCACTAGTTTGAGTCTCGGGGAGACATCAAATTTATTTTCTGGGTCTCAAGCTAAAAAGTTTGGGAACCACACTAAGATGGGGGTCTCAAAGAGAAAAAAAAGAGTTTGGATCCACTGAGAGCATCCTTACAGAAGGCATATACCGGTGTGGTTTGATTTGTACCAGGGCATCTTAAACAGAATACACAGCATCCTTATGCATGCACATGCACTGTGCGTCACGCTTTGCTCCACCGAACACTTGACCCCTGTGGGCATGTTGCAGATGCGCTTATAGTTGGAGTGTCGCAATCGAGATTGACAGAACTTGGGAGAGAAATATACGACTATATCGTTGCTGACTACTACTTCTGGCTACTTTTGATATTCTTTTATTTGAATCTTGAAAAGGAACAGTTTGGGCATATGGAGGTTTCCACCTGACAGACATATTTTGTTTAATCAAAATTGAGCAACAATGTCGTCAAACTTGATCAATAAATCAAAAACTCAGAAATCACACTCAGAAATAAAAGTCCATATTTTTGATCGTTCCTAAAAATGACAAGATGACAGATGATTCGGCTATCCAGCCTTCATCAGCGTCAAGATAAGTTTGCAATTTTATGAGGCAATCGAGCTGTAATAAATGGGACATCGAGCTTCGCTTCCCCCGCTTGTTCCGCATCGCTCCTAATCACAAGATCCTTCTTAATTCCGCCTGATCCATAAAAAATGAATGGGTACGCGTAAAAAAAAAACCTGTGCCACTCAGCGCGTGTGCAAACGCACCGTTACAGGAGACATAATGGTGCGGCTTGGAAACGTGACTGAACAAGACCACAAACAACTGAGAAGGACAGTAAAAACAGCCTCACAGGAACACCATGGTGGCACAGACGTTCACACCACCCACTGCAGACGGAGGACACCAGTCTGTGTGTGTGTGTGTGTGGTCTGTTGTCATTGCTTCCCTCAGGACAAGGTTTACAGAACCAGCCACCTCAAAGACATCTCAGACCCTCTGGCTGTTTGAATAACAGTCGTACTCACAACAGTATAGGCACCTTAGAGTGATTTATTATACTGTGGGATTTCCTATTTGTTTAACCCAGGGCTACTCAATTTAAGATGGCTCAGGGGCCACTCAGCAAAACACCAAAAGTCCAAGGGCCGCAAGCTAAAAATTGATTTTTTGATTTTGTAACACACTCCACATTGTTATTGTTATAATAAAATGTACATTTTGACATCATATTCTTCTCACTGTACCTGTTTATTTTGTGTGTATGACCAGTGGCATCAGTTCAGCAAAAGCTATGGTATGGCAAGGTTAGGGTTGCCAACTCCCAGAGATTGAAATAAGGGACATCCACCTAAAAAGGAAAAAAAAACAAAATGCATAGAAAACTATGCATTTTACCTATAACACAATACAAACACAATGGTCTTACACCTGCATTAGGCTACTATTCATGATTTATGTATTATAAAATTTGAGCAAATATTTGTATATATAATATTTTTAAAGGGAACATTTTTGACTCAAATCTTTGCTTCTGACGATCAGTGGTTCTAAAACTTTTTCATGTCAAGGACCCCCAAAATGTATTTGGCCGGACACCCCCATCTCAAAATATTTTGTAACAGGGACCTCCAGAAGCAAAGATTTGAGTTAAACATTTTCAATTTGAAAAATATTCAAAGATTTGTAAAAAGATCAAGATTTAAAAAAAAAATAGCATATCTGCAAGCTTATATGAGCTTGTATATCTGCTATTTTTGAATAGCCAAATAAATCTAAAATGACAGAGATGCGTTCCCGGATTGAATGGGTTTAGTGACAGTAGAATAGTACTGAAGGTTTGAAGCTGGAGTGTGTGTGTGCGTGTGCGTGTGTATTAGTATCAAGAACGAGCGACACCCATTGGGTGGCGCCATCTTGTGAGGGTTTCGGCTATTACTTGCAATGGTGTGACAATCACGTCACACTTTCTTTCCTCTATACTTGTAAGGACCTCATGTATAGTATAATTTGAGAAACAGACGTTGTGAGGTCCTCACTCCTCACTCGAGATATTGTTGTTTTTTATGGTTAAAAGCCAATTTTCTTTAGAGATACGTCTGCAATTAGGAAAAGACTCAAATTGGGGTTAAGTTTAGGATTACACATTTATAGAAGTTAGGTTTAGGGTTTCGAGAGTCATGCCTGCTTTACACTTAGTTGTGCGCTGGTGTTGTGAAACGGATTTTGTTTTTTTTTATTCATAAAATTGCTGTCTTAAAATGTTGATGTCCTCACAAGTATAGTAATACAAACCTGTGTGTGCGTGTGTGTGTGTGTGTGTGTGTGTGTGTGTGTGTGTGTGTGTGTGTGTGTGTGTGTGTGTGTGTGTGTGTGTTGTGGGTTACAGACAGTAGATTGTACTGGAGGTTTGAAGCTGTGTGGGACATGAAGCAGAACACCAGGAACGTGACCTACCAGGTGTGTAGAGGTGAAGGAATGTCCAAACCAGATGCACCCTGGGAGGGTTCCATTCCCTGGGGACATTGGGTCATGACTAGGGTTACCAACCCTAGTCCCGTAAAATGTGGAATCGTCCCGCGTTTGTAAACTAAAAGACACGTCCCGTATTGACCTGATACGGGACGCACTTTATTCCGTATTTCGGGGTCGGGGTATAAATATGAATGACAGGGCGGTTTATTTGAGAAATTAACAGCGATTTCGCTGTCCTGCTCCCCTTCTCATTGCTTTGCTGTGTGACCGCGTGAGCCACTTTCTCGGACTGTGTTAAGAGTCTGGGGTCTGAAAATGCACTCAGCTCATTGGCTCATTTACTCATGACACGACCAATGAAGAAAAGCACTTTCAGTGTCGCTAAGATACGCTCTGCTGCCCCATAGACTGTAGGGTGCTGCCCCCCCCCCTCTCTATTCAAACCACAACACGAGAGGCTTAGAACAGAAGTTGAATGTCTAAAGGAAAAACAAAAGAAAGAAGAATATAATAGAAGTGAGTGGGGGGGGGGGTATAGGTGGAATAGGTGTCCCTTATTTTAATTTCTGGGAGTTGGCAAATCTAGTATAATAGAATAGTCTCTCATAGATGAAATGTTTATTTTAGCTCATCAAATTTGTACGCTGTCACGTATAATCAAATTGTCCGTCACCTACATTTGTGTGTTAACATAACCAACCAACTGGAGACGGTCTTTGGTTAAGATTCATGAAGTCTGTAAAACATTATCTATATAATATGGTATTTCTGCATAAAGCAACCCGTCATTTCCATTGCAAGCTCAGAGAATCAGTG
The DNA here is from genome assembly GCF_963454915.1 of Gymnoscopelus microlampas. NCBI lineage: Eukaryota > Metazoa > Chordata > Actinopteri > Myctophiformes > Myctophidae > Gymnoscopelus > Gymnoscopelus microlampas. The sequence goes on from NC_139942.1 coordinate 15,549,018, forward strand.
GAATCATCAGCTCAGCTTGGAGTGGTGTCTCAAGGTTCCATCATGGCTTGGTGGAGGCTCGGTTTGGTCTTGGTGCTGGCATTTGCCACGGCATCAAGTGAGATATGAGATTCAGTGGAATCCCTTTCTGAAGATAAAGGTGAGTGGAAAATGGGTCCTGTATGAATCCCGATATGCTACAGACCGGAAGCAAGAGTTGGGCAAGTGGGGCTTATTTTTAGAGTTTAGTATAGGCTATGTAGCCTTTGACGACAATTAATTGTGTGTATACATTTATAGCAACAACAAAAAATGAAGGGGTACGTTATATTGTCAGTACATTTATCAGCTTCAATTTTAGTTGCAAGACTTTTCTTTTTTCTTTCCAATATCACTTTATCCTGTAGTCTCTCTCCCGAGAGTCCTGATTAGATGATACTAGTATCCTGACCTGTAAAATACATGTTCTTTACTAAATCGTAGGAGAGAGGACTCCTGTTACTGAGCAAAACCTTACTAATGCCCCCTTTAAGTATTCTAAACTATTGAAAACCACGTCATTGTCTTAATAACAGGACAGAACTATTCTGGTGTTGCAGAAAACTCGATGCCATTGACCTTCAGGTCCATATTTAGGCATAGACCTTTGCATTCTGTTGGATGAAACTTAAGATTCTGTAAGACGTTATACATGTTATCATGGTTGAAGTTGACTTGGATTGCAATGCTTGCCATACTGCAGATGACTATGATGAAGATTGTGATTATAGCAACGGCATTGCAAACAAGTCTCACGCTCAGGTCCCTTCACTCCCACTCCACCACAAACACCACCTACAATCACTGTGCCACCTAAACAAAGTGCAATATAGAAATACTCTGTTACAAGTAAAAGTCCAGAAATAAAAATGTACTTGAGTAAAAGTACAAAAGTATTGCGATGTGACGTGTTGTGAGCTTGTAGATCGGCTATTTTCAAATAGGCCATGTATAAAATAGGGCTAAAGTGGTTAATGTATGTTTCATAATATCATAATATCTATCTTAAAAGTAACTAAAGTTTTCAAATAATTGTAGTGGAGTAAAAGTACAATATTTGCCTCTGAGATGTAGTGGAGTAGAAGTAAAAGTATAGAAAATGGGAAATACTCCAGTAAAGTAAAACATCCTCAAAAGTGTACTTAAGTACAGTACTTGAGTAAATGTACTTAGTTTTTTCCCACCACTGCTACATGCAGACTAATGCAGTGCTAGGTTAATTGTCTTAATCATTTCAGATTGTGCTATCCCTAGGGAGCAGTGGATGGCATGTGGCAATTTGACATCCCCAGAGAATGTGAAGTTATGGGCTGCTGTTTTAATCCTGCTGATAGGTCCTGCTACTATCCAATGGATGTTGAGGCTCTGGGAGGGTTATTGACATGTGTGAAATGAAACTGCTTTCAACGGACCTGGTGTTGAAACCTTTTGGGCATGGTGAAAATGTTTGAGCTTGTAGACTCTTACATAACACCAACAATAAGAATTAAAAGCTTGACGTAATCAATACTGGCATGCATCGTACACTGCAAAACACTGCTGCATCGTCTAGTTCGTGTTGCATAAATGGGGCCTTAACCCCCAGAGTGCACTAGAGATCAACACTTTGTCTTTGCCATTCACGGCGCTTGTTATTCCAGCAGACAGACTTCAAGTTCTCAATCCATGATTGTGGAACTCATTCCTACGTAAGTGTCTCTAATGCAATCTTGCACGGAGCAATTGAACTGCTGTTATGGCCACAAATCTCACAAATAATTTCTTCCCGACCCAGCAAGTTGGTGAGACAATCATTTATCTGGCTGAAGTGCAAACTGGTGTCAGTACCCTGAAACTGAGGTATGGCATCATCACCAGAAGTAATCCTTTGACGTAAGGTTGCCTCGATGAGCTATGCACTTTTGCTTCATAATAAGCATTGACCTAAAATTCACATTTAACTTAAAAAGCAAATAGTAGAATTTAGTCTTGTGCGAATTGCTTCTTTCACTAACTTGACTAAATTTGACCACTATAACAATGAATTTTTCAATGTTTAATCTAGATCAGAATTGTCAGTGACACGACTCTTTCTGTTGTGTTTTAGGTTAAAATGTTTTTATTTTTTAAAATAAGGTGTCCCTTATTTTAATTTCTGGGAGTTGGCAACCCTAGTCATGGCCCATTGTGGGTTGCGGACCTGTTTGTATGGGTCGCAGCCAAGTATATATTTCCTTATTTTCTTTACATTTAGTTTAGATAAAAAAAGATTTTAAGAAATCATAACTTTTTTTCCTGAAGCTTGTAGATCTATTTTTCACACATAAAAAAAAAAAAAAACTCCGCCTACCAGTGACATATTCAATAGGGAATCCAAGCTAATAGAAACTGCAGACTTTATTCCTGGACAGTTAGAATGCTATGATAGAAGTAATTGTTCTTTCATTATTGTGGGCTCGTTGAAAATGTAATCTTGTTTGAAATGACCAAAACCTGCCAAATGGTGCCATCTTATAATGAGCATTAATGAGGACCAATTATATGAAGGTAGGTTGAAAATGGGTGAAGTGGTCCTTTAGGTGATTAATTAATAATGTATTAAGTTTGTGTGTCATGTGTCCAAAACTGTTTCTTTTCAGGATTCAAATTGAAAAGCATCAAAAGTAGCAGATCTACAAGCTCGAAACGCGTCGCTTCGCGCCGCGTTTCGAGCTTGTAGATCTGCTACTTTTGATGCTTTTGTGTGTTTACGAAAAAACAAAAGGTTAGAATATGGAGATAAGAGGTTTCTGCCCGACAGCAACGACATTTCTTTTCTGGGGTCTCAAGCTGAAAAAAGTTTGGGAAGCCTCCGTATGATCTGCCTGTTCTAAAGACATGTGACTGAAGGCAGGCGGAGTGCATTTACTCAAGTACTGTACTACAGTACAATTTTGAGGTACTTTTACTTTACTGGAGTATTTCCAATTTTCAATACTTTTACTTATTGTACTTTTACTCCACTACAATTATTTGAAAACCTTAGTTGCTAGTTACTTTGTAGATTTGAATCATTATTACAAAACATACATTAACCATTACAGCCTTATTTAAACTTTGGCTATTCGAAAATAGCCGACCTACAAGCTCATCGCGACGCGTTGTGAGCTTGTAGATCTACTATTTTCGAAAGATTTTAATACATTTTAAACATAATATACACAAGGTATCATATTGTGAATACATTTTGATACCAATACTTTTGTACTTGTACAGAGTGTTTCTACATTATTTCTGCATATTGATACTTTTACTTAAGTAAAAAAAACTATGTACTTTTTCCACCGCTGACTGAAGGGCAGGTTGGACGGAGGTCACACCGATGCCCTGGAGGTTACATGAGCTCATAGCAGCATGATGTCACCTCATGCAGAGGGTTAAACAACGCTGTCATCAAGTTGGTCTGTTCACCAGCCGGACAGACGCTCCACCAACAGATCACATTACACACACACACACACCACACACATCCTTTTCTGGATCAGGACCCGGTTGGAAATTCCTAAGAGTCCGGGGCCCACCCATTTGACCACTTAACACAGCAGACGTTAAGTGGTCAGATGGGCGGGCGGCCGCGGGCGTTTTCAGAGCATGTTATGATCAATTTACTTTTAAACTACGTCGATAAGACACACAATCAGCAGGAATCACGGTGTTGTAAACGTATTTTCTAATAAATATTCCTATTAAAGGCTACCAATGTACGCTTTATTTTTTTAAATATGCTTTATTTCAACTTTGAAACTGCACTAGTGTGGAAGTGTGTGAAAATCTACAAGCTCTGCTATTTTCTGTTATCTTCTACTTTCGCTCTTTTTGAAAACATTTCACCTATAATAATGACATACCCAAAACATGGATATCAGGTTGAAAGTGGTTTAGTGTGTCTATGGGTTTGTAAATATTGAACCAAATAAATATATCGAAACATTTCCTGAAAAGTTACGGTTTTGGACATTCCTAAAATGAGTCAATCTCTCATTATACAGACATCTTCTGACCACTATTTTTAAAGGGATACATATCTGCTTGTCTAATTCAGATGAAAGATGTTACTTTTGAACTCAAAAGTAACAAACAAAAAGCAGTTTCAATAGATGCTGTAGTTAACAGACCTATACATTTGTGTAACACCACTCTGCGATGCATTATGAGCCTGTACATATGGGACTTTTGGACATTAAAAAAAAAAGAAAATCCACCTATAATGACATGCCCAAAATACGGATTGATTACCGATTATATTTGATAAAATTATCTATCATTTTTAAAATTACAAAAGAATATTTAAATTAATTCATATATAATATTATAATTATTTTGTAAATATATTATACTTTGATTAACTGTTGACACACGGCCGTTCTTCTACAAGGCTTGCCTCCTATAGGAGCCATGCTGTAAAAAAAACCTAGTTATTGTTATTTGTATGTTAAATTATGTAAATGACGTCCAGTGCCCTCCATCCCATAATATTAGAGCGGCCATCTTGTCGTAGTGTGCTGCAGAGGTCTAGCGTCACAGCAACCGGTAGGTTGCTCACTCTCTCCGCTGAGACACGGCAGCGGGGTCGCCATGGCGACTGGCCCAGGTTGCCGGCCACAGTGTGAGGTCAGTGTTTCCATAGCGACCAGCCATCTGAACGCTAATCCCTCCTTGTTTATTATCATGCTACACACAGGAGCGGGAGGGGGGGGAGAGAGAGAGAGAGAGAGAGAGAGAGAGAGAGAGAGAGAGAGAGAGAGAATATGAGAGAGAATGAGAGAGAAAAGGGGGAGAGGGAGAAAGAGGGTAAGGGATGGAGAGAGAGAGATGGGGAGAGAGAGAGACAGGGAGGAAGAATGAATGTGTGTGTAGAGCTGGAGATGTGTTTTATCATGTTGAGTGTGTGTGGAAGAGATCACTACTCTGCATCACACACACACTCTCCCCCCCCCCCTCTCTCTCTAGTAAATCTCTCATGCACAGTGTAGCACATTGCACTGCAGATCAACCAACCAAGGACCAGCAAGACATTAAAAGCACTGGTGAACAAAACTGGTGAACAACCTACACTGGTGAACAGCCTTCACTGGTGAACAACACTCACTGGTGAACAGCCTACACTGGTGAACAACACTCACTGGTGAACAGCCTCCACTGGTGAACAACACTCACTGGTGAACAGCCTACACTGGTGAACAACACTCACTGGTGAACAGCCTACACTGGTGAACAGCCTACACTGGTGAACAGACTACACTGGTGAACAGCCTCCACTGGTGAACAGCCTACACTGGTGAACAGTCTACACAGGTGAACAGCCTACACTGGTGAACAGTCTACACAGGTGAACAGCCTACACTGGTGAACAGTCTACACTGGTGAACAGTCTACACAGGTGAACAGCCTACACTGGTGAACAACACTCACTGGTGAACAGTCTACACAGGTGAACAGCCTCCACTGGTGAACAGCCTCCACTGGTGAACAGCCTACACTGGTGAACAATCTACACAGGTGAACAGCCTACACTGGTGAACAGTCTACACAGGTGAACAGCCTACACTGGTGAACAGTCTACACAGGTGAACAGCCTCCACTGGTGAACAGCCTACACTGGTGAACAGTCTACACAGGTGAACAGCCTACACTGGTGAACAACACTCACTGGTGAACAGTCTACACTGGTGAACAACACTCACTGGTGAACAGTCTACACTGGTGAACAACACTCACTGGTGAACAGCCTACACTGGTGAACAGTCTACACTGGTGAACAACACTCACTGGTGAACAGCCTACACTGGTGAACAACACTCACTGGTGAACAGCCTACACTGGTGAACAACACTCACTGGTGAACAGCCTCCACTGGTGAACAGCCTACACTGGTGAACAGTGTAGGTCAAAATATTTTGTTCCAGGGACCCCCAGAAGTTGTAACAGAGAAACAAGCAGGCCATGCAAACAGCCCAGTAATCAGCAACAGGAAGCTGCTGGTTCCCCCTGCCTGCTCGCGGGACAGGACACTCCTCTGTTTACCCACCTTCACCCCGGCCTCCCTGGCTTTGGCTATGTCCTCATTATGAGGCCAACGTTTTTACTAAATGTTTTCCAAAACAGCCGATCTACAAGCTCACAGCTGCCTGTGCGCGTTGTCAGTTTCACTGGTAACTGAATGTGATTTTATTCTTTATAGCGTCACTGTCGGGCAGAAACGGGGAGAAAGCAAAAATCTCTACATTTCAAGTTTTTATATTTTTTTGTTTTTAAATCAATGCTTTACTTTGCCATACTAATGGTGTCACAAGAAGGTAGCAAAATAGCCGATCTACAAGCACAAAACGTGCCGTGGTGGAACGTGTTTTGAGCTTGTAGATTTGCCATTTTTGAATTTGAATTCTGAAAAGTATGATACGAGGTTTCCACCCGAAAGCAACGCTATTCATCCTCAAATAGTCATTCTATAACAATAATAGCCATCTTTCTGCCTTTGGTTTTCCAACAATTACAAATTCACAATTACAACTATCCAGAGCGACTTAGAAGCGCGAGATCGGAATAGGCAGAGTAAGCATGAAGTCTAGTCAACTAACAAGGTAAATAATCACACAGATAGAGTGCAGAGAAAACCGTGTAGTGCCTCAAAGAAACTAGGATACCAGGTAAAACAATGAACCTATAGCATCTGTCTGAACAACATGCTATCTAAAACATATTCTTAACCTTTGCGGTTGAGGAACAAAAACAACAAAATCTACAAAACCATGTTCCCATTCATTTGTATGTGATTTCTTCTAAACCGTGTGTGTTTCCAGCCTCCGCTGTGCTCCTCAGTAAATCATGGAAGTGCACACTGTGCAGATCATACAGTCATGAGTACATTTATCTTGCTTTTTTTCCTCCCTTCTCTCCTTTCAAATTCCCCAGGTCAGAATCGCTGGCATCATTCGAAAAACGGTATAGAGGCTCCCGATTGGCTGAGAGGCCGAGGGGGGGAAGGTAGCTCCAGCCAATCCCATCGTTCCCGTCTCTACCAACCCCCTTTTTTTTGTGTTGCTCCTAATGAATATTCACACATGCTACATCACAGCCACCCAGCCACACATGCAGGCACACGCACACACACGCGTGCGCACGCACACACGCACACGCACACGCACACACACACACACACACACACACACACACACACACACACACACACACACACACACACACACACACACACACACACACACACACACACACAGAGAGAGAACCATACACCAGAATTAAAACACTGCCGTCAACAATAAACAAAAAAGAAGAAATAAATCAATATAAAACAAGACTGGAGCACAGCAACACCTCATCAACCTCTTGCTATGGCTATGCCAATTTTTTTAAATAAAAAAATAGGTTTTAACTGATTGTATATTAGATTGAACGTATACATTGTTTTCAAGGTGTATGTATCTTTGTTTCTTATGAAGCCTTCTTTTATACTTGGGAGGGGAGAGATGTATAATAAGTTAGACGCTTAAAAAACACGACAGTGTTTTAACAGCTGGTTCCTTTCTTCTCGTCCTGTTAATTGCGGCACAATTCTGCTCAGTAAAGTTAAGTTAAGGGTCGGGGAGGGGGGGTCGGGGTTGACCACTTGAACCCCAGCATCCATATTGCATTGAGAGCTTGTAGATCGGTTATCCTGGGGTGGGGGGGGGGGGGGCATTCTGGTGTGTCGACGGAAACAAGCGGTCAAAGTAACAGTTGTAACTCGGGTCAGGTTCTGTAAGACCAGAGAGAGAGGTTTAAAGTGGTTAAAGAACAGGCGTCACACTTTGCTTTGTGTTGTCGCTCATCGTTCCGACACAATAGAAGCCCCCCCGCTCCCTCCCCCTTCCTGCATCAAGCCCCCTTTCATCTCCCTCTGACTAGAAGTGCTTCTCGTCGGCCGTCAGGGCAGAAACCTTGTATCTCCCGCATTTCAACTTTTTTTTTTTACGTTTTGTCGTAACATGTAATGGCCTGCTTCGTCGCACGAGTGTCGGGCAAAAGTAGCAAAAAAAATAGCAGATCTACAAGCTCACGGCGCGTCGCTTTGCTTGTAGATTTGCTATTTTTTAGCTTGTAGATCAGCTATTTTTTTAGCTTGTAGATCTGCTATTTTTTAAATAATGGTGAAAGTGGTCAAGTGTGTCTGCGGGTTTTATAAATACTGAACCAATGAAACTAAATAACTACATTGGATCTATTGGAATAGATCCAATGTAGTTGGAAAAGTAAAGGTTCGGGACATACAAGGTTTCCACCTGACAGTGACGTTCTGCAGTAAGACGGCCCATGGCTGCCATAACTGTAGGCTCGGGAACAACAACACAGCAGCTATAAATAACCCCTCTATAAGTCAGAAAGGAGAGGGATACATCAACCGATGGTTGGGGGGAGGAAAGACTGTTCTTTGGCTTTGATCAAAATAAAACTAAATCTAAATAAACTAAAAATAAATGAAAATCTCTTTTTTTCTCACAAATGACACGTCAATCATCAGTTAACCCCTTACCGGAGTACCCCAGGGGTCTATACTTGTTCCCCTCCTTTTCCCCCTCCCCTACACACCAAATCACTTTGCAGAAAATAGCCGATCTACGAGCTTGTAGATGTGTTCAAAATGTGTTGCTTTGTGAACTTGCAGACCGGCTATTTTAGACAATTCTTGAAATCTTCAGCTATAAATGACATGCCCAAAATAAGGATGCCAAGGTTAATGGGATTAAAGGCTCATATCGTCGCTCAGGCAGAAAACTCATATCTCCTTATCTCCATAAATAAAATATGGAGATAAGAGGTTTCTGCCCAACAGCAACAGATGCTGTTTGTATCAATAAATTAATGTTTGAATTCTCTCTGTCCCCAAAATCGAATAAAATGTTGTTTTTTGGTAGCAGTCATTGTATTTCACATTCTTCCAGTGCAGAAAAGGGAGATACTGTAAAAACGTTTGTAAGAAATTGAGGGCTGTGTGGGGCACAACTCCTCTCAGGCCAACATTTTAGTCACAAGGCCTTATCCACAATTTCAATTGTTTTTTTTTTATACTAAAAATTTAATGGTTTTGGACATACAAGGGCTCTACCCGACAGCAACCATTGCTCCAATGCTCTAATCCTGGTCAGTGTTTCGAGTGAAAACTGCTCCATCCTAAAGCAGTTCAACCCTACGGCGTGATTAAGGCCTGATGACTCATACTACAATGGATGAACACTTTAATGATAATTCATGTTTACTTCAAGCCAAACTAGTGGCTAAATGTAGCTAAATGTAGACACCGCACCCACCAAAACCAGAAACTGAAAAACCGTACGCCTCCAATCCCGAGGAAGACGTGATGAGTATGCTGTCAATGTGCTCTTGAGCAAAGGAGACTGAAGCCCCTTCCTGCAGTTACACAGTCTCACCACTCGTTTTATACGCTTTCTATTTTTGCATTATCATGCAACCCTGCTTGCCCTTAAGCTGATGTGAGCTGATTTGACAGAGTTATGCAACATGGGCCGACTGTCCCCGTGACCTCCATTCATGGAGCATAAGTAAGCGATGACGACACCCTGCTGATGTCTGTGCGGCAACAAGCAAAGCATTCCTTCTGGATTCAACAAACCAGACTGGGTCAAAGTGTCATCTGATTCTGGAGGCAGCCTAACAGCCTGGCACAAACCACTCTAACCCTGGGGTCCTTATTTTGTAGCCTGGCATTGGCCAGACTGATAACGTCGAGTCACTCTCACGTTCCTCCCCGGTATCAGTATGGGCCAAACCTTCTAGACTGGACCCCAATATTGTATGTAGCTTTTTACCCCTTCTCTCCATTTGTTGTCGTTATGCCAATTATTTTATCATTAGAGCCTTCTTGTTACAACTCCGGCCCAACACTCCCTGCTGACAGGTGCCGCCCCAGCACAAATATCTCCCTCCCCCAAACAGAACACGGGCCAATTGTGTTCGTATATAGATGCTCGACTAGATTCGTCTCATCTAGTCCGTTTTGTTTTTCGCTCAGCACCTGCCCAACTTTGGGGATTGGATGTGTGCATTTATTCATTACATGATTTGGAAAAGAGCCATCTTGAAGCGGTGCGATGTCCTTGTGGACAAAGTAAATACTCCAGTAAAAACTCATGAATTCAAAAGTACAAATGACTAATGGTGAAAATAGCAGAGCTACAAGCGCTTCCTCCAACTCCGCGCTGCTCAGGTTGCACACAGAATCGTACATCGTTTCGTTCTCCTCGAAACGCGACACGGCACAGGTTTCTCTTGCATCAAATATTGGATGCTCAGTTTAATTACCATTTGGTTTACATTATTAATTAACCAGTTAAACCCCATATGGTTGAGCGGAGTCCCTCAGGGCTCTATACTAGTGTCTTTTCTGTTTTTGTGGGGTTGAAGTGGTTAATGATTTGGTAGCATTTAAAAAATGTTCGTCATGGGGATCAAACCAACCTTTCATCTGTTAACTGTAACCTAATTCATGTCATGAATTGATACAACAATACAGTATATAAATAAACAGTATGACAGGAATTGTGCCTTAAGAAAACTAAAAAGATGTTAACAGTTATATATAATTCAAGAAATCCACATGAACGGATTTGTTCCAAAAACAATATATGTGATCTTTATTCACTCCAAACTCTGTTGCGTTTGCTTTGCCAACGGGAACACAAAAACCTCTTTATAAAACAAACAAAAAAAAATCTATCAATCCAGAACCAATCACAGAGAACATGTGATTCAAATCACACTCGACTACAAAAATTGGTCTTTGTAAACTCTGTATAAACATGTATACTCGTATAAACTTGTATATGAACTGGTGTGTCTCAACGTGTAACACTTTGACACAAATACTCTTTGGAATGAGCTTGCTTGTGTTGTAGGCTAATGCCTAATGTACACCTCATCGTTCCATGGTGTTCCGCACCGTAAATAGCCGATCTACAAGCTCACAAAGCATCGTGTTGGCGACGTGTTGTGAGCTTGTAGATCAGCTATTTCCGGTGTGGGACGACACTCGGCGTAAATCAGGCTTAACGGTTTGATAAGGGAGCATGAGTTGACACTCATTGGACTCTCTGTGGTCTGAACACAAGCACTTCTGAATGGAGCGTTTGTTTCGCCAAGTGTTACAACACAACAAAACACAAAAAGCCACGGTATGCATGGAGGGCTCTCTGTGGCCGCGGAAATACGTCGGACAAACAATGCCCGAGCTCTGAAAGGACAGTACTTTTCCACTGCACTGAAGTTCTGCGCTGTATCCCTCACTGGTACACAAATGTACAGTTCAGTCTTGGTACAGGGAAACCCCCACTGTGGTCAATGTTGAAAACAACATTATACATTGAAGAAAATAAACATTAAATTGACATTTATAACGAGGCAGGTGCACGGTCAGTGCAGTGGACTTGAGCCCCGTTGAGGCACCAGCCACTTCCCCTCTCCATGTACACTGGTATGCCCTTCGCACTGACAAAATGTGGCAAAACGCAGTTGATCTGTATTTCGTTTTCAAAATATTCTGGATCAGGGCCCACTTGGGAATCTTGAAAGTCAAGTCACCCATCTGACCACTTGACACGGAGCATGTTAATTTGAATGATCAATCAATCTAACGGTGTTCCGGCTTGGATCAACGGAACTAACGTTAGGTTCCTTATTCATCGGTATCACAATGAGAAACACTTTTCAAAGTTGTAAAGAAAAAATACAATGATTGTTTTTTTTAACAATAACATTAATTCATATTTAATGTTATATCATCGTAAGAGTTTTAGCCAATTAGTTGGGGACCACTTGAAATATCCGCATGGCTCACCAGTGGGCCTCGGCCTACATGTTGAGAACCACTGAGCTAGATGGATGTGACGCGTGTGTCCTCTTGTTTTTGTCTGAGCTGAAACGGCACCGTCCATTATGAACAGCAACAGGTATAAACAGAGTGAAGAATAATAAGTGTCATAGGTCGGAAAAATCTGGGCCTCGATTCTCTTTCAAAGTTCAGAGATGAAAACACTGTGACAAAAAAAGAATCCATCAGATGTAACGTCAGGTTTACATCCCTTAATGCTCGGCACAGAGCAGCTCGCTCGGGCGTGCATCACAAGCCTCAAGGCCTTGCTGTCAGCGAGTCTACCTCGTTGTCAGGTGATGTAAAACTCAAAGCAATGGGGCCGTGATTTGCTGCATTTGTCAGTGTGAAAAGCATACAGGCATACCGACCTCCAACATGAACGCAGCGTAGGGAAACCTGATGCTAAACCAGGTGTAGGAACCGGGCGTACTGCTCCATTTCCACGACTAAAAGCCATCCTACAGATCCAAGCGGCAGTAACTAAAGCTTGCTGAGCGTTGGAATGATTACATACAGGTTTTCTAGGACCACAACTGGAAAGCTCAAATCAACAATATTATAATTACACACATAAATATTTTCTATATATATAATATAAACCATATCCACTTCTTCTGTAACAAGACTTTTTGTTTTTTACAGGCCAAGACATAAACATAGGTCTAACATAGTTACTGCCGTCGGGACTTATAGCACAGTAAAAATGTATTCATTTGTAACTCTGAGAGAATACAAATGGAATCAAATGGACCCTTACGGGGAGAGGTGAAGCATGTGTCCACCCAAAACCGCAAACCCAGGACCCTACCCGAGACCCAAGCAGGACCAGGTCCAAAACATTGACTTGTCTCTTGGTTACTGGACGGGACGATGATAATTGTCGTGGGACTTCGGTAAATTAGTCAGAAATTGCTTTACCTGTATGGACCCGTGAAGACCCGCATCAGCCTTATTAACATATTAAACTCTTTAATCTTCACTTGTAAAATGAGACGCATGCATTGTAATTACGTTCAAAAATCTACATCGTCTGTTCTTGCATTTTGACTGAGCCACACTTGATGTCAATATCTGATTGAAACGCAGCCAAGGGTTTTCTTAAGCGACGTGAAATGCAAACTACAAGATAAAGTATTGTGAGCTTAGCTTGTATTGGCAGAAAATGTAATTATGTAATGTAGCCCTGTGCATCGTCTCCAGTAACGGGTTTAATGATATTGAATTATTCGGTTCCATTTGTAGGCGGTCAAGAGTTAAATTGACACGCAGGATGTTATCGTGTAATGATGCGACACAAAGAGAAGCTTGGATCAGATAGTATGAACTAATGTAGTATGGTATGGTACGATACTGGTGTTCTACTGGTATCTGACTCAAGTGTTAGACCAGGTGAACACTGGTACAACGTCATACCTGAACTAGAAGTGTAATGTGGGGTAGAGGACAGTCCCTGTGCAGTGGAAATACTTCATAAATCATGTCATAGTGTCAAGTTTGATAGCTGTGTGTGAGGAGGAGACTGACTGGACGTAAATGGAATCCTTCAGACTTGAGGCTTCACCGACTGCAATCTATAGAGAGGGAGAGAAAACAAAATGAGGAGAGAAACTTTAGGAGAGATTTAAATTCAAAACACGACCGTCTTCACAATGAGACGAACATTTGCAAAAACATATAGTATATGCCAGGCAGACGCTCAAATAGATGAAGCTGAAGATACAGCAACAAATGCAGCGAAACATCGTTAAACAAAATAAAATGGTCTGCCAAATGCTTTGATGGCTGCTGCTGTCAGGATAAATACGTTCTTTCAAAAGCTGTGTGTCAATTAAACTCATTGAGATTTCTATGCCCGTGTCAGAAAAAGCAAAAGGCTCCGAGGCCTCTGCTTTGCAGCAGGATAAACAACGGCCCTTAGCTGTGATCTGTCAACTGGAACTTTTTAACTTGAAACGGCTTTTCCTCCCTTCATGTGGATATCGTCTCGGTGACGGATGGAAACCGCATATGTCCAAAACAGTTACTTTTCAGGATTCAAATTCAAAAATAGCAAAAGTAGCAGATCTACAAGCTCGAGACGCGGCGCTTCGTGCCGCGATCTGCTTGTAGATCTGCTACTTTTGATGCTTTTGTGTGACGCTGTAGTATGATCAAGTCATTTACGAAAAAATACAAAAAGTTACAATATGGAGATAAGAGGTTTCTGCCCGACAGCAACGATTTTCTTAACTAAAGTTTCAGCCCTGTGTGTTTTTTTTCTTTGCACCTTATGTCTAATCATGCACATTACCTGCCGCTATGTGGACCTACCGATGTGTTACCACTTATATGCATTTCATGCTTAACCTCATGTACATACTGTATCTGCTGTGCAGATATAGTAATACTCTTTGACATGCTTATTTATACATGCACCCCCCACCCCCCATTTACTTCTCCCTTTCCGAAAATCAACAAAAAATGATGTAAACCAGTGATGGGACAATAAGGTTTCCGATATGATTACAATATTCCATGGCCTGTTCCGGAGTTAACACTTCATTAACCCCTTTGAGCCTGTCATCCCTATTGTGGGCATGTCATTGACAAATCTCTTTTTGAAGAATGGCTATTTCCGGCACAAGGATAAGAAGAATAAAGTCTGCACACTGTTCTCAAGCGCCAAAAATAACGACCTTTTTATTTATGCAACGTTTCGACCTTCTAGGTCTTCATCAGGCAAATATTTGTACCCGATGAAGACCTAGAAGGTCGAAACGTCGCATAAATAAAAAGTTAGTTTTGTTGGAGCTTGAGAACAGTGTGCAGACTTTCTTCTTCTTATCCTTGATTCTTCCCTTGATGTCCAGCACCTGGCCTAAATGCAGGCGTGGGATGTGCACACAATTCTCTCCGTGAAATATTTCCGGCACACCAACACCATTGTACAACAAAGTATAAAAATAGGGCTTAAGTGGTTTATTATCGGTCTACAGCATAGTTTTTTTTAATGCTTCGAGTGGTTGGTGGATGCGTCAAGAGCCAATTCAAAGTCCTCATGTTATAAATACATGGTGTGGATCATAGCCCACATCTCTTGATTTTCACAAGGAAGAGAGAGCCTTTTTTAAACTGGCATGTAACGAACCACCGTTCAGAGGACCCATTATATTCTATTGAAGGTCTATTTGCAGGGGTGCACATAACTGGTGCGCAAGCTTGGGGGCTTCACCAAACGATGAGAGAGGAAAAAAACGACGAAAGTCGGCGGAATTTGCAAGCAGAGCGTCCTCTTTTTTTCCCCTCGCGCAGCTGCCCCCCCCCCCCCCCCCCCCGTTGACAAAACTGTCCGGTCGGCACCGTGCTGACTCCCCCACCCCCCCCCCGTCCGTCCGTTGACAAACGGGACCATTTATTTGTTGCGCACCAAGTCACATCTCCAGGTGCTCTTCTGCGTACTAGACCTAAAAAGTTATGTGCACCCCTGTCTATTTGGCTGTTTATTTAATCTACTTCACCAATCTGCCAAACACTGGCGACGGCCCTATTATTCAGTGTTTTTACATAGACCTTGCAGCTTCTTCCAGGGTTCATGTGGTATAATTTATCAATTCGGTCACCTTTTTCTTTTCCGATAAACACAAATTCGGGTTGCGTTTATGCGAAGCGCATTAGTGTTTCTAGTGAATCTATGTGTTGCACGTGTCAGCAGGACGGTGACAGTGAGCTTTGAGGACGCTTCACTTGTCACACAACTCACTTGTTGAAGCGGTCGCCGTGGTCTTGCAGGTTGAGCACCAGGTTTTCAGCGCTCAGATAAACTTTGTTCTGAGACTGCGACAGCTGCAGGTCGGACAGAGAATGACACAGAAAAGGTTAGACTTCAGCTGAGTGGAACTAATTTACAGTTTTACCTCTCTGAATTCTTCAACTCAAAGTTATGACCCGGAAATGTGTATAAAAACAAACATTTTATCTATCCATCTATCTACACAGCATAACAGAGCTCAGGCAAACTCGTAACACTGCATACCAGAGAGCTTGTAATAGTGTGAATCTTCACTGATCTCACGATTCCATTCAACTACTATTCACCACAGGTAATGATTCAATTCTACTATGCATCTATATGTTCTACTGCACATTAAATCATGTTAATACAAGCAGGCAGATACATATTATGAACTATTTTATTTACAAAGTACTTTAACACGTTCCACGCCAGAGTTTAATATCATAATGTACTCACCAGTGCCAGCGATTTATAGTTGTTTTTTTGTTTTTTTCACGTCACCACAGACCTCGCTAAATACCTTATGATCGCGCGTTAAACTGTTTGTAGACACACAGGGTAGCTGTGTGAGTGGCCCAGAGAAGACCGTTTCAATCGGCGAAATTCCATTTTGCAGTAGTCGCGGTTTCTGTTAAACAGCGTTCAGCGAGGAGAAAAACAACTCTGAGATAATGGCGGATTAGGGGAAGCTTTAGAGCGGCGGCGGATGGGAACGAAAATCCATATCCGGGTGTGCTACAATGAAATGTGTCACTGCGAGGGAGGCCTACAATGAAATGTGTCACTGCGAGGGAGGCCTACATTGAAATGTGTCACTGCGAGGGAGGCCTACAATGAAATGTGTCACTGCGAGGGGGGCCTACAATGAAATGCATCACTGCGAGAGAAAAAAAAAAAAAAAAAGACCACTTCGCGTAGAACTACGCGACTGGCACGCTGCGCAATTATTTAGGTTTGTGTAGAAATACACGATTGGCACGCAATGTGTTAATGTGATGTGTGTTTAATCACTCTCCATGTTTTAACATTAAATGAAATTGTAAACCAAAAACACACAAATGGCCCAGTCTACCTATTGTGAAAAGGTTCAGTCCTTAAAAAACAAAACATAAATCTTTCTGCAGTGCATTACAATTTGACATGTGTGCTGCCTGTAATATTTAACAATATGGTATTCACACATCTCAATCACAGTACACTTCTCTGTGTACTGAGTACACAGTAAAATCATTGTTACATTTAGCTAAAGAGTCTAGAAATAAATATAACCAAATAGAAACAGTGTCACATTGTGACGTGTTGTGTGTCTGTCTGGCAATATAGCTATTGCTGGACTTTCCACCAACAGTCCCAACCTCTCATACGTGTTCATATGGCGCCATCTAGTGGCTCAAAACCATTCCAACACACCGAGTGTCTGAGACTGAAAAGTGAAATCCAGGTGAAAGGCTACGATCGCTGAATGGTTTCACTCGTTAAATCCTCTTCAGGTGTAAAGACAACATGCGGGTGAAGGCAGGAGACGTCTTTTAAGGACAAATGACGCATCAACTGTGTGAAACAAGTGCGTTTTATAGGCTTAAGGCTCTGTGTTTCTTAACTCCTTAAGACCAGACACGTTATGATGCCGCATATGATCATAAAACTATCATTCTCTTTTCAGTGGTATTGAGTTATTTTATCTGTAAATAGGAGATGTATATTATAGTGGACACAAAGGTCAATCTAAGGGCACTGGTTCTTAACGTCAAGTCCGGGGACCACATGGGGTCCGAATTTGACCTTTTACGGGTCTGTAACTCCTTTCTTTTCTTTTAATGCATCTCTGACCCTGGAATATTGCGGGTCCATTTGGTTCCATTTGTACAGTGTCAGAGTTAAACTAACACTGAGGATTTTACAGTAGAGATTGGGGACCCAAATAGAGGTCTGTGGCTTAATGCAAATCAAACTGGGGTTCCTTGAAATTATGGGTTAAGGTTGAGAATCACTTCCCTAAAGGTCCATCTAATGTATCTATGGTCGATCTATGGCTGATCTAAGGTTGATCTAAGGTCGTGGTCTGTACCGTTTTGGCGATGGCTTGGGCCGCCCGGATTCTCCGGAGTTTCAGGTAGCCGGGGTTCTTTGTCACGGCCTCACCCAGCTGTTAAGACACAAGAAGACACACAGGCGGGGGTTAAAAGAGAAAACAGTAATTCTTGCATTTTCTCAGTGATACTCTCTGTCACACACATAAAAGGCAGGGTGGTTAGTGTGACATCTGTTAGTCATCAAGAACTACCCTCAGGATACGAATGGAACCGGCTCCACTAGTTGTCACTGTGCTGCACGCACGCGCACACACACACACACACACACACGTACGTTTGTATTACTATACTTCAGAGGACATTAACATTTTAGGACAGTGATTTTATAAAGGCATATATTATTTTTGTATGCCATTTTTAACAGTTTAGTTTAGTTTATTTGCACATATATTAAAAACATATGATGAAACAACATGGAAAACGATCAATACATTTAAATGGAAAAAACTAAAATCAAAACATGTGCCGGGAAGGCCAAACAAATTCAAAAGGGTAACCGTAACCCTAAAGCCAAAAATAGCCAAACGACAAGCTCAGTTGTGAGCTTGTAAATCAGCAAATATTTGATAAATCTAGGCATAACTGTAACCCTAGCCTCTAAACTTAACTTAGTACACACACACACACACACACACACACACACACACACACACACACACACACACACATATGCAGGCTGAAGAAAAAAATGTCTGTGTATCACTGTGAACACGTGACGGAGGTAAACGACACATTAGTTAGAACTCTTTTGTTCCTTGTAAGGAAAAGCCAAGGGGTGTGACCTTAGCAGGACCAACCAGTTTTGAAGATAATAATGACCCATCAATCAGTCTAGGACAACAGATACAGGCGTATGTGCGTGTGTGTGTGTGTGTGTGTGTGTGTGTTTACTGTCAGGCATATTAAAATTAATAAGAGTCTCACGAGGGAGAAAGGGAAAGGCAGGAAGCATCATGAAAGCATAGCTATGGGGAACTAACAGCAGCATGTCTGGAATATGTGTTTGATTCCTTGGCTGAAACCTGTCGGGTTGTTGTCGGGTGGAAACCTTCTATATGTCCAAAACCGTTCTGTTTTTATTATTATTTTCAAAACATTTAGTGGAAAAAAAATAGTGAAAATAGCGCGGTGTGAAGCGTTGTGAGCTTGTAGAGCTGCTATTTTCACACATTTTATGTGACGCTCTTGTATGATGAAGTAGGGATTTAAAGTAATTTACAAAAAAAGAAAAACAAACATTTTAAATATGGAGATACAAGGTTTGTACATAAATTATTTCAGCATTAATATTATATGGGAAATGGGAGTAGGGCTGTGTCATATGAACAAAATCAAATGTCATGATATTTTTGACACATCTTGATATTGATGTGATGTATATCAAATGTATTTTTTATTTACTTTTTGAAAGTATAAAATAAGGCTTTAGTTTGCCATATCACAATATGCAAAATCCTAGTTTCATATCACAACCGATATAACACGGATATATTGTCCAGCCCTAGACAGGATAACCCCACACCGTTTTCAATGCTCCCAAAGTGAATTGATTACATGTAAAACCTTTTGACATGATGAAGACCAATCTGGTCAAAACATTGTACACTTTAATAAATGCCACTTTGGGAGAATGGAAAACAGTGTGTGAATATTCTATCTTCTCTCTTGTACTGGTTATGCCTCCGCTGGAAACAGCCATAGCCAGAGGAATTATGTTTCTGGGTTGTCCGTCTGTCTGTCTGTCTGCCTGTCCGTCCCAACCTTGTGAACGTGATATCTCAGGAAGGCATTGAGGGAATTTCATGACATTTGGCACAAACGTCCACTAGGACTCAAGGATGAACTGATTAGAAGTAGGTGGTCACGGGCCAAGGTCACTGAACGCAATATCTCCAGGAATGCCTGAGAGGGAATTTCATAACATTCGGCATAAATGTCCACTCGGATTGAGGGAGGAACTGATTAGAAGTGACCTCATAAAAAAACGTTCATAAAATTCCTTCAAAGCCTTCATTCACCACATATCGTTCCTGTCGGGGGGGAACCTCACATGTCCAAAACTGTTACTTTTCAAGATTCAAATAAAAAAAAAAATCTGTTTGGATGTGCCTGTACCCTCTTGGACTGCGTATGCAAAATATTAGAAGATGCATAACACAGCACAATGACAAAGACGACAGCGGTTGAATCTAGCTTCCTGTTGGACCGTAGCCAACAGGAGATATGTATTGAGATTGAGAATGCGGTTTCCCTCAACACTGGATAATCTCCCTCTCCGATCAGTTAAGATGTGAAAATGAAAACATTTTTGTTAAAATGCATTACGTTGCAGATTGTCTTTACTCTTACCCAGTCTGGTTGAAACATGAAGGCATTTTTTATATTATGGTTATACAGTAACTCATTTAGACTTGTTGAACCTACTGTATGTGTTGTTATACCATTCAAGCTGGGACAGCAACTGTGTCACATTAGTTGTTTGCTTAGAAAACTTAGGTTAGGATTTAGAAGGCGTTTTTAGAATCGGCCTCAGGTGTTAAATGGGTTAAAGTTATTTTTCATTTACGTCCTCTCCTCCGAGTGCTCGGATCTTTTCTTCTTTCCTCTGGTATTGTTCCCGTTGATTCTAGAAGCACTGTCTACTTTTTTGTTTTTATCTCTTGAGCACTTGGTTGGCTTCAACGTTTTTCAGTTCAATTAACTGTTGCATTCCTAATCTCCTTCTAAAGGAGCTCAGGAAATAAAGAGTGAAGAAACCTCTGCTTTGGATCTCATGTTTCATACAGTAACAGTATGTGCCCTTCCAAAGCTGTGGGTCACGTTGGTTTACGTTCAACCTGGGAACACTACAGACCAGCGAAACACTGTGGCTAAAATGAAACGTTTATAAAATGGGTAGTTCCAATACTTGATTTTGACAGGCTGAGGCCTTTGTAAAATGCTCTATAAAACACACAACAGTGACCGCATTACTATGCCAGGCGAATGGTTTCAAAATGTCCAATTTGGTTTTGATTTACAAAAAAATGAACAGGGTTCTGATAACCCTGTAAGCAACAAATAGGCCATGCATTTGATCAATAGCGCATTGATTCATTTCACATTTACAGTGGCAAGTTCAAAGGTTTACAATACTCAGAACCTTCCATGCAGTTATAGCGGACACCGTCTGAATGTAAACGTACCATAGCAACCATATTGTTTATACAGGGACCACTTTCTTGTAGTAATTGTCTCCGCCAGGAGACATTGTTTTCACTTTCCACATGTCAAGCTAACATTGGTCAAGCCTCACGTGACAATACGGTGAAATAGTGTGATCTGATTGGCTAGTGACGTATAGCGGCCTATAAATACATGTGTCACTTTGAAAGAGTCTTAGCCTCTTTCAAAGTGAGGTAAGACAGGAATAATCACGAAATGTAAGGACCCTGAGAAATGGCGGATACTGTAACAATTGGATAGGACACTTACATAGACAGGACAGATAGGACACTTACACAGACAGGACGGATAGGACACTTACCTAGACAGGACGGATAGGACACTTATACAGACAGGACGGATAGGACACAACACAAGTCTGCTGGCGGAGACTTGTGCTCCGAGGAGCACTTTTTCTAGTTATTCTTGTAATGACATGATTATTAAAACATATATATTGGGATATTTCTGTGATTTTCATGTTGCCATATTTGGTAATCATTTTATAAAAACAATAAGCCATACAAGGCTGTGGTTTACAGTGGTTTCATAACAGCTAAAACCCAATTCATATTTGTCGCACAGTAGTTTCTGACACCGAGAATAGCAGACCAACAAAAGCTTGTTGGTCTGCTATTCTCTGCCGTTCTTGTGCACAACAACATTGCACGATGAAAACTCAGGATGAAAACCAACATAAATTTGGCTTAACCCATTAAAACCGGTAAAGAATATATACTGTATATAGCTATATAGCAACATATTGAACAGAAATAGCAGATATACAATATATTTATTTTAACAAAAATCTTCTCTTCTGGGGGTCCCTGGCACAAAACATTTTCAGATGGGAGTCTGCGGCCAAATACATATCATTGCGGGGGTCCTTGGCACGAAAAAGCTTGAGAACCACAGATTTAGAAGGCATTTGTAGAATCGGCCTCAGGTCTTAATGGGTTAAGGGGAATTGTTGGGAACTCCATGCAGTGTCTAACAGCGGCCCTTAAGCCGTTGTAAAACCACTTAAAACCATGTCCTCTTGGAGCTTATTGCTCAAGGGCACGGTCACACGTTAGTGTCGGAAACAGACGCGTCCCGTTCACATCCCTTCCATGGGAGTGAATGAGCGGAGCTTCCTGTTGGGGCAAGTTGACGTGGTGTGTTCAACGCATGTTAGTTCAACGTTGGTGAACTTCAACCAATATGAACAAAGCGTGTGGTCGACCCCACTGGGAAAGATGTTTTCACTTAGTTTACTTTCAGTGAGCAAACTACTTCAACGTAAGTCAAACGAGCGACAGACCAGCAAATAATGTTCACCCCTTCCTTAGTTAAGTACACAACAGTAGAAGACTGTGGTTGTACTGGTCAGCTCCCAGTGACCAACAGTAGTAGACTATGCATCTACATACTAAAGGTTGGCAAGGAATACTTCAAACAAGTTCCAAAAGTCAAGGTCAGAACTACATTTTGAGGCTAAATCTAGTATGGCCAGTGGACATCTTAGCTCTCGTCTTCATTTTGTTTCTGTATATATATTCATTTAGTTTTTGTTTTTCTTTGGGTTATGTCAAATGTGGGTATTAAGTGTTGCAAACAAGGCTGCTGTGTCGCAAAGACACATTTCAGTGAAAGCTGATAAAGCAGTATCGTATTGCATTTGCATCGTATTGAACTGGGCAGCTCCCAGTGGCCGACAGCACTTCAGCCCCATTTTATACCTAGGCTATTTGAAAATAGCCGATCTGCAAGCTCACAACACGTCGCATCGCGACACGTTGTGATCTTGTAGATCTGCTATTTTCAAACATTTTGGTACTTTTACTCTTGGTACTTTAAGTACATGTTGATACCAATACTTTTGTACTTTTACTCAAGCACATTTTGAAGTAAAAACTTTTGAGTATGTTTTTCCACCACTGGAAATAGGGTGCGTGCTTCATAGGGTGCTCACAATCTTGTGGACAGACGGGTTAGTTAGTTGACACTACAGGCGGTTCCATGTGGTGGTGAGTGTTTCTGAGGGACAGCTTACCATCTTAGCAGCCTGCGCTTCTCCTTCAGCCTGGATGATCTTCTGTCTCTGGTCCTGTTTGGCTTTCTCCACGTAGAACTGGGCTCGCTGTGCCTCCTGCTGGGCTGAAGGGGGACAACACGCAGCAGGTCAACACCATAACAGAATGCAATATAATACACAAAAGCAAAGCCAGATCACTACTAGGATCAACTCCAACTATCCTTCTAGTTGACTAATTAGTTGTTGGGCTTCTAAACTAATGTAGGTTAGATTTTTTCGGCATTTTTGGAAAAAACTTTGGCACATTGCCGTAGTTAGCCACTTAACCCTGGCATCCCTATTTTGGGCAATATGTTTTAATATTGGTCAAATTTCTCCTTCAGATTTACACAACGCATCACGTTGTGTGCTTGTAGATCTGCTATTTTAGAATAGCCAATGGAATCTTTGTTATTACACCTCATTAGGCTGAAGCTGGGTGACAAATTCATGATGTCAGAAAAACCTAGGGGCCAATAAAAACTATGACAAAGGCACAGGCACACATATGTAAATTGAACATCCCGTTCACGTCTCATTTTATTTGATTTTATTAGACGTCATACAAGAGTTTGCTAATAAGCGAAGAATAGCCGAGTCCAGAAACTGTGATTTCCTGGCTAAGAATTTGGTTCTGCCATTCTAGCCGAGTCCAGAAACTGTGATTTCCTGGCTAAGAATTTGGTTCTGCCATTCTTGCTAATGGTCTTAAGAGACATGGTTTCACCACCCAGGCTGCAGGCAACAGACTGACTGAGGGTTTAGCAGGGAAGGACTGGGCCCCAAGAGTAATACTGGGTGAGGTCAGTTTGTGCAACCTGTGCTGAAAACCAAATAAAAATATATTCAGTTTTGACCATATGAAGGGATAATTTGTTGTCTATTCTCTGCAAGCGAGGGATGCAAATGCACATCACCTGAGTTCAATAGTAAAGAGGTGTGTGGCTGTTATCAGGGGTGTACTGGAGCCTGGAGGTGGGGCGAAGTGGAGCACCGCTCTACTAGTTCAGAGCTGCACGAGCTTACCCGCGTGCGCGTACCTCACGTATCGATCAAAAACATCCATTCGCAGTCTTCACACCTCGCTCACAAAAGCTGCCGACAACGTGAACATAGGAATGACCCTGGCTGGATGCATATCAATGGTCCATTGTGTGCCCTGCTAAGTAGCCGACTGTAGGTGTAGGCATACTGTCAGATGTTCTGTCTGAAGCAGTCCAAAGAGAACGTTTGGATATCAGTGGCTGATGGATTCATGAACTAATTAAAAAAGGTGAAGTCTGAAAGGTAATGCTTATGACAACACTAACGTATCCCAATTATGCAAGTAAATAAAATAAAATGATATACAGTGTATTGTGGGTCAATAAATAGGCCTACTGTACATATGTATTAAAGTTCATTTCAATCGGTGATCGCTCACGTGCGTGACGTAGCGCACCACTAGTTTAAAAACCCACTGTACACCCCTAGCTGTTATTGACTGTAGTTTATTTAGTGAGCCAAGATAGAGGCGACAATCCTACCATAGACATACTATACGTAGGTAGATGCCGCATTGGCCACTAGAACTAGACCTGGAGACTACAACCTTTTTCTGTTTTCCCGACAGCAACGATATATATCTATGGGAACAACAACGACAACTCCTGCAAACAGAGGTCTGTATGCGTTGCGTCCTGCACTGCCCACGTTCAGCATGACGAGATTCAGATTTCACCTCGGCAGGCGATGGTCACTCGACTGTATTCACAGGAGTGTCAATCAAACCTGGTTTGTGCACGCCCACACAGCCCTGAGAAGAGGTGCAATCAGCCATAAAACACCCGCATAAATCACTTCATAATTGCACGAGGCCATGAATAATGTATTACCTCGTGATTCCAGGTTACCTTACACAGACAAAAAGGAATCAAATGAATAACAGCTCAAAAAAGGACAAAGCGGTCATTAGAATACAACTAATGCTGCTTTCCCTCTGGAGGAGTTGACGGTGAATGTATTGATGCTGGTGCTTAGCCAACATTTACCGCTATATGGAAATATTAGGTAACACTTTCTCACATGTCTAGATAGAATCCATTATAAACATAATGCATTAAAATCATCTTACAACACTGTATACCGGTAAGCAGATCTATACTTGTCGCGGGTTCGAGTTCCGATCCAGATGGCCTTTGCTAAGGCATAAAAGCCCCCAAAAATATATATATTTTTTAAAAAAAGCAGATTTATACTTGACTGTATAAAGCTTTCCATCTATAAATTCACTGAATCTCTCTGTGTGTGTGTGTGTGTCTCTCTCTCTGTCTGGTGCATAACTCAAGCACCGTCCGACCGATTGTGTTCAACCGTGCCGTGTACATCGCTGTGTGTTGTGCCGAGTGGGAATGCATTATAGACACAGGCTACATAGAAAGTGTTCCACGAAATCCATGGGTATTGGCTACAAGTCACAACTTGTTTCATGCTTTTTTTGGTTGGCTCATCCGTCCCTAATAGCCAGTGTTATTCTCCACGCCTATGTGGGAGTGTGCACCCCCACCGATTAGCTGATTGTTATTCGAAAACAGTCGACTTCATGGCCAAGGACAGGCCTGCAGATCACATACTGTAAATCAGGGGTAGGCAACCTTAGGCACGGGTGCCAACACTGGCACAGGGGAGGGTGAGCGCACTGGCATAAGTGTCAGAGAGAGGATTTTTGGTTTGGTAAAATATTAAAAACTATTTAGTCAATTCATTGAAGTCCCCCCGCATCTTTATGCAAATTACAACCTACCTGGAGACTACTACCTTTTCCTGTTTTATAACCATTACTATCAACGTAAGATACGTTTTTTGTTATGAAAAATAAGGAAACGAGTATCCTATATCACAACATGTCTGACATTTATAACAAAACAAACCGCTTGAATTGAGTTATGATTGATTTTAATAGTGGAGAGACCTCTTGCTTCAATAAACATACATGAGGCATACATGTATCAGGATTTACATGTATAATGTTGACATGGCACACTTGACTATCGAGAAAATAAAAACGTGGCACTTCATGTCAAAAAGGTTGCTGACCCCTGCTGTAAATGACCCCATGATGTAAACTTCAGGTGATCGGGTGGCACTGTGGGTAAAGTACCTGTCCACCACCGTGGGGTCTGGGGGTTAGAATCCATCGCGGTGCATTTGGCTTGGCCAAGCGTCTAAACCAGTGGTTTTCAACCTTTTTCATGCCAAGGACCCCTAAATTGATATACATTCGGCCGCGGACCCCCCCCCCCCCCCCCCCCATCTGAAAATGTTTTGTGCCAGGGACCCCCTGAAGCAAAGACTTGAGTTAAAAATGTTCGCTTTAAAAAATATATATATTCAAAGATATGCGCACATTTTCAAGATTTTTCAAAAATAGCAGATCTACAAGCTCATAGCGCAGCACTCAGTGCTGCGCTATGAGCTTGTATATCAGCTATTTTTGAATAGCCAAAGCTAAGTCGTTAAAATGATTGTGCCACTGGTGGTCCCCGGACCACTGGTTAAGAACCACTGGTCTAAACACAAACGGCCTTGTTTGGGGGAGGGAAGCCGGGCGGGGGGGGGAGAACTTTGTCACTGCACGAGCGACTCCCCACCTGTCAATGGGGGGACTGGGGGGTGTTGAACGGGAGGAGTGGGATAGTGGTGCTACATCCTCCCAGTGGGGGCTCCTCACTGGCAGGTGAGCCAATAGGGTACAACAGCAGTGGCAACGCATAATATAAAAAAAGATGTGGCATTATGTGTGTGGCTGTTTGAAATTGAAACAAAGTACAACAGACAGCACCCTCTGGTGGTGAAAAGTGAGATGACAACGAAGGTCAAATTGGAACACTGAGGATTGAGAGACTGTTCACAATGCATGGGACGCTCATTGTACAGATATACGACACAGAATAAGATAATAGACAATAGAATGAAGTGTTCTTTATCTTCACAGATAAAAAGCTGAGCCGTGCTGTGTCTGAAACTACTTTCTCACCAGACTGTTGCATTTGCTCTTGCAAATGTTGCATCACAGATGGAGCAATAAACAGTCTTCTGGCCAAAGACCTGAGACAATACCCTTTATATTACAAAATAAGATGATTCAAGTTCTTTGCACATTACTCTGCTCATCTCAATCTGAACCAATGCTACAGAACTCTCTGATTCAGTGTTAGCTGTAATGTGTAACTCTCTGCACTGCTCAACATTACAATTGGCCTGCCGGAGTGGAGCTGACTACACGTTCCAATTGCCCACTTTGGCCAGTCAAACGCGTAAGCACTATGTACTTCGTCGTACATTGAATAGTGAAAATAGCAGACCCACCAGCTCACAATGCATCACATTGTGATTCAAATTAAAAATAAAGTAGCAGATCTACGAGCTCAAGCGTTTCTAGCTTGTAGATCTGCTACTTTTGATCCTTTTGTGTGACGCTGTAGTATGATCAAGTAGGGCATTAATTTACGAGAAAAAACATAAAAATCTAGGATATGGAGATAAGAGGTTTCTGCCCGACAGCAATTGTGAGGTTTGCTCTTACCGACTTGTTTGGACTCCACAGCGGCAGTGTACTCCCTACTGAAGCTGAGCTCAGTGATGGACACATCGTCCAGAATGATGTTGAAGTCCTTGGCTCTCTCATACAGCTCTCGTCTGATCAGCAGTGACACCTGGGAGAGAGGGGGGGGGGGGGGCAGACACAACACAGCGGGGGGATCTCAAACATTTCTCGTCAGTTTCCACATCAAACCAGCCCACCAAATAAGAGTCGAATTTGATAATACTGTATGATGTCAGATCTGTCCAAACCTGGTTTAGTACTGAACTGCATTAGATGGGGAGATGTAAGAACTACCATTACTACTATTGCACACATTCACTACTGTCTACGGTCTAGACTCTAACGTTCACGGACGATACCGACAATAAGCCAACATTCTCTAAAGGGGCTGAGGGGCCAAAAGTCTCTGGGCATAACTGTACTCCCAGGTTTTCAGAATGAGGCATATCCGTTTCCTGTTCGGTTTCCCTTAGCTTGCTTTGATTGGCTCAGCAGCAGATTCGATCTGGAAACACATGTGAAGGCGTCATGTGTTTCCGATTTAAAGATCACTTATCAAAACAAACTTACAAAGTGATTTACACAAAACTTTGATCTGTGGAAATTCAATCCAGAGATCAGCTCCTGGACGCAGGTTCAGCGCAAGGGGAACGGCTCGTGTTCAACGTTTTCTAGAAAGCACTGTTGTTGCATGGCGGAGATTGTATGATCTTTGTAGGACACTCTGTACATCTTAGACTTAAGTACCAGTCTGAAGGTGTTATGCAAGCTAGTAGTTATTCAGTTTGTTCTGGAGCAGTTAGGACTCCCACACAACATAGGTGGGAACTGGCAACCATGTAAAAAATGAAATCAAACAGCGGGCCCACAAAAAAAAAAAGAAACTACAAAAGGTGATTGGACAATATGGACAAATCTCTGCCACAGGACCGCCGGGGGTTCAAAGTCTTTCAGAAAAGTTCAAAAATAGCAAAGGATTGTAGTTCTACAAGCCCACCACATCACATTGACTTTTTGCAAGTTTGCTTTAACCACCTTCAACCGGGTGCAGTACGTTAGTCCGACAGCGCATTCCTCCGACAGCGCAGCGCTCCGACGTTTCCAATACTAAACCCGAACCAAACCCGCACCCTAACCCTAACCGCACGCGGATGCCACATAGTCGGAGAAAAGGTTTGTCGGATTAACGCATGCCTCCCCCTTCAACCTGGCATCCCTATTTTGGGCATGCCATCATAGACAAAAAAACGTTGTTCTTATTTTTACTCCGTGGCTCTGAGAGAGGCTAGCCTTCTATAAGAGGGACAGACGTCTGCATGGAGCTTATCTTGCAAACTGCAGGGCCGATCAGCACCACATTCCTTAATGATAAATTATGTATTTTTTAAGTAATCAATTAAATCGATTAGTTCAATTAACTGCTGCACCCCTAGTATCAACACCACATGTAAAATAAAAGCACGTACTCTATAACGCAGCATGCATGTCTGCCAACATGTACTTTAGTAAGAAAATAAATGTTGACTGTTTGTCAGACGTAACTCGTTAGCGGCGTGGCTAATTGCCCACAGGCTGTCTGTGGTCATAAACAGCATGTGCTCTGTTATTTACACACCAGCCATGTCATCTGGACATCTGGCTCAACGGCACAGTAAAACAAAACAGCAATCATTCTCAGGTCTATTCACAGCAGACAACTAATGCTGCATTCTTTTCAAAACAAAAGGTGATAGATAGACAGATAAGATATACTGTAGATTAAAGGCATTGTAGGGAACATTAAGCCTAAATTTAAAAAATATTTATATATATTTTTTTTGCATTTTTCCCCTCTATCAGCCACTATATAATGATGCTGGGGTGTTTTGAAACACAGTACTCTTTCTGAAAACCCTATTTTCCCTCATTGTTATTGTTTGTGCAGTTCGTTTCCCGGCCACCAGGGGGTGATGCCTCCATAGACTTCCATAGACTTCCTTACGTACCGGACAAATATAACAACAACAACAATAGGGAAAATAGGGTTTTCAGAAAGAGGCCTGTGTTTCAGTGCAGGAAAACACCCCAGCATCATTATATAGTGGCTGATAGAGGGGAAAAAATGCAAAAAAAATATATATAAATATTTTTTAAATTTAGGCTTAATGTTCCCTACAATGCCTTTAAGGTTGGGATCCGGAATCGAAGGAATCAGATCCGACATCGAGGAACCAGAACCAGTTCCTTCTCACTTGGAACCGTTTCCGGAAATGGTTTTATCACACTGTCAGAGCTGGTATGTGGACCTCACGTCAGCTATACAAATACAATACCGGCGATTCTCAAACTTAACGACCATAAACTCTTGAGAGCGCACAAACTACGGGTCCATTTGGTTCCATTTGTACGCTCTCAGAGTTCCAAACCTGTAAGGGTCCATAACCCAGAGGGTCCCTGGACCTCACTTTGAGAACCAATTATAATGAAGTGCCAAAATGACTTGTTATTATGCAGTGGTATGTGTGTACCTGAGCTCTCTGTGTGATGAGCTGGGAAGCGTTGAATTTGGCCACCACACTCTTCAGCACCTCGTTGACGATGGAGGGCAGGACTCTCTCATCGTAGTCCTTCCCCAGCTGCTGGTACATGGCCGGCAGGTTGGCCGCATCGGGGCGAGACAGCACACGCAGCCCGATGTTCACCATCTGAAGATCTGGACACCAAACCATCCACACAAAACGGATCCAATGAAGTGCATTATTTACTCATAATAATACTTTTAAGTTAGTATTATTGTGAAATATTTAGAAAGAAAAAAAACACAGACAGACTTTCAGACAGACAGACACTTTCAACCTGGCGCCCCTATTTAGGAGATGTCATTATAGGCAATCATTTTTCACAACGCAGCGGGTTGTGAGCTTGTACATCAGTTATTTTCACCACTATTGTATGACACTATCATAATGATATGAAATAAACATCCTCCACCTTCTACTAATATAAGATAATTTGACAGCGGACAGCGCGCGTCTCACCTTTGCTTCCTGTCAATGAGGCGATCTTTCTGGGTCTGGCTCTGATGTCATAGATGATTGGATACTGGAACCACGGTATCCTAACAACAACAAACAATGATGCTTCATTTCACATTTGCTTTAAATCACTAAACTCAAGGATTACACTCAAGCTGGGGTCAGACAACGGGTTTTCACACTTCGAGAGAGAGCGAGAGAGAAAGAGAGAGAGATTATAACAACCTAAGAACTACAGCAAGTCCCAACTGCCAAGGCAAAAACTATTCTAAATGTCAACAAAAACATAACACCCTGAGCGAAAACTATTCAGAACAACATTACAAAAGTCTGAAAACCTACTGTATACATGTTTCTCTTTCAAAGCTGTTGTAAGTTATATTTTCTTGTTAAATGTTTTTTAAATAAATATTTAAAGCTCTATAATATGATAGTAATCATTGCTATACAGTGTTAGTTCAGTAACAGGGGTCTCCTTATTTCTCTGGCTCTTTATTAAACAGAAAATGTTTTTTTCAGGTGGGTTGCCAGTTTCATCTAATCAGGAGAGAGAAAGCAAAGCAAAGCAAGCTTCAATTTTATAGTATTTCAGTTTCAATTTTGTCTGCTCACTTTTGGTTTTGTTTCATCACTTCTAATTTCAATAGTTTGTCCTGAATCATGTACTGTATGATAAGGCTGAACGATTAATCGTTTTCAAACCGAAATCGCGATTTGAAACCACGCGATTAGCTAATCGCAAAGGCCGCGATTTTTTATTTTTTTATTTTATCATAATAAATAATTGTAATATTAATATTAATCCCAGAGCACCCGCGGGACTTGTCTCCTTCTATCCAGAGTGGCTGCCTCTCTCTACAGGGAGCGAGAGGGCAGCGCCCCCCCCGCCCCCCCCCCCTCTCTCTCTCTCGCTCTGTCCCTCTCATAGAGTTAGGTTAAAGTTTGTCGAGCGGCCGCGTTGCGCAACTTAAGTCCCCGATGCCGCGCGTAGCGGTAAAACATTATTTTCGGTTCGACACAAGTAGTGTAGTAGTAGTGTTGCTCATATCTATGTTTGTTTCTGTAAGTGTAACTTATATTTTTCCCATCATTATTAAACTATTACTGTCGGATGCTGTGATCCAATGTAAACAACAATACGATGCAAAGCACTTCCTGGTCAGTGTTGCCAGGGTTTGAGAGAGAAATAAGCAACCCTGTCTATGAAAACAAGCCCAAAACAAAAGAAGCGACTATGAACTGTATCTTTGTCACTTATGTACAGTGGTGGAAAAAGTACTCAAATGTTGTACTTAAATAAAAGTATCAATACTGCAATGTAGAAGTACTCTCTTACAAGTAAAAATCCCAAATTCAAAATTGACTTGAATAAAAGTAGGCCTACAAAAGTATTGGTTAGTATTTTATTAGTATATTAGTATTTAAGTAAAATGTACTTAAAGTACCAAAAGTAAAAATACTAATGTTTGAAAGCAGATCTACAAGCTCACAACGCGTCGCATCGCGGCGAGTTGTGAGCTTGTAGATCGGCTATTTTCAAATTACCTAGGTATAAAATAGGGCTAAAGTGGTTAATGTAGGTTTTATAATATTATAATTTATATCTGCAAAGTAACTAGTCACTAAAGTTCTCAAATAATTGTAGTGGAGTAAAAGTACAATATTTGCCTCTGAGATGTAGTGGAGTAGGAGTTAAAGTATTGGAAATTAGAAATACTCAAGTGAAGTACAAATACCTCAAAATTGTACTTAGTACAGTACTTAAGTAAATGTACTTAGTTACTTTCCACCACTGCGTTATGTATTCTGAGTTTTTCACTTCCAAGGAGTAGTAGTAATACAATGTACAGTAGGAGAGGACTTTGCCTTGTGAGACAAAAAAGTGTTAATTTTAGTTGAATGTTAATCTACATAAGCTAAATACTGGATATCAGTAAATATGCTTCTGGAGCCATAAGTGAAAGACTTACTTATTTCACTGCTGTGAATTGTTTACACGAAATGGTAATTATTTGTTTAATTTTATTTTTATTTATTGAACTTCATTTCAGAAAAAGCTTCTCTTCTTGAGCCATAAGTTAATGACAACAAGTTCAATGTTGGGTTGTTTACAAAAATAAGCTATTTCTATTCCAGCTAAATGTTTAAATATATACATGGGGAAAAAAGTACTTGGAAGATACATGTTGGAAGCAATGAAGCAATTCATATCTTTTAGTTCTCATCCTTATTTATTAGAATCTAGAACAGTAAATAAATGGTATGCCATTTGGTAATGTTCCATTACTTCCAATTACTTTTTAAACGTACACAGTGAATACTAAACTGAAGCTTGACTTTGAAAAAATGTTTAAGATTTTTTTTTTTTTTTATTAAAAAAATCGCAATCAAATCGCAATCGCAATATCGGTCAGAAAAATCGCAATTAGATTTTTTCCCAAAATCGTTCAGCCCTACTGTATGAGTTGAAATTCTCTCAGCTTTGCCACACTACCTTTAGCTGCCGCAGTGGTCAAAAGATCCAAAAGCATCATTCAACCAACCTGGAACAAATCTGCCAGGAAGGATGGGGGGGAACTTTTCTGATGAATACCTAATTTTTGCAATAACAATACTGTGTATACATTTGTAACGGCACTTTAGTTTCTGTCTCTTCATAACCAACACTTACTTTATGTAGGCCCCTTGTACATATATATTTTTTTTCCTCTATGACCTTTTGCAAACCTACTCGGAAATATTTCCATCAACAGTGCGTCATATTTTCCATTCAAACCCAGTTTGATTCCTGTGTTTTTTGGGGGTATGTGTTAAAAACGGATTGACCAAAAAAGCAGCTTGTATTATAGGACTCGTGTGCAAGGGCCTTTAGCATTGCCATTGTATTTCTCTCCCTCAGATACTACAAATTTTACAGTCAAACCAAATCGCTCTGTCCTTTTTCATTTAGCCAGTTAATACATCATTAGCCAAGTAGCCGGAGAGACAATCATGTTCTATGTTATGGTAACATTACAGCTGTTGAAGTAATCAACCCAGGACAACCTCAACCTTGAGACTTATCTCAATAGCTAAAGATTGGACATGGAGGCCATGACATTATTAAGACGATGTGGGGGGGGGCGGCTTCACCGGCGCGTTTCAATGTGGTAGCTCCCTGCTTCTAAATTCAGCAAGAATTCCTGTCCCAGCGGTCCCAGCTGTTGGTGCGCGAAAGCGCTTCCCTTCGTCTGATGTGCCGCGCACTGCGCGCAGCATGCATTTTGACAACGCATGCGCACCTGCGCACCAGTTATGTGCACCCCTGACTATGTCAGTGTCTTGTTTCTCTCTTCTTCTTCCTACCTAACATGGAGTCCCTCAGACAGCACTGTGTCCATCTGCATCCCTCCAATCCTGTTAAACACGATCGCCCTCTGTCCACCTTCAACTGGAGAGAGACAGCGAGAGAGAGAGAGAGAGAGAGGTTGTCAAGTACAGTAGCCATGAAATAATCTGTCATGATATTGGTAGTACAGTAAATAAATCATCATCATAATTCCTGTGATAACTACCTGTGTATGTGGCTTCCCTGACTCCATATATCAGAGCTCCTGCTCCGATCAGGAGCTTGGCACCAATCCCCGCCCCTCGAGGACCACCCGAAGACATCCTGCCTGCCATTTGCCTCAGCTGCTGCAGTAAACCCTGAGGTTGAGGTAAGAGAAGTAAACGCTATTAGTTGATAAGCAGACACAAGAACACACATTAATCCTACACACACCTAGCACCTTGCAGACTGACTACACAGAGTAAACAGAAAGCCATAAAGGAAAAACAACCTGTGTTCCAATGGATCCAATTCAGTTATTTAGTCATTGGTTAAATATTTATAAAACTGCTAGCACAATGAAAGAATCAACAGTAATATGAAGATACAAGGCTTCTGCCGACAGCCCAACAATATGCTAAGCTTTATGGCAATTGAGGCTACAGTTAGCCCTGGCCCATAGCGTTAGGAGTTCTCCTTAACACTATGGGCCAGAGCTAGGCTACAGTATGCATTTCTCTCTCCTTTAAATGTATTTAAAGTTTAAAGGGATTCTAGGCAACTTCAGAGATCAAAAAAAGAAAAAAAAACTGACTGGATATACAGGTTTTGTAGCAATTTGTAGAAATATTAGACCTTAATTGTCGAACTTTTAAGCATGTTCTAATCATGTATACTTTAAAACATTTTCCAAATATATATATATATATATATTTACATTTTGGAAATAAAAAGCCAATTTAACACCGAGGTGCCCACTCTTTCTTGGTGCCCACCTATCCTGTCACCATGTGCAGTCTATGTAAGCTGAAGTCATTAGTATTATTTACATTCAAATTCAAAGCATCTCTTATACAAAAACAGCAAAACATGTTTTTTTCTTGTTTGTTTTAATCATTATTAATTCAAACAAAAACAAAACAAAACAAAACAATTGAGACCAGAATATGATGAGGATGCATTTGAGATGTTTTATCATTTCATTCCAGTGGTGGAAAAAGTACTACATTCTTTCTTTACTTAAGTAAAAGTATCAATACAATGTAGAAATACTCTGTTACAAGAAAAAGTCTGGAATAAAAAAAGTACAAAAGTATTCGTATCAAAATGTACTTAAAAGTACCAAAAGTATTAAGTATTCATTATGCAAAATGACCCATTTCACAAGTTTTCAAATGTATACACATTTTTTGAAAAGAGCAGATCTACAAGCTCACTATGCCTCGCATCTGCTAGTTTCAAATGGCCGAAATGTAAATAGGGCTGAAGTAGCTCTGGTCCATAGCGTTAGAAGGAGAACTCCTTCTAACGCTATGGACCAGAGCTAGGGCTGAAGTGGTTAATGTATGTTTTGCAATAATAATAACAACATCTACAAAGTAACTAGCAACTACAGTGTTCAGATAATTGGAGTGGAGTAAAAGTAGCTGTAGAATACAACTCTTGTAGACGTATTTATGATTCTGACGTTTTCAATCTACGAGAGTTGTAGGGTTCACCCCCCATGGACACAGGGACGTTCAGCACTATACCCCGTAGACACTCCAAACATGTACAAATTGAAAATAAAAGGTGCTTACCCCCACGACGCAAATGTTAACTCTCGCTACGGGGTAGTAGTTTAATGTAATAATACATATCTTTCAATAAAGAAGTGTTTTAATGCGGTATTTTTTCACCCTCGTTTACTTCCTGTTTACATTGAGTGTAATTCCGGGTTTCACCAAATGGGCGCGTCACTACCGCCCATTGGGAACTTCCAACAGAATCGGCCACAGACGGCATTAAAACACTTCTTTATTGAAAGATATGGATTATTACATTAAACTACTACCCCGTAGTGAGAGTTAACATCTGGGGCGTGGGGGTAAGCACCTTTATTTTTAATTTGTACATGTTTGGAGTGTCTACGGGGCATAGTGCAGAAAGTCCATGTCTCCATGGGGGTGAACCCTACAACTCTCGTAGATTGAAAACGTCAGACTCATAAATACGTCTACGAGAGTTGTATTCTACAGCTAGAATATATTATATATTATAATATATTATAATATATAATACAAAATGTACTTAAGTACAGTACTTGAGTAAATGTAATTAGTTACTTTAGACCATTGGATGCATTTGAGATGTTATCATGTCATTCAAGTGTTGCGTTAGCATGGCTGCTAGCATCCACGTTGCTAATGTAAACATGTGTAACTTTAACATGACAGCAGTGGTCGTTCACATTGTGTGGGACAGTGAGATAAAACAAACAGTATCATATAATACAGACATTCTAATGATAATTAACTTACAGCGGGGTCTTTATTCGCCATGCTGCTGCTGCTGCTGCTGCTGCTGTTGTTGCAAAACTTGAAGACGAAATTTCAACCAAGGTCATGTGTCGATGATGTACTTCCGTTCAGTGGAGCATTGTGGGAAATGTAGTGTTCAAAGTGAGTCAACGGCAGCATAATTCCTAAAGCTACACTAATTCATATTATTGTTATTGTTTACTCTTTCTGTATATATCTATCACTCAAAAATGGGTAAATAATGCATAACGCATTGTGAGCTTGTAGATCTGCTATTTTCAAAACATTTTTATACAATTTATACATTTGAAAACTTGTAATTGAAAAATGAAATGGTACTTGGCATAATGAGTACTTTTACTTTTGGTACTTAAAGTACATTTTGATACCAATACTTTTGTACTTTTACTCAGGTACATTTTGAACTCCAGACATTTACTTGCAACAGAGTATTTCTACATTGCAGTATTGATACTTTTCTTTAAAGAGCTGGTGCCATGTTTTTGCACTTTTTCTGTTTTTCATGTGTCTATGAGGTTGATAGAACTTCATTAAGGCCCCCGCTGGTGGTTTTATGGTGTTTTATGTCTTCTCTCATTATTTGGAGTTTCTTCCTGGAGGCTGAAATCTTGAGTTGTCAAACGTGCCAATAGAGAAACAGCCCTTTAGTGACATCACAGAGCCCCCAAAAAACATACCCTCCCCCTCATTATCATAACACAACAGGTGTGGGCATGAGGAGGAGGAGGGACTAGGACAGGTGGGTGGTGCTAAGGTGGTGGAGGAGGTGCTAAGGTGAGAACCAGGCATACTTAATGAACTGGAGGCGTGTCCACATAAAAAAAATGTTTAAACAATTTCTGTACACTTTTTTTTTTTGAAAAAAAATCCTTACATAAAAATTATACCTTGATCAGGTTTTAGGGTTGACAAATATCATGGCACTCCATCTTTAAGTAAAAATGTGAGTACTTTTTCCACCACTGGGTGTACATTGCAAAATAGAATAATAGTCAAATGTAATTAAATTGCATGTACACAGAAACATTTGGGGTTTTTTTGGTGGATTTTTTTTCTTTTTTGTTACTTTATTTCGGTTTTAGGGTTAGGGTTATGGTTATGTTATTTAATTATTTTGGGGGAGCCAGCCCCCCAAACTCCTGAAATGCATAGAAATCTATGAAATCTAAATAAAGAAATAAAGAAATCTATGAAAGTTATTTTTTTTAAAAGCCAGCCCCCCAAACCCCTAAACTATATAGAAATCTATGCATTTTGTAACAGTCACTACATATATAGTCAAGAAAGCATTTAGTCATACTTAAAGTTTAAAGTGCTTTATTAGCAATGAACATTGTTATAAATGTTTAAATAAATAGGCTGAACTAGCCTGAAGCATAATACTGTATTATATGCATATAAAGTGCTGTATGCCTGGGGACACTTTTACTGAAAGAGGACAATAATAAAATGTAACACTTGTGTGACCCAAATTAAAAGATTAATAAAAAATAAAGAAAGTGCAAAAAAAATCTCCTTCCCTCAACCAGGCAACCATGGCCAGCTATGTAAGTGCACTATGGTTGTGTACCGGAAGTTGAGAGCTGGGTAAGTCCCGGGAAAGACGCACTGTGATTGGCCAGTAGTCACTTTGAGTGGCAGTTGGGGCAAAAGCAGTCAGTGGGGCAAACGCAGTCCCCACCAACATCATTTACGATTCTGTGCCTATCGGTACATAACTCGAACGGCACTTAGTCGACTAGCAGGCCATCGGCCGGTCGGTGCGGGCCGGGCACTCGCGCCTGGAGGCGCTCGGGCGCGCCTCCTCGGCCTCAAGGTCTGCTGAGTCGGCACGCCTCCGTCATGGTCAAAAACTATACTTTATCGGCGAAAAAAAGTAGTCCGCGGATGTTTGAAAAAGTATTGTCCCAAGCAGGAGTCGAACCCACACTCCCAATGGTAATGTAGTGGGACTCTAATGATTAGCGAGGTGCGCCAAGTGGTCGGTGCCGAGATTGGGTATTCGGGCTGTATTAGAATGTGACGTCCTAACTCTTCTATTGTAGAAGAAAGAAGTCCCCACCCGCGTGCCCGCCAAAAAGGTGCACACCGTGCACTTACATATATCGCGCAACCATGACAGGCAGCGCAGGGCAGGCCCAGACAGAGGATTGGCTCAGAACGTGGTATCTTAGCAACATTGAAAGCACTAACTCTCATAGCCAATGAGCCAATGAGCTGCTGAGCGCCTTCACCCTAGCATCAGATCAGCGTTGCCAAGTCTGTTTATTTACCGCAACTTTTGGACAAAATTTGGTTTGTTTTATGCTTGTTTATGAAGGCCGGATGGCTCATTTCTCTCACTATACTTGGCAACACTGACTAAAACATGCACAGCTGAGCTCTCACTCTCACAGTCACAGTAGCAAAGAGACAGGACAGCACATAGATCGCCCTGTCATTCATATTGATTCCCCAACATTAAAATACGGAACAAAGTGCGTCCCATATCAGTTCAATACGGAACGGACGGGTGGCAACCCGATTGTATTTTTGTACTTTTTTTTCCTTTTCCTCAGTTTCACGAATTACTACTGTTTAACACTAAGTTTCATCATTGAAGTTAAGAGAAACATCACTTCTCACAGATCCAGGGACCGGTAAATGAACATTCTCCATTTTTCCATCCTTGATATGTTACGTAGAATGCACAGTTCTTGTCTTCATCGATAACAGGTTGTCCTCTGGCCCAGAACCTGCAGAGTAATACACAACAGCATGTAATTTAACCACATCCACTCAGTGACTCACATACAGTGACTTTGGTAGAATTACAATAGAAAAAAAAATGTCTGACTGTGTTGTCAATGGTGTTCCATCCACCCATGTCCATTTGCCTTCAGTCCTTTTCAGACCAATCCAGGGTGAATGTGGCCAATCGCCCAATCCTCTGATGAATTCCTGATCATTTGTCAATGTTTGAACCATCATTAATATATTGATGATTTAACTCAAATCCTAGAATTACAGTACATCACATGCATCTATATGATGTGCGTCACACAGACACACACGCACACACACGCACGCACGCATACTCACACTAGGGCTGGTATCTTTCCTCAGAAATGATATTCGAATATTGGTCTAAAAAATTTGTAGATATTCAAATATATTCTAATATTATTATTATTATTATTATAAGTTATCAAGTGCTCGGATCCAATAATACATAGTTTTTTGTATTGTTCCTAAATAAACATACAAATAATAGAAATATATATATATTCGAGGAATATTCGAAATTTGAATATTCATTTACCAGCCCTAACTCACACACACACACACACACACACACACACACACACACACACACACACACACACACACACACACAGACAGACAGACAGACAGACAGACAGACAGACAGACAGACAGACAGACAGACAGACAGACAGACAGACAGACAGACAGACAGACAGACAGACAGACAGACAGACAGACAGACAGACAGACAGACACACACACACACACACACACACACACACACACACACACACACACACACACACACACACACACACACACACACACACACACACACACACACACACACACACACACACACACACACACACACACACACACACACACACACACACACACACACACACACACACTACTAACCAGTTCTTCTTTGCTGTTAATGACAGCAAGATCTGCTCCTGTCTTCAGACATTGTTCTCTACATTCATCCCAAGATTTCTTAACAAAAACGTGACCATTATAGGAGCTTTCTCTAAACTTCTGCCATCCAGTGGAACCTGGCTTGTCTAAACATCAAACAGAGTTTTATATTAGAATTGACTAAATATCAAACAGCAGTTTTATATTAGAATTGACTAAACAAACACACAACTGAGAAAGAAATATTTACATTTTAACACTGAGGACTTTACTACAGTATGTCTGTATGTGGAACACAGAACGTTGATGTTCACAACATTGTAAACCTGAACATTTTTTTATCTGGTGAAATCTATAGACTCCAGCTAAATGTTACATAATCATTTAAATGTTATTCAAACCTATGCCATTTGTTTTACATTATGGGATGTGATGAACTAGCAATGAGGAAGGTTTATTCATATGTTTTTAATATCCCTGCCACTACTTCATATTCCTTGAAAAAAAGTGTGTAAACTATCTCACCTGCTATTTCTCTCTTAAGCTGGTTTACTTCACTTTGCAACTGGTCTCTCTCTATGGTCAGGTTCTTGCATCTGGACAGGGTCAGGGTCAGGTTGTCCAATAACTGCTTATTGTCCGAATGATCTGCAAAGGAACATAGTTGTTACTACGGCTAATGATGAGGTCAAGTATCTGTGTTGAAAAGGAACTTTGAGAAGACAAAAACTCAATGTTCCTGATCAGGTGTGTTTTTATGTGAATAGATCTCAACATGTATAATAAAGTATTGACTCACAGTTGAAAGTGCATGATGTGATGACTATGGCATTTGACCAGTGGTGGAGAAAGTACTCAACTCCACCCACCCATAGGCTACTTGAGTCAAAGTAGATAGATACTCACTCCTGGTCAAATATTATTCAACTATACAAGTGAAAGTTGCTCTGTCAAATTTACACTTGAGTCAAAGTACTGGAGTACTTTTTTTTTTTAAATGCAAAGACAAAGTGTATTTTCTTTTTACCGTAATATCATTGCTGTATTAAATTGAAGACATTGACATTTGCTCCAAAATTCTAAGATTTTCCAGAACTTTTCAAAAAGTATAAATTATAGACATTTGCCATTATGAGCTTGTAGATCGGCTATTTTCACTATTTTAAAATAGGGCTTAGGTTCATTCATAATGTACTTTTTCCCTTCCTAAATATAGTGGAGTCAAAAGTGCAATAGTTGTCTTTGAAATAGTCGTGGAGTGAAAGTCATCCAAAAGTATCCAAGAAATACAAATACTCAATTAAAGTACAACGTCAACTACTCAAAAAAATACTTAAGCTCATTTACTTGAGTACTCTACTCAAGTAAATGTACTTAGTTACTGTCCACCACTGCCTTTGACCAACTGGTACTCACATTGCAGGGCCATGTCTATGGTTCTCACTGCTAATAGGGCACACAGCACAGTGAGACACACTGCAGCTGCTCTGAAGGTGCCTCTCTCAATGGTGATGGCTCTCTGCACAACTGGAGGATATTAGTACAGTGCAGTTCAGCTTCAATGTTTCATTTCAAAGAATACAGAGTAAGTATTATATAGATACGTGACCCCCCCCCTCATTTAGTTATGAATACATGCAGTGACAAATATCAACCCCCCTGCCCGGCTTCCCTCCCACAAACACGGGTCAATCGTGTTCGCATGACACTCGACAAAGCCTGATGCACCGCGGTGGATTCAAACCCACAACCTCCGCAGCACTTTTACCACTGCATCACCCGAGCGCCCCATAATTATTATTCATAGCCTGTCCCTTGTAACCATTAACTACCTGGGTGACAAGCAGCTGTAGTAATGATGTGAGAAGAGAGAGAAAATGCAGCAGTAAGTGTATTAATGTGTACCTTGATCTCCTGTAGCCTCCTGTGAGCGGGAGTCTTGGACACTTTCATTGACATACACCATGTTCACCTCCTCCTCTGCTTTCTCCTCCTGCCTCTGTTCCCTGCCTCAGTGCCTCCTCCATCATACCTCACCCTCTGGGGTCTGACTGGCTTTCCAGAAATATGTGAAGACATCCTAAAGAACAAAGAACTATTTTGTATTATTATTATTATTATTATTATTATTATTAACAATTACAGTTACAATACATAGATTCTATGAAAATAGATTTAATGGCAAATTATCAGTGTGTGGTTTCCTAAGAGTAGTAAATATCCCCTTTTTTTGTGTCCTGCCTTAAAAATATATATATATCTCAAAAGATTTTTTAAAGTTTAAACAAAAACAACAACTTTTGATCAATTAAAAACAATTCCAACATTTTTCAAATTTAAATAAATAACGTATAAGAA
This sequence comes from Gymnoscopelus microlampas, assembly GCF_963454915.1. Taxonomy (NCBI): domain Eukaryota; kingdom Metazoa; phylum Chordata; class Actinopteri; order Myctophiformes; family Myctophidae; genus Gymnoscopelus; species Gymnoscopelus microlampas. Next base: position 15,591,533 of record NC_139942.1, read on the forward strand.
GTAAACGCTGCTTTGTGAGCTTGTAGATCTGCTATTTTCACTAGTTTGGGTCCTGGGCAAACGCAAAACGGATTTCTCTTTTGGGTGTCGAGCTAAGAGGTTTGGGAACCACTGGTCTAACGCACACACAGACGCATACAAAGGCCTGAGTTGTGGAAGCGAATAGATGCCATAATTCAAATGAAATGGCAAACCCGAAAATTCAATTGAAATGCTTTTTAATCTTCAGGAAAGGAACGCATTTTTTGAGACAAAAATACATGTAAAATGCAATAGTGTTTACATTTAATCTACAGGTGTGCTCATTTGTTGACTTGATGATTTGATGAATTAAAACAATAAATAAAAGATCATTTGATTTTATTTTATTTTTAAAAATGCCCTGATAAATAACGGACAATGTTAAAGTGAAAATGCAATTTTGAAAATGAAAATGAAATAAGAGAAGATCTTTTTAATCTTCAGATAATGAATCGCATTTTTTGAGACAAAAATGAATATATAATGCAATAGCATTAATCTTCAGGTGTGCTCATTCTATGACAGACTTAAATTAATACATAAAAGGTCATTAAATTTAACATTTTCTAAAAATGCCTGCTAAATAATGGACAACATTAAAATGAAAAGCTATTTTGAAAATGTAAATTAAATAAGGCTAATGCTTTTTAATCTTAAAATATAAAAAAATGCATTAGAGACAAATGAATGTGTAATTCAATAGCATTTACATTTCATCTCCAGGTGTGCTCATTCTATGACCGAATGAAAAAGCAAAATAAAATTGCTTTATTACTTTTCAAATCCTACCCTGCGCAATAATAGTAGGATTTGAAAATGATAAAGTAATGTCATTTTCTTTAGCTTTTTCATTCTGTCATAGAATTAGCACACCTGGAGATGAAATGTAAATGCTATTGAATTATACATTAATTTGTATATAATAAATAATAATAATACAAATAATTATGATATAATGTACTTGTACTGTATTTCTATTAAAAAAAGTTATCTTACTCACTTCGTCCAATATCTGATGTTCTACATTGGTCTTCACTGTTCCAGAATAGATTCCGAGCTGTTGTGTGTTCTAGCCTGACTTTAACACTGTCAACCCGAGCAAGTACTTTTGGACATGTGAACATGAGCATTCTCTTCCACTTGTGGTAGGGTGGTCTAGGGTGTTTGGGTGGGGAGGAAGCCAACCCCAAACCCGCCACCCTTGTAGTTTTCACAAACAAAAGTGAAACCCATTGTTCTTAATCTCTTATCTCTTAATCTCTTAATCTTTTCTAAGACATTTTTATAATAAACAAATGCATGACTGTAACAAATCAATGTAGGCTACATTGCAGCAGGAAAAGTATGGATGTTTTGCTTGATTCCTTCAAATTATTGTTAAGCTTGCAGATCTGGTTGCATTGGCTATTTGAAAATAGCAGATCTACAAGCTCACCAGGATCCTGGATGGTTTGATTCTAGGCTTAAATTAATTGATATAAATATTTTTGGAAAAGTCAATGGGAAAAATGCATTGAGTATTTTGCAGTGGCACCAGGAAGTGGCCGCAACTGCGATGCCCTATAGAGGGTAAAAAGAAAAAGAAGTTAAACTTTGTTGAGTTCATAATAGTGGCGACGCTGGTATTGTAGATAATAATGAGAAATGTAGATTGATGTCACAAATGATGCTTTTGAACATCAGTTTGTAGTCCACCTTGTTACACTTTTGCTCAAAGCAAGAAACAGGTATGTTTAAAACACAGCTCCCCACTTCCTGTATCATGTCATATTTCTTGTAGTAAGAACAGCAATGCTGCTGCTGTCAGGCAGAAACCTCATATGTCCAAAACAGTTCCTTATTTATTCAATAAAATAAAATAAAAATAAATAGTGACAATAGCCGATCTACAAGTTATTTGCTCATAGCTGGGACAGTGGTTGACAGGTGCCAGGGCCTGTGTCACATTGGTGGGCCTGCGTGTCATGTCTCATGGGGCCCCTTCCTGCTTTGAGATCCTCCACAGCTTAGTCTGAGACCGCAAAGTACCCAGTTAGCTTGTTGTGTGGCCACGAGGAAGCAACATATGAGTCTTGGTGGTGGAGAGGCTGTGTTCCGGCGGAAGGAGACTTCACGCTCTGAACAGCAGCTGAAAGCAGAAAGTTGCAAGCAGGACGATGCAGCATGCACTAACTACACTACCGCAGTACCACTGCACACACCTACACACCCTGCAAACACACTCCGCTAGGCCGACAGGCTATAGCCGATCTACGACCCCCGATCTCGACATGTTGTGAGCTTGTAGATTGGCTATCTGAGCTATTCTAAAATACTTTTCAAAATAGATATTAATGTCTATAAAGTTTAGGCATAAGGGGCAAGATAGGGCCCATAGTTCCCACGGATTCACAATGAAAACACGTTTATCTTTAAAGAATAATACCATGTCTATTTTTTACATAATATTTGTTGTTACATTATCATTAACATCTTGGTGTTTTGCAAATTATTTGGGGGCCCACTCGCAATACCCTAAAGGCCCACCAGTGGGCCCCGGCCCACACGTTGAGAACCACTGCAATAGGGGGTCCTTGGCATGGGGGTCCTTTTGGGAACCCCTGATCTGGGGGAGGGTTTTGCTGAGTAAGCACGTGTCAGCGTCACCCAGCTTTTCATCATCTGGGGATTCAAACTACAGCAGCATCAGGAGGCGGTCCTCCCTGACCTTCACTGTACCATGTGACTGCTGTTAACCTGCACCTGCAGAGATGTTGGTGTCCCACAGTCAGCACAGGAACAGATGGAACTCTGAGCCATAGGACTGACAGGGAAGGACATGCACACACACACACACACACACACACACACACACACACACACACACGCACGCACGCACGCACGCGCACGCACGCACGCGAGTGCACACATGCACAGATACAGAGAGAGAGACAGAAAGAGAGAGTGGGACAGAAAGACAGAAGGAGATATAATGTATTTTCTTTATTTTTATTTTTATTTTTTTATCGGGATACACACAGACCTCAGCCAGGATTCTGCCTCTCCAACCTGGCAACCTTCCATCCAGTGCCTGGCCATGATGACCTGTCGGAGAGACACATTATAGGGAAGAAGTTTCAACAAATTTCAAACACAAAAATATACCAGTTGTACAAGCTACCTTTGTATTATTCTATATTTATTGGTGCCAATCTAGCTGTATGAGGGTTGAGGGTCATTTTCCACCACAACAGAGGGCCCTGTGTACATGGACTGGCACTACAGCACTGGCACTGACTGCACAGATTACTCTGAATATGTGATGACACGCAGGGATTACATGAGAGTCTATAGTACCACTGCAGCCAGCTCACAGGACTGCTGTGACGCGTAAAATGAGATGTAGTTTTTGTAAAGCGATTGTTAAGTGAAAAAGACACCCTCAAATCTGCGTGAAAGCCTCAAATTTAGTTTAGTAACTTTTATCAACACTGCAGGGAAGGGTCTTGTTTATACTCAACTGCAGAGTATGGGACATCGCATGCCTCCCGAGGATACAGAGGTCATATTCTTTTAGTTTTTTCTGGGGATTTAGCTACCAGAGGTGCAGTCTCTGGCATTTTGACTGCACTTTCGGCGAATCCATATCCCGTTGCTTTGCATGATGATGTCAATGTGATGATGATGTCAATGTTTTGGGAGAAGTGTACAGATTGTACACTCTCTGAATTACAAATGGATGAATTTACACTTAAGATATGGATGAATTTATGATCAGTCTGGAGAGAAAGAAAGACCATATTATATATATATTTTTTGTATCATGTTCTAATCTTTTATTTTAACCCATCAAAAACTCTTCTCACGTCTTCACATACACAAAATATCTAGATGTGAGCCACTTGAAACCCTATACTTGGTGTATAGTGACTTTTCTGTTTTTGCTCTACATTAAATACCTCTCGCTGAAAATAGCCGATCGACAAGCTCACACCACGCTGCACTGCGAGGCATTGTGAGCTTGTCGATCTGCTATTTTCTACGAAAGGTGTCCCCATAATACGGATCCTGGAGTGAAATAATTTAACTATTGAAGTAGTAGCCTTCCTGTCACAAATTCCATTCTTTGGAAGTGCCTTGAGATCTATGTAGACCAATTCAAATCTCTTCAACTCCTGTGCATGTGTGAGTCATGATGTCTGCAGCAGTTTGCATGCATCTACGGGCTTACTGTAAGCATCATGAGATGAACAATGAGTCAGTGACTGTACAGCTAAATGACAGAACATAGCACGCACAGCAAGCTTTGGCTTGTGCTGAAATGAAAATGTAATGTCTGAAAAATTGGCACAAACACATGGATAATATTTTAGTTTCTTACATGGCTTCCAGCTAAGCTCTCTAAAACATTACTGTACATACTGTAGTGACAAAAACATTAGGCTCTATCACAGTGGTGGAAAAAGTACTCACATGTTTTTTTTTTAAAGTATCAATACTGCAATGTAGAAGTACTCCATTACAAGTAAAAGTCCGGAATTCAAAGTTTACTTCAGTAAAAGTACAAAAGTATTGGTATCAAAATGTACTTAAAGTACCAAAAGTAAAAGTACAAAAATGTTTGCAGACAAAATAGCAGATCTAACAAGTTCACAAGTGAGCTTGTAGATTGGCTATTTTCAAATAGCCTAGGTATAAAATGTCATAATTCATATCTGAAAAGTAACTAGTAACTAAAGTTTTCAAATAATTGTAGTGGAGTAAAAGTACAATATTTTTGCCTCTGAGATGTAGTGGAGTAGAAGTTAAAGTATTGGAAATTGGAAATACTCAAGTACAAATACCTCACAATTGTACTTAAGTACAGTACTTAAGTAAATGTACTTACTTAGTCACTTAGTCCACCACTGCTCTATCATTAACCCTTGAACCCATCTCTCAAGAACAGATTCAGAGCTGCGCTAGTAAAAAACAGCAGAGGGCGCTGTTTTTCCTTTTTTATTGACATGGGTTCCCCGATTGCTTGAACCCAGACAGCATCCATATTCTGGGGGGAACATTAGCCAAGATCTACAAGCTTATCAGATCTATAAGCTTTGAGTGTTGATGTGATAGTCTGATATGTTCACTATTCCTGAAAGTTTCTGAACAATGTTAAAACAGTTTGAAAATGTTCAAAAGTCTGTCTGTGGTTCACTGTTTTTTTTAAATAAATATTTAACTAAATGGGAACTACATTGGATATATTGGAACACAGGTTCTATTTTCCAACAGTAACGGTATATCTGGACATACAAGGTTTCCACCCGACAGCCACGACATGATAAGAGAAACAACCACAGGTCACTAATTGGAAGTGGCCCTGGATAAAGACCATCAACCCCAATTAGAAATCTCACTGGAGAAATTAACCTTTCTACATACATCCATCATGTATGAGAGAGAGGGGGGGGGGGACTAGAGAGAGTAGAGAATTAAATACTAAAATAAGAGTGAGAGTTTTAGAAGCCTGGCTTGCCAAGAGGCTTGCCTGGGTGTAAAACTAAAGCACAGGTTGCCAGTCAACAGAAAGTCTATTTTTATTCAGAATGGTGGGGCCGGGGGAGTGGGAGAAAAAGCAACAAAGATTCTTCCCAGTCCGGGGGGAAAGAAACGTTTTCTTTGTAACTCAACAATATCTCTCTCTAACTCACACAATATCACTGTGCCAAGGCAAAGCACTCTATGTCTCTCTGTGTCTCTCTCCCTCTGTGTGTTAAATGAGGGCTTCTTGGCCTGTATGTCCACTCAGTGTTTCAATGGGATACAGGCGTGTGTCGTTAGCCTAAGCACAGCAGCCATATTGGAAAGAAATTGGGCTTCTTCCTTACTTCCTTCACAGGTGCTACCAATGATACTAATGAAGGCTCTAGTCCACTTAGTGTAGCACAGTGGTTCTCTCTCTTTTTTTTCCAAGGGCCCCCATAACTGAGAGTGTACAAATGGAACCAAATGAACCCAAATGTAACTCTTCCTTACTCTTTCTAACTGAGGTTAAGACGTGGATGACCAGAAGCTTTCTGCTCCTGAACTCTTTTAAATCAGAAATGCTGCTAGTAGGCCCAGCTAAACACACCCATCTGTTCACTAACATAACTTTAAACCTGGATGGCTGCTCAATAACCCACAAAGCAACAGCATAGCACTGCACTGGCTGCCGATACAGGCCAGAGCCGACTTCAAGGTTCCTGACCTATAAAGCCTTAAACAGACTTGCCCCATCCTACATGTCCAGTTTAATAGAACCGTACATCCCTGGACGTCCACTACGCTCCCAGGATGCTGGTCTTCTCACAGTCACAACAAATAATAAAATAACAGTTGGGGGCAGAGCATTCACACATCGTGCCCCCTATCTCTGGAATGCTCTCCCTCAAGTTGTTAGAGATGCCGACTCTCTGGGCATTTTTAAATCTAGGCTAAAAACCTATATTTTCCCCCTGCATTATGGTTCCCCCTAGTTTTATTGAATTTATTGCTACGTGGTTTATTGCTACGTTCTTGCCCTGTGGTTTTAAATATTGTTCAAAATGTATTCTCTTTTCTTTTCTTTTTTTTGTTGTTCTGTACTTTTTCAGGGGAGGCATGCGTTAATCCGACAGACCTTTTCTCCGACTATGTGGCATCCGCGTGCGGTTAGGGTTAGGGTGCGGGTTTGGTTCGGGTTTACTGTTTAATGTCGGAGCACTGCGCTGTCGGAGGAATGCGCTGTCGGACTAACGTATTGCACCCCTTTTTCAGAACTGTGTACTGCTGCATGGTTTTGTTTGACCATGCATGCAGGCACATTTTACTGTGTTTCTTCACTACTATGTATTTTTTGTATGACCTGTTGTGAAGTGCACAGAGACCCCTTGGGGTGTGATGTTGCACTATAAATAAAAATAAACTGAAACAGAAACTGTTATAAATTATTGATTATATACACGATCTATAGGGATCAATATGTACCAAGATGGACTAAAAGACACATTAATGAGAAGACAGGGTCAGTAAAGCTGACCCCTCACCCACTCTACTGCTCGCCCCAAGTCACAAGTTGAAGTAATAGCACACCTGGAGCTATTTAAAGACTCATTGCAACATGCCACTGACCACTACAGTAATAAGAGAAGAAACTGACCACACAAGTGAAGTGCATGACTTGTGACACAGCACAAACTAGATTCAGACATAGGAAATCCCAGCAAAGCCTAGAGGCAACAGACTACTTTTAGAAGAAGACCTGGCAAGATGAGACAGGGTTTCCCTGCTTGACTGCAGTGATTGTGACATAGACTTGGAAAGGTCAAAACTCTCAAATGGTTAAACTGTTCTGCTAATAACGTTAATGAATGTACTTGGATTACACTGTGACGACATTCATCTCATGTATAAAGACACCTTACAATCCTGTAAAGTCCTAAGCAGACCTGCAGCGGTCTGCTTCAGCTTGTGTTATTGGCTTATGTATGGCTGACTATTTAAATAAACTAATATGTGATTATAACTTGTCGTTGTCTGTCGATTACTTTAATTAATAAGTAACAAAACTTCCTTCACATGTGTTACCAATGATTCTAATGAAGGCTCTGTTCCATTTAGTGTACAACGAGCTGTTTTTAAAACTATGAAACCAGAAAGCCTTAAAGAAGTAAATCTGTGTCCACCTCCACCAGGAATGCAAGGCTATGACCAATAGCAGCCGGTGCCGTTACGCCCATCAGATGGGATAGGTTCGTCTTTAGCCAAGAATCCGTCTGAGGGGTGTGGCAGTAAAGTATTAAGCCATCACTCACAGAGTGACTGACAGCATGGGTGGGAAGGAAAACGCCCAAACGATAAAGAGGGCTGCGGGGAATAGGAGGGTTCTGGGAAAACGAACTGCATTAAGCGAATGCAGGTTTTCCTGTCACGTGAGAACAATGTTGTATCATGTGACCTTGCTCCTAAATAGATTCCCACCCCTGGCCAAGCAGGCAACCCTATACAGGCTGCAGCCTGCGAACACTACATACAGCTGTTTTAAGCCGGCTTGCACGCAAAAGACAGGAACACAGACAGGCATAGATTGGATTCACAGGCAGCATACAGCCCATAGTCAATAAATGGTTGACAAAGAACTGGCATTTGAAACAACATATGGTATAGGAAAATTATATAGATACATTTTTGTTTAAAGAATTGCGGTATAAAACTATAAATAGCATTACATTGTGTGTTTTTCCACTGCTTGACAGAACAGAAATATAGGCTGGTAGGATGTAATAAAATAGGACATACACCAGGAGGGTACACAATACTGGAAAGATTTCATGTAATATTAATTTCACTAATAAAATGATGTAAAGATTATTATTGTTATTACAATATCATGTGTAACATTTGATACAGTAGTACCACTTTTTTTTTTTTTTAAGTATGTACGATACTGTGAAAATAATAGTAAAATTAGGTAAATATCTGTGGTACGGCACAGGATCTGTGTGAGACATTGGTTTATGCTAAAAGAACAAGGGGATAGCATATTAAAAGAGAAACAAAGAGAAAGAAGTAAGGATAAATACAAAAATGAGTATATATGCAGGACATCAGATTGTAAGGTGAATAAAGTTTTTTTCAGTCAATACTCAATGAAACAGAATGAAAACTTTGATAAAAAAATTATACAAAGGCTAAGTATAAAGCTAAGACAGGAATTAGGATTTAGAGTAACTAATAGTGAAAGATTAAGGGTAAAGAATGAATGAAATTCCCCTAACAGTTTTATAGGAACCGGGAGACCAGGTCCACCAAAGACATCCCAGGACCATGGCACTTCAATCACAGGAGCACCAAAGCGGAAATAACGAGGGGAGAAATACGCAAGTCAACAGTTTTTTCAGACCACACACTTCCAAAGAATGTGATTGAAGCTATGAGGTCAATGCAAGACTAATCAATCTCTCATATCAACAGCCATTGTTGACAAACGTGGCGAAAAATAATTTAGCCAAGGAGGGAAGATATTCTAGATTGAGAAGAATGTCATATTTTAAATAGGAAATATTTGAAGTAAACGTGAACCAGGAGGGACACTACACACGTCCCAACATTTGAGTTCACATTAAAAAGGCCCAAACAAAAAATTGTCAAACAGACAGAAAGCAAAGTGAAAGTTTGTATTGTTTTACAATGATTACCCAAGTATTGTACAAAGTTAAAGTTTCTATTGTTTTACAGTGATTACCCAAGTATTGTAAAAAGTTCAAAAAGAAATTAATGTTTAAGCCTCGCACAAATGTAACTGAGTTTCAGCACGGTGCCCACCGGACAGATTTGTCAACGGGGGGGGGTGCGAGAAAAAAAGGACGCTCTGCTTCTGAATTCCGCCGATTTTCGCCGTTTTTTTTTTCACGCTGTTAGATAAAGCCCCCAAGGTTGGTGCCCTGTGCTGCTGCGCTGATTTTATCCGCCAGATTGGGACGTTCACGGCATATTTTGCACCATTACGGTGCGTTCATCATCGGTGACGAGTGCCTCTAAAAGCCGCTGCTGGCTGCGTGCACGCAGCGAGGCAATGCGAGGCGATGCGAGGCGACGCGAGTCATATCTCTACCCCTCCGCCTAATGGCTGTACATGGGGCCGACGGGTGCTTTAGAGTGATTGTGTGAGTGTGGCTTCAGGAAGTAAATTCCTAGCCTCGATCTCCAGGCTTTTATTTTTTAGTTTTGCTAAAAAATAAAAGCTTGGAAATTCCTGTCCCAGCTGTTGGTGCGCAAAAGCGCCTCGCGTCGCCTGATGTGGTGCGCATTTTTTATTTTGGGTGCGCATGCGCACCTGCGCACCAGTTATGTGCACCCCTGGTAATACTAGAGGTCCCCCTAGCCGCGCACGGGGCCCAGCGTGGGCGCGTGTATATTGGGGTAGCAAAATCGTCAGATTAAAATTTCCAAAAGGAAAAAAATAAATAAATAATATATATTTTTTCCCTGGGGGTCCGCAGACCCCCTGGGAGTGCTGGGACCCCCAGGGACCCCCGTGGAACATGGCGGACCCCTTCGGCTGTTTTTTGTTTTTTCATGAACGTCCTTCCTTGTTTCTGCACGCGGATGCCACATTGTCGGAGAAAAGGTCTGTCGGATTAACGCATGCCTCCCATTTGTACTTCCGGGTTGCATAATGATGACATCACTGTCGAATCCTTTGGTGTCATGAACCTAGCCTGGTGTGTTTACCAGATGCAGCAGGACAACGCGCTGTAGTGTGCCCGTCGCCGTTTATTTTTGTGTTTGGGATGTACATGGCACGTGAAGGACGGACATATTGTGATAGAGGCATGAGTGAAGTGAAAGTAACGGCCTGGGTGGAACAAAAGAGGTACGTAAGAAGGGGGGGTTGAAGCGAAGGACCTGCTTGTGTGTTGTTGTGGAGATGCGCAGAGTTCAATGGCGGCGCTTTGTGTTGTTTCGGCTAAAGCCGTCGCTGTTCGGTGTCGGTGGTGCGCACGGTAAACGGTACGAAACTGTTTCACCTCCCGTTTTGTCCGTAATGTGGTGAGTGGAATAAATTATGTTGCGACGTGGAAACTGTTTAGTGAGCAATGATAGGTGGCCTACGCCACCCGTAAATTCTGCGCACACGCCGTGGCTACTGTGTTGGCGAGATGTGGTGTGTCGGCGTTGTGTTTAGTCGCCTACAGAGCTGTGGGTATAGCGTCAGCGGGGGGGGGGGGGGGGGGGCGGAAGTCACTCCTCGATTATATAAGTAGATATAAACCAACTCTGTAATACAAATAGCACTGTTTAAGCGGATTGTAAAAACATCCTGAAGAACTGTAGAAATTTTCAACTTAGGAAATATTGACCCATACTTATGCTAAACATGTATAAATCCAAGGTAAAAGAATGGGTGCCCTTTTAAGGAGGGTATGTTATCAATTATTGATTATATACATGATCTATAGGGATCAATATGTACCAAGATGGACTAAAAGATACATTAATGAGAGGACAGGGTCAGTAAAGCTGACCCCTCACCCACTCTACTGCTCGCCCCAAGTCACAAGTTGAAGTAATAGCACACCTGAAGCTATTTAAAGACTCATTGCAACATGCCACTGACCACTACAGTAATAAGAGAAGAAACTGACCACACGAGTGAAGTGCATGACTTGTGACACAGCACAAAATAGATTCAGACATAGGAAATCCCAGCAAAGCCTAGAGGCAACAAACTACTTTTAGAAGAAGACCTGACATTTGGGGTCTTATACTCTTACTTTCTGCACTTGTTTCAGAAATCTGTTGCTTGAAGAATTCATTCTGAGCTTTGAGGTCTCGGACTTCCTTGACAAGAGTCTCCTGTTTTGCTTTAAACTCTTGCATTTGGGAACCGCCTTCCATTTCAACATACCGCCACTCCGACTACGTGGCTTCCGCGTGCGGTTAGGGTTAGGAAATTGGGGTGGACTTCAGTGCTAAGCCTTTTTAGAAAGGGCGACCTTTCAGAGAAAGGCAGAGCAAGGAATTTTTGCTCTCGCCATCTTGTTTTTGAAAGAAAGTCTTTTTGGGATCTTGTTATTTTTTATTTTAAAGCCCTTATAATTTCACATTCTGTTTAACTAAGTCTTTAATCTAAATTCAAAATCTTTGCCCTAAGTTCTTTTTAGCTGTTTTACCTTTCCTAAAGTTTTTTTTAGGGATTCCAAATTAGGGTTAACCATTTTACCCTTCTTTTAAGTTTATGTTTTAGGCATTTTTACAAACTATAAAATAAAATTACCAGTGAACTTGGGTTAGGGGCTAGGGTTAGGGATAGGGTTAGTAATGTCGGAAAAATGACATGTCGGAACAATGATATGTAACCTTGCATTTCCATCAAGGCTTGCTTCACCATTGCAACACATTCATCCTCTCTGTCTTGGTGAATGTTCAGCAAATTCAAAGCCTTTCCCAACTCAGACTGTATGTTTTGTCCATGTACTGTAAATATCAGCACTTGTCAATCTTGCTGCCAATTTGCGTGTTCCACAAACAACAGAAACGAAGTGCCAATCCTCTAAAATGGTACCACATGATATCACCACAAAAGTGATCTAACACACTAACACTGGATGGTAATCCTTAAAGCTGATATTTGACAGATTTTAGAGGATGTCCCCTACACATGAGTCAAAACATCTGCTATTTGAAAACAGACCATCGACAAGCCCACAACACGTCACGATGCGACACGTTGTGGGCTTGTAGATCTAATATTAAAAATATATACTTTTATTTATTGTATTATTTTGTATTACTGAAACATTTTAATAACAACAAATCTTGTATAGTGGTCGCTGGTTATAAATATTAATGTGGGGTCCTTGACATGGAAAGGTTTGAGAACCACTGGTGTATTGGAGTTCATTGTAACGTCCATCTAGGATGAACCACCGTTCTGTTATCAGCAGTTTCATTAATGATTACTCACCCTCAAACATGGATACAGTTTATTCATCCAGGAAACACAAGAGCAGTTAGCCAGCTCTGTAAGTCCCAGATGTCTTATTTCATACATTATAATATTTACCCGGGGTAGGTTTGCTGAGAACAAGTGCTCTTTCTCAGCAACGTCCTGCACACACACGCACACGCACGCGCACGCACACACACACACACACACACACACACACACACACACACACACACACACACACACACACACACACACACACACACACACACACACACACACACACACACACACACACACACGAACCCGGGAGCTGCCCAGTACAACCGGTATTATACTCATTATGCAGAATGTCCCATTTCACAAGTTTTCAAATGTATGAAATGTATAACAATCATTTGAAAATAGCCGATCTACAAGCTCACAATGCATCGCCATGCATGCATTGTGAGCTTGTAGATCGGCTATTTTCAAATGGCCGAAATGTATAAAGGGCTGAAGTGGTTCATGTATGTTTTGTAATAATAATCAAAATCTGCAAAGTAACTAGTAACTAAAGTTTTCAAATAATTGTAATGGAGTAAAAGTACAACATTTGGTTCTGTAGTGGAGTAGAAGTAAAAGTATTGAAAATTGGAAATACTCAAGTAAAGTAAAAAATACCTCAAAACTGTACTTAAGTACAGTACTTGAGTAAATGCACTTTACACCACTGTTCATGACAAAGATAAGCCTATCTAATACATGGCAATCACTGGCAAACACTGAAGAAATGCAGGTGGTGGCCAAATACGCACAGGCTTCACTGCTTTGAGCACTACTACTGTACAAGCCACACCAAGGAAAGTGTCAGACATTATTCTGTAGTGTACAGTATGTGCCATACAATTCAATCTTTTCGGAATACGCACAGCATTGCACACCAAAACCAATGCGTTTTAATCATGCTGCAAACAGAGAAAAAAAACACAATGATAAAAATCGCACCCTGTCTGCAAAGGCCTTTAAGTGCTGTGCTGCCTCTTGGCATTCAAAGAGGGATCTATCTACCTTTTTCTATTCTCACTCATATCTCCTGGTCACGTAATGTTTTTGAATGATTGATTGAATACTTTATTAGAAGTTTACAGAAAAAAAGCACATGAAAGTACAGTTCAATACAAGGTCAGCTAATAGGAATTAAAAACCCCAAGAAAGCCGTTGGGCTTGTTTCCATTGGGGTGTGACCACTGACCAATACTTTCTACTTTCTATTAACAAACGTTATTTACATAACTTGTCGAGTGATACTGTGTTCATCTTGTTCTCCAAGCTTGCTGCTTGCATACAAAGGAATCAAACTGAATGTAAGTCACCACCCATAATAAAGGAGGAGGGTACTTTCACAACTAGCAGAATTTGATCAGCAAATCCTATTTGTTCTCTGGGTGTCACCAGAAAGTACAAAGCACTGGCTCTGAGGGTCCCTCGGCAGAACTGCCGTCACATTACCTCCACGCTTAATGCAGCTGTGAGAAGCTGCTTGCAACTTCCCTGACCAATGTGACTGAGGTCCAAGTGGATTAAAGGTCCCACAGAGCGGCTGGACACCATGCAGTGGAGGACACGATTCTGCCGTCCGCACATCGCTGGACTCCTGTATCTCCTCTCGCTCCTGGGGGTCATGGTCCTTCTGGTCTATCAGGACTGGTTGCCGGGCCTCGCGGGTTCGCCGCGGTGGAGAGAGCTTCCCGTGGGCTTTGGAGGCAGCGGGCAACACTCCACCAGTAAGGCAACAGGAAACCAAAGCCACCAGCAACAGCATAATAACATCAGATTCGGGAAAGATGCAGATGACTCCTCTCCTCGGGGGGAGACAGGTCTGGAGAACTCTCTGACAGCTAAAGCCAGCCAAAGTAAAGAGGGCGACCCAAGTGGCATGCTGTCCCCCGGGCCGTACCCCTACATCATTAACGAGGTGAACAAATGCCCAGAGGGAAAAGCACAACCATTCCTGGTGTTGCTGATAACCACAGAGGCTCGTCAAGTAGAGGCACGGGACGCCATACGGCAGACGTGGGGCAATGAGAGCCTCGCTCCAGGCCTAGGAATCATCCGGCTGTTCCTGCAGGGGAAGATTAAAGGCGAGCTGGGACGCCTACATCAGATGAACTTGGAGTCCGAGAGCCAGAGGCACCACGATATCGTTCAGCAGGACTTCTTGGATACCTACAACAACCTGACTATAAAGACACTGATGGGGATGAACTGGGTGGCCATGCATTGTCCACAGGCCAGCTATGTAATGAAAACTGACAGTGACATGTTTGTCAACACCAATTACCTCATCCACAAGCTGCTCAGACCCGAACTGAATCCCATGAAGAACTACTTCACAGGATTTGTCTTGAGCAGCGAATTACCGATCCGAGACAAAAACAGTAAGTGGTACGTGTCCCCGGAGCAGTACCCGGGTGAGAAGTACCCCACCTTCTGCTCCGGGACGGGTTACGTGTTCTCCGGAGACTTGGCGGCGAAAATCTACCGAGCCTCTCTGAGCATTCGCCTCCTGCATTTGGAGGATGTGTACGTGGGGATCTGCCTGGCTGAGCTACGGATCGAGCCCACACTGCCGCCCGAGTCCCTGTTCTACCGCTGGCGAGTGGAATACTCCAGCTGCAAGTACAGCAACCTGATCACGTCCCACTGGGTTCAACCCAGTGAGCTGCTCAAGTACTGGCACGATCTGCAGAACAGCACCTGTATCAACACCTAGGACTATATTGTCATTAATCACATTTCTGTGATTCTATTATTTATTTTTGTGTATTTTTTTCTTATTGCATTTGATTTAGTCTTTTTTGTTCTCTTTATTATTATTACTTTTTGCATTGCATCTGCTGCACGTATATTCCTTGTAATTGGTCGTTATCTGGGCATTCATAGTCACTTTTAATTTTCATGTAATTTCCCTTTAATTGGAGAATTGTTCTCTTTTTTTTGACAGTTGGCTTTACTGCCCCTTTTTTCTTTCCCAGATCTATAAGATCTCAGCAAGGCATTATAATACTACCCAGCCTGAGCTTGTAGATCTGGTGTGTGTGACGGTGGTTAATCACTAGGCTACTTCTCCAAAGTGAGTGACCCGCACAGCCACAGTAAAGGGAGCGACAACGATCTACTACCCAAATATAACTGGAAGGAAGAAGAAAACTTCCTTCACATGCGTTACCAAGGATTCTAATGAAGGCTCTGTTAAATTTAGTGTAGCATAGTTGTTCTCATTTTCTTTTACATTTCAAGGATCCCATAACTCTAGTAGTGTAGAAATGGAATCAAATGGTCCATTTTATTCCATTTGTACACTCTCAGAGTTACACACCCATAAGGGGCCATTTGGAACTCCCTCATAGAACCATGAGGGTCCCTAGACCCATAGGTGTGGAAGAGTGTTTCCAGTGAGCCAACATGCACAATATCAGTTTGACGAGAATGGCCGTCAGCGCTGCTTAATGTCGCTTGTTAATTCATTTGCTCAAGGTGTGTAAGCTCAGAAGCTCATTTAAGTGGGCATACTCCTTATTCACATCGGGTCACGTGACGTCTGTTTACTTCCGGCATTAGCATTGCTAGCATTCTCAACCAAATATATTAAAGGCAATTTCCAAATGTTTAAATGTAAAAGACCAATAACTTATCAAGAAAACAAGATAATAATACAGCACACAGTATTAGAATTAACTTTACCTTTCGAAATAATACGTTGTTGGCTTGTGTCTGATGAGCTGTATGATATCTCTATGGAGAAAATCCACGGATCCCCTTCAAACGCAAAACCGGAAGTAAATAGACGTCACGTGACCCGATATGGGTAAGGCTTATTGGGCAACAGCCTAACCTCCGCAACCATTTTGGTTGACAAAGACAGCAGTAGTTGAGCCCTGTTTAGTTGCTACTGAGCATGCTAATGAGTGCTAAGTGATAACAACAAATGTATGCTAACACACACATACACACACACGCTCACAGAGAGAAACAGTTGGTCGCGTTTGATCGGGGCAAAAAAAAGCAACCTTGTATTATATGATTTGTCATTTCTTGTTTTTAAACAACACACAGACGTAAAGGGTGTTAAATGGTGTTGATTTATGAAAAAAAATAAGAAAAAATGACAAATTGAGTTAGGTGGTTTCTGCCCGACAGCGACGATATGTATAACTGTCACAATGCCTCACTGTATCACAATATTCCTCCAGATATTTAAGTATTTCAGTCAGCTTTTCTCTTGATGTTGCCAGGATAACAGTGTCATGCATTTTCATCCCTTGGTTTTCCAAGTCTCATAACTTTAGCAGGCACAACACCAGGGCACTGTATTTCTACCAATTAATGGAAGACACCAATGTCTTCTATGTCGGCTGCTTCCTCTTCCCAGCGTTTATCTCCAGTTTTCTCTGGCACTCCTGTGAAGATGAGGTTTCTCTCTCTGTCTTTGTTTTCCAAATGTTCAAGTGCACGTTGCTGTTGGGCCACAGCTGTCTTTACCATGCTATACTGCTCTGTCACACTGTGTCACAGTGACCAGGGGTCTTATACTCTTACTTTCTGCACTTGTTTCAGAAATCTGTTGCTTGAAGAATTCATTCTGAGCTTTGAGGTCTCGGACTTCCTTGACAAGAGTCTCTTGTTTTGCTTTAAACTCTTGCATTTGGGAACCGCCTTCCATTTCGACATACCGCCACTCCGACTACGTGGCTTCCGCGTGCGGTTAGGGTTAGGAAATGGTTTGGGGTGGACTTCAGTGCTAAGCCTTTTTAGAAAGGGCGTCCTTTAAGAAAAAGGCAGAGCAAGGAATTTTTGCTCTCGCCATCTTGTTTTTGAAAGAAAGTCTTTTTGGGATCTTGTTATTTTTTAATTTTAAAGCCCTTATAATTTCACATTCTGTTTAACTAAGTCTTTAATCTAAATTCAAAATCTTTGCCCTAAGTTCTTTTTAGCTGTTTTACCTTTCCTAAAGTTTTTTTTAGGGATTCCCAATTAGGGTTAACCATTTTACCCTTCTTTTGTTTTAAGTGTTTTAGGCATGTTTACAAACTATAAAATAAAATTACCAGTGAACTTTGTGAGAAGTGTTCACTGGGGGCTAGGGTTAGGGATAGGGTTAGTAATGTCGGAAAAATTACACGTCGGAACAATGATATGTAACCTTGCATTTCCATCAAGGCTTGCTTCACCATTGCAACACATTCATCCTCTCTGTCTTGGTGAATGTTCAGCAAATTCAAAGCCTTTCCCAACTCAGACTGTATGTTTTGTCCATGTACTGTAAATATCAGCACTTGTCAATCTTGCTGCCAATTTGCGTGTTCCACAAACAACAGAAACGAAGTGCCAATCCTCTAAAATGGTACCACATGATATCACCACAAAAGTGATCTAACACACTAACACTGGATGGTAATCCTTAAAGCTGATATTTGACAGATTTTAGAGGATGTCCCCTACACATGAGTCAAAACATCTGCTATTTGAAAACAGTCGATCGACAAGCCCACAACACGTCACGATGCAACACGTTGTGGGCTTGTAGACCTAATATTAAAAATATATACTTTTATTTATTGTATTATTTTGTATTACTGAAACATTTTAATAACAACAAATCTTGTATAGTGGTCCCTGGTTATAAATATTAATGTGGGGTCCTTGACATGGAAAGGTTTGAGAACCACTGGTGTATTGGAGTTCATTGTAACGTCCATCTAGGATGAACCCCCGTTCTGTTATCAGCAGTTTCATTAATGATTACTCACCCTCAAACATGGATACAGTTTATTCATCCAGGAAACACAAGAGCAGTTAGCCAGCTCTGTAAGGCCAAGATGTCTTATTTCATACATTATAATATTTACCCAGGGTATAGGTTTGCTGAGAACAAGTGCTCTTTCTCAGCAACGTCCTGCACACACACACACACACACACACACACACACACACACACACACACACACACACACACACACACACACACACACACACACACACGGGAGCTGCCCAGTACAACCGGTATTATACTCATTATGCAGAATCTCCCATTTCACAAGTTTTCAAATGTATGAAATGTATAAAAATCCTTTGAAAATAGAAGATCTACAAGCTCACAATGCATCGCCATGCATGCATTGTGAGCTTGTAGATCGGCTATTTTCAAATGGCCGAAATGTATAAAGGGCTGAAGTGGTTCATGAATGTTTTGTAATAATAATCAAAATCTGCGAAGTAACTAGTAACTTACAGTACTTGAGTAAATGTACTTTACACCACTGTTCATGACAAAGATAAGCCTATCCCATCGCTGAATACATGGCAATCACTGGCAAACACTGAAGAAATGCAGGTGGTGGCCAAATACGCACAGGCTTCACTGCTTTGAGCACTACTACTGTACAAGCCACACCAAGGAAAGTGTCAGACATTATTCTGTAGTGTATGTATGTGCCATATAATTTAATCTTTTCGGAATACGCACAGCATTGCACACCAAAACCAATGCGTTTTAATCATGCTGCAAACAGAGAAAAAAAACACAATGATAAAAATCGCATCCTGTCTGCAAAGGCCTTTAAGTGCTGTGCTGCCTCTTGGCATTCAAAGAGGGATCTATCTACCTATTTCTATTCTCACTCATATCTCCTGGTCACGTAATGTTTTAGAATGATTGATTGAATACTTTATTAGAAGTTTACAGAAAAAAAGCACATGAAAGTACAGTTCAATACAAGGTCAGCTAATAGGAATTAAAAACCCCAAGAAAGCCGTTGGGCTTGTTTCCATTGGGGTGTGACCACTGACCAATACTTTCTACTTTCTATTAACAAATGTTATTTACATAACTTGTCGAGTGATACTGTGATCATCTTGTTCTTCAAGCTTGCTGCTTGCTTACAAAGGAATCAAACTGAATAAGTCACCACCCATAATAAAGGAGGAGGGTACTTTCACAACTAGCAGAATTTGATCAGCAAATCCTATTTGTTCTCTGGGTGTCACCAGAAAGTACAAAGCACTGGCTCTGAGGGTCCCTCGGCAGAACTGCCGTCACATTACCTCCACACTTAATGCAGCTGTGAGAAGCTGCATGCTTGCAACTTCCCTGACCAATGTGACTGAGGTCCAAGTGCATTAAAGGTCCCACAGAGCCGCTGGACACCATGCAGTGGAGGACACGATTCTGCCGTCCGCACATCGCTGGACTCCTGTATCTCCTCTCGCTCCTGGGGGTCATGGTCCTTCTGGTCTATCAGGACTGGTTGCCGGGCCTCGCGGGTTCGCCGCGGTGGAGAGAGCTTCCCGTGGGCTTTGGAGGCAGCGGGCAACACTCCACCAGTAAGGCAACAGGAAACCAAAGCCACCAGCAACAGCATAATAACATCAGATTCGGGAAAGATGCAGATGACTCCTCTCCTCGGGGGGAGACAGGTCTGGAGAACTCTCTGACAGCTAAAGCCAGCCAAAGTAAAGAGGGCGACCCAAGTGGCATGCTGTCCCCCGGGCCGTACCCCTACATCATTAACGAGGTGAACAAATGCCCAGAGGGAAAAGCACAACCATTCCTGGTGTTGCTGATAACCACAGAGGCTCGTCAAGTAGAGGCACGGGACGCCATACGGCAGACGTGGGGCAATGAGAGCCTCGCTCCAGGCCTAGGAATCATCCGGCTGTTCCTGCAGGGGAAGATTAAAGGCGAGCTGGGACGCCTACATCAGATGAACTTGGAGTCCGAGAGCCAGAGGCACCACGATATCGTTCAGCAGGACTTCTTGGATACCTACAACAACCTGACTATAAAGACACTGATGGGGATGAACTGGGTGGCCATGCATTGTCCACAGGCCAGCTATGTAATGAAAACTGACAGTGACATGTTTGTCAACACCAATTACCTCATCCACAAGCTGCTCAGACCCGAACTGAATCCCATGAAGAACTACTTCACAGGATTTGTCTTGAGCAGCGAATTACCGATCCGAGACAAAAACAGTAAGTGGTACGTGTCCCCGGAGCAGTACCCGGGTGAGAAGTACCCCACCTTCTGCTCCGGGACGGGTTACGTGTTCTCCGGAGACTTGGCGGCGAAAATCTACCGAGCCTCTCTGAGCATTCGCCTCCTGCATTTGGAGGATGTGTACGTGGGGATCTGCCTGGCTGAGCTACGGATCGAGCCCACACTGCCGCCCGAGTCCCTGTTCTACCGCTGGCGAGTGGAATACTCCAGCTGCAAGTACAGCAACCTGATCACGTCCCACTGGGTTCAACCCAGTGAGCTGCTCAAGTACTGGCACGATCTGCAGAACAGCACCTGTATCAACACCTAGGACTATATTGTCATTAATCACATTTCTGTGATTCTATTATTTATTTTTGTGTATTTTTTTCTTATTGCATTTGATTTAGTCTTTTTTGTTCTCTTTATTATTATTACTTTTTGCATTGCATCTGCTGCACGTATATTCCTTGTAATTGGTCGTTATCTGGGCGTTCATAGTCACTTTTAATTTTCATGTAATTTCCCTTTAATTGGAGAATTGTTCTCTTTTTTTTGACAGTTGGCTTTACTGCCCCTTTTTTCTTTCCCAGATCTATAAGATCTCAGCAAGGCATTATAATACTACCCAGCCTGAGCTTGTAGATCTGGTGTGTGTGTGATGGTGGTTAATCACTAGGCTACTTCTCCAAAGTGAGTGACCCGCACAGCCACAGTAAAGGGAGCGACAACGATCTACTACCCAAATATAACTGGAAGGAAGAAGAAAACTTCCTTCACATGCGTTACCAAGGATTCTAATGAAGGCTCTGTTAAATTTAGTGTAGCATAGTTGTTCTCATTTTCTTTTACATTTCAAGGATCCCATAACTCTAGTAGTGTAGAAATGGAATCAAATGGTCCATTTTATTCCATTTGTACACTCTCAGAGTTACACACCCATAAGGGGCCATTTGGAACTCCCTCATAGAACCATGAGGGTCCCTAGACCCATAGGTGTGGCAGAGTGTTTCCAGTGAGACAACATGCACAATATCAGTTTGACGAGAATGGCCGTCAGCGCTGCTTAATGTCGCTTGTTAATTCATTTGCTCAAGGTGTGTAAGCTCAGAAGCTCATTTAAGTGGGCATACTCCTTATTCACATCGGGTCACGTGACGTCTGTTTACTTCCGGCATTAGCATTGCTAGCATTCTCAACCAAATATATTAAAGGCAATTTCCAAATGTTTAAATGTAAAAGACCAATAACATATCAAGAAAACAAGATAATAATACAGCACACAGTATTAGAATTAACTTTACCTTTCGAAATAATACGTTGTTGGCTTGTGTCTGATGAGCTGTATGATATCTCTATGGAGAAAATCCACGGATCCCCTTCAAACGCAAAACCGGAAGTAAATAGACGTCACGTGACCCGATATGGGTAAGGCTTATTGGGCAACAGCCTAACCTCCGCAACCATTTTGGTTGACAAAGACAGCAGTAGTTGAGCCCTGTTTAGTTGCTACTGAGCATGCTAATGAGTGCTTAGTGATAACAACAAATGTATGCTAACACACACATCCACACACACACGCTCACAGAGAGAAACAGTTGGTCGCGTTTGATTGGGGCAAAAAAAAGCAACCTTGTATTATATGACTTGTCATTTCTTGTTTTTAAACAACACACAGACGTAAAGGGTGTTCAATGGTGTTGATTTATGAAAAAGAATAAGAAAAAATGACAAATTGAGTTAGGTGGTTTCTGCCCGACAGCGACGATATGTATAACTGTCACAATGCCTCACTGTATCACAATATTCCTCCAGATATTTAAGTATTTCAGTCAGCTTTTCTCTTGATGTTGCCAGGATAACAGTGTCATGCATTTTCATCCCTTGGTTTTCCAAGTCTCATAACTTTAGCAGGCACAACACCAGGGCACTGTATTTCTACCAATTAATGGAAGACACCAATGTCTTCTATGTCGACTGCTTCCTCTTCCCAGCGTTTATCTCCAGTTTTCTCTGGCACTCCTGTGAAGATGAGGTTTCTCTCTCTGTCTTTGTTTTCCAAATGTTCAAGTGCACGTTGCTGTTGGGCCACAGCTGTCTTTACCATGCTATACTGCTCTGTCACAGTGACCAGGGGTCTTATACTCTTACTTTCTGCACTTGTTTCAGAAATCTGTTGCTTGAAGAATTCATTCTGAGCTTTGAGGTCTCGGACTTCCTTGACAAGAGTCTCTTGTTTTGCTTTAAACTCTTGCATTTGGGAACCGCCTTCCATTTCGACATACCGCCACTCCGACTACGGTGGACTTCAGTGCTAAGCCTTTTTAGAAAGGGCGTCCTTTAAGAAAAAGGCAGAGCAAGGAATTTTTGCTCTCGCCATCTTGTTTTTGAAAGAAAGTCTTTTTGGGATCTTGTAATTTTTTAATTTTAAAGCCCTTATAATTTCACATTCTGTTTAACTAAGTCTTTAATCTAAATTC
Source organism: Gymnoscopelus microlampas (assembly GCF_963454915.1). NCBI lineage: Eukaryota > Metazoa > Chordata > Actinopteri > Myctophiformes > Myctophidae > Gymnoscopelus > Gymnoscopelus microlampas. The sequence continues at coordinate 15,614,490 of NC_139942.1, forward strand.
AAAATCTTTGTCCTAAGTTCTTTTTAGCTGTTTTACCTTTCCTAAAGTTTTTTTTAGGGATTCCCAATTAGGGTTAACCATTTTACCCTTCTTTTAAGTGTTTTAAGTGTTTTAGGCATGTTTACAAACTATAAAATAAAATGACCAGTGAACTTTGTGAGAAGTGTTCACTGGGGGCTAGGGTTAGGGATAGGGTTAGTAATGTCGGAAAAATGATATGTAACCTTGCATTTCCATCAAGGCTTGCTTCACCATTGCAACACATTCATCCTCTCTGTCTTGGTGAATGTTCAGCAAATTCAAAGCCTTTCCCAACTCAGACTGTAGTCTATGTTTTGTCCATGTACTGTAAATATCAGCACTTATCAATCTTGCTGCCAATTTGCGTGTTCCACAAACAACAGAAACAAAGTGCCAATCCTCTAAAATGGTCCCGCATAATATCACCACAAAAGTGATCTAACACACTAACACTGGATGGTAATCCTTAAAGCTGATATTTGACAGATTTTAGAGGATGTCCCCTACACATGAGTCAAAACATCTGCTATTTGAAAACAGACGATCGACAAGCCCACAACACGTCACGATGCGATACGTTGTGGGCTTGTAGATCTAATATTAAAAATATGTACTTTTATTTATTGTATTATTTTGTATTACTGAAACATTTTAACAACAACAAATCTTGTATAGTGGTCCCTGGTTATAAATATTAATGTGGGGTCCTTGACATGGAAAGGTTTGAGAACCACTGGTGTATTGGAGTTCATTGTAACGTCCATCTAGGATGAACCACCGTTCTGTTATCAGCAGTTTCATTAATGATTACTCACCCTCAAACATGGATACAGTTTATTCATCCAGGAAACACAAGAGCAGTTAGCCAGCTCTGTAAGGCCCAGATGTCTTATTTCATACATTATAATATTTACCCAGGGTAGGTATGCTGAGAACAAGTGCTCTTTATCAGCAAAGTCCTGCACACACACACACACACGCACGCGCACACGCACACGCACACGCACACGCACACGCACACGCACACGCACACACACACACACACACACACACACACACACACACACAAACCCGGGAGCTGCCCAGTACAACCGGTATTATACTCATTATGCAGAATGTCCCATTTCACAAGTTTTCAAATGTATGAAATGTATAACAATCCTTTGAAAATAGAAGATCTACAAGCTCACAATGCATCGCCATGCATGCATTGTGAGCTTGTAGATTGGCTATTTTCAAATGGCCGAAATGTATAAAGGGCTGAAGTGGTTCATGTATGTTTTGTAATAATAATCAAAATCTGCAAAGTAACTAGTAACTTACAGTACTTGAGTAAATGTACTTTACACCACTGTTCTTGACAAAGATAAGCCTATCCCATCGCTGAATACATGGCAATCACTGGCAAACACTGAAGAAATGCAGGTGGTGGCCAAATACGCACAGGCTTCACTGCTTTGAGCACTACTACTGTACAAGCCACACCAAGGAAAGTGTCAGACATTATTCTGTAGTGTATGTATGTGCCATACAATTTAAAAAATAATAATAGGGGGGCAGTGACTGTTGTTATTTTCCCGGGAAAGTGAGAGATTTCTTTTCGGAATACGCACAGCATTGCACACCAAAACCAATGCGTTTTAATCATGCTGAAAACAGAGAAAAAAAAACACAATGATAAAAATCGCACCCTGTCTGCAAAGGCCTTTAAGTGCTGTGCTGCCTCTTGGCATTCAAAGAGGGATCTATCTACCTATTTCTATTCTCACTCATATCTCCTGGTCACGTAATGTTTTTGAATGATTGATTGAATACTTTATTAGAAGTTTACAGAAAAAAAGCACATGAAAGTACAGTTCAATACAAGGTCAGCTAATAGGAATTAAAAAACCCAAGAAAGCCGTTGGGCTTGTTTCCATTGGGGTGTGACCACTGACCAATACTTTCTACTTTCTATTAACAAACGTTATTTACATAACTTGTCGAGTGATACTGTGATCATCTTGTTCTCCAAGCTTGCTGCTTGCATACAAAGGAATCAAACTGAATGTAAGTCACCACCCATAATAAAGGAGGAGGGTACTTTCACAACTAGCAGAATTTGATCAGCAAATCCTATTTGTTCTCTGGGTGTCACCAGAAAGTACAAAGCACTGGCTCTGAGGGTCCCTCGGCAGAACTGCCGTCACATTACCTCCACGCTTTATGCAGCTGTGAGAAGCTGCTTGCAACTTCCCTGACCAATGTGACTGAGGTCCAAGTGGATTAAAGGTCCCACAGAGCCGCTGGACACCATGCAGTGGAGGACACGATTCTGCCGTCCACACATCGCTGGACTCCTGTATCTCCTCTCGCTCCTGGGGGTCGTGGTCTTTCTGGTCTATCAGGACTGGTTGCCGGGCCTCGCGGGTTCGCCGCGGTGGAGAGAGCTTCCCGTGGGCTTTGGAGGCAGCGGGCAACACTCCACCAGTAAGGCAACAGGAAACCAAAGCCACCAGCAACAGCATACTAACATCAGATTCGGGAAAGATGCAGATGACTCCTCTCCTTGGGGGGAGACAGGTCTGGAGAACTCTCTGACAGCTAAAGCCAGCCAAAGTAAAGAGGGCGACCCAAGTGGCATGCTGTCCCCCGGGCCGTACCCCTACATCATTAACGAGGGGAACAAATGCCCAGAGGGAAAAGCACAACCATTCCTGGTGTTGCTGATAACCACAGAGGCTCGTCAAGTAGAGGCACGGGACGCCATACGGCAGACGTGGGGCAATGAGAGCCTCGCTCCAGTCCTAGGAATCATCCGGCTGTTCCTGCTGGGGAAGATTAAAGGCGAGCTGGGACGCCTACATCAGATGAACTTGGAGTCCGAGAGCCAGAGGCACCACGATATCGTTCAGCAGGACTTCTTGGATACCTACAACAACCTGACTATAAAGACACTGATGGGGATGAACTGGGTGGCCATGCATTGTCCACAGGCCAGCTATGTAATGAAAACTGACAGTGACATGTTTGTCAACACCAATTACCTCATCCACAAGCTGCTCAGACCCGAACTGAATCCCAAGAAGAACTACTTCACAGGATTTGTCTTGAGCAGCGAATTACCGATCCGAGACAAAAACAGTAAGTGGTACGTGTCCCCGGAGCAGTACCCGGGTGAGAAGTACCCCACCTTCTGCTCCGGGACGGGTTACGTGTTCTCCGGAGACTTGGCGGCGAAAATCTACCGAGCCTCTCTGAGCATTCGCCTCCTGCATTTGGAGGATGTGTACGTGGGGATCTGCCTGGCTGAGCTACGGATCGAGCCCACACTGCCGCCCGAGTCCCTGTTCTACCGCTGGCGAGTGGAATACTCCAGCTGCAAGTACAGCAACCTGATCACGTCCCACTGGTTTCAACCCAGTGAGCTGCTCAAGTACTGGCACGATCTGCAGAACAGCACCTGTATCAACACCTAGGACTATATTGTCATTAATCACATTTCTGTGATTCTATTATTTATTTTTGTGTATTTTTTTCTTATTGCATTTGATTTAGTCTTTTTTGTTCTCTTTATTATTATTGTCTCCGCCAGGCCGAAAGGCATGGCGAGAGAGTATGTTTTACCCCCTGTCCGTCCGTCCGTGTGTCCGTGTGTCCGTCCGTCCGTCATTCGATCTGTCTGTGTACAGCTAATCTCCGGCACCGTTGGCTTGCTCGCAGCCAAACTGTGCACACACAGTCCCTGGATACCAGAGCAGAACCTCTGCCCCAAAGTTTTCACAGGGGCCTGTTATAGCGCCACCAGGAGGCCGATTTGTGCAAAACACATTTTTTGACAGTACTCCTACAGATTTTGTCCAAAAATCCCACAAATCGGTACACAGTATCTCTATAGTCATTAAACGAAACGTGACTTTCACATTTCTCATATTCCATCCTGATTGGCTAAAAATGTCTTCCAAAGTTTGCAGGAGTGCACCGTTTTGAACAAAATGCCTCAAATCATGAACACAGCATGCAATTTCCGTGAAATTTTGCACGCACATTCCCATTAGGCCGAGGAAGAACTACCATTTGAAAATGTTCAAATCAGCCTCATGGTGGCGCTATAACAGGCCGATTCGGGTTTTTACCTATAATTGCACCGATCTGTGTAAAACTTTGTATGCACACTCCCTATAGGTCAAGGAAAAACCTTTGCCCTGCATTTTTCACATCTGGCTTTTATAGCGCCACCAGTAGGCCGACTTGTGTAAAACACATTTTTTTATACTACTCCTTCCAATTGTATCCAAATTTTACGCAAATCAGTACACATGATCTCTATAGTCATGTGATCACGACAGATGTGTTTGATTTTTCATATTCCATACTGATTGGCTAAGATTGACATCTAAAGTTTGCATTATTGGCTTGTTTTGAACAACATTCTGCAAATCATGAACGCACCGTCCAATTGCGCTCAAACTTTGCACGCACATTCACACTATGTTGAGGAACAAATGCCACCCTTTTAACATTGGCCTGTTATAGCGCCACCAACAGGTCTAATTTAGCGAAACGCATGTTTTTAACAAAATGCCTCAAGTCATCATGAATGCACTCAGTGTCCGATTGTCGTGCAAGGCCTAAGAAGAAATAGCACCCTTTTCACGTTGGCCTATTATAGCGCCACCAGGAGGCCACAATAGCCTACCTGACCTGGCGGAGACCTGTGCTCCGAGGAGCACTTTTTCTAGTTACTTTTTGCATTGCATCTGCTGCACGTATATTCCTTGTAATTGGTCGTTATCTGGGCGTTCATAGTCACTTTTAATTTTCATGTAATTTCCCTTTAATTGGAGAATTGTTCTCTTTTTTTTGACAGTTGGCTTTACTGCCCCTTTTTTCTTTCCCAGATCTATAAGATCTCAGCAAGGCATTATAATACTACCCAGCCTGAGCTTGTAGATCTGGTGTGTGTGACGGTGGTTAATCACTAGGCTACTTCTCCAAAGTGAGTGACCCGCACAGCCACAGTAAAGGGAGCGACAACGATCTACTACCCAAATATAACTGGAAGGAAGAAGAAAACTTCCTTCACATGCGTTACCAAGGATTCTAATGAAGGCTCTGTTAAATTTAGTGTAGCATAGTTGTTCTCATTTTCTTTTACATTTCAAGGATCCCATAACTCTAGTAGTGTAGAAATGGAATCAAATGGTCCATTTTATTCCATTTGTACACTCTCAGAGTTACACACCCATAAGGGGCCATTTGGAACTCCCTCATAGAACCATGAGGGTCCCTAGACCCATAGGTGTGGCAGAGTGTTTCCAGTGAGCCAACATGCACAATATCAGTTTGACGAGAATGGCCGTCAGCGCTGCTTAATGTCGCTTGTTAATTCATTTGCTCAAGGTGTGTAAGCTCAGAAGCTCATTTAAGTGGGCATACTCCTTATTCACATCGGGTCACGTGACGTCTGTTTACTTCCGGCATTAGCATTGCTAGCATTCTCAACCAAATATATTAAAGGCAATGTTTAAATGTAAAAGACCAATAACATATCACAAAACAAGATAATAATACAGCACACAGTATTAGAATTAACTTTACCTTTCGAAATAATACGTTGTTGGCTTGTGTCTGATGAGCTGTATGATATCTCTATGGAGAAAATCCACGGATCCCCTTCAAACGCAAAACCGGAAGTAAATAGACGTCACGTGACCCGATATGGGTAAGGCTTATTGGGCAACAGTCTAACCTCCGCAACCATTTTGGTTGACAAAGACAGCAGTAGTTGAGCCCTGTTTAGTTGCTACTGAGCATGCTAATGAGTGCTAAGTGCTAACAACAAATGTATGCTAACACACACATACACACACACGCTCACAGAGAGAAACAGTTGGTCGCGTTTGATCGGGGCAAAAAAAAGCAACCTTGTATTATATGACTTGTCATTTCTTGTTTTTAAACAACACACAGACGTAAAGGGTGTTCAATGGTGTTGATTTATGAAAAAGAATAAGAAAAAATGACAAATTGAGTTAGGTGGTTTCTGCCCGACAGCGACGATATGTATAACTGTCACAATGCCTCACTGTATCACAATATTCCTCCAGATATTTAAGTATTTCAGTCAGCTTTTCTCTTGATGTTGCCAGGATAACAGTGTCATGCATTTTCATCCCTTGGTTTTCCAAGTCTCATAACTTTAGCAGGCACAACACCAGGGCACTGTATTTCTACCAATTAATGGAAGACACCAATGTCTTCTATGTCGGCTGCTTCCTCTTCCCAGCGTTTATCTCCAGTTTTCTCTGGCACTCCTGTGAAGATGAGGTTTCTCTCTCTGTCTTTGTTTTCCAAATGTTCAAGTGCACGTTGCTGTTGGGCCACAGCTGTCTTTACCATGCTATACTGCTCTGTCACAGTGGCCAGGGGTCTTATACTCTTACTTTCTGCACTTGTTTCAGAAATCTGTTGCTTGAAGAATTCATTCTGAGCTTTGAGGTCTCGGACTTCCTTGACAAGAGTCTCTTGTTTTGCTTTAAACTCTTGCATTTGGGAACCGCCTTCCATTTCGACATACCGCCACTCCGACTACGTGGCTTCCGCCTGCAGTTAGGGTTAGGAAATGGTTTGGGGTGGACTTCAGTGCTAAGCCTTTTTAGAAAGGGCGTCCTTTAAGAAAAAGGCAGAGCAAGGAATTTTTGCTCTCGCCATCTTGTTTTTGAAAGAAAGTATTTTTGGGATCTTGTTATTTTTTTATTTTAAAGCCCTTATAATTTCACATTCTGTTTAACTAAGTCTTTAATCTAAATTCAAAATCTTTGCCCTAAGTTCTTTTTAGCTGTTTTACCTTTCCTAAAGTTTTTTTTAGGGATTCCCAATTAGGGTTAACCATTTTACCCTTCTTTTGTTTTAAGTGTTTTAGGCATGTTTACAAACTATAAAATAAAATTACCAGTGAACTTTGTGAGAAGTGTTCACTGGGGGCTAGGGTTAGGGATAGGGTTAGTAATGTCGGAAAAATGACATGTCGGAACAATGATATGTAACCTTGCATTTCCATCAAGGCTTGCTTCACCATTGCAACACATTCATCCTCTCTGTCTTGTTGAATGTTCAGCAAATTCAAAGCCACATGATATCACCACAAAAGTGATCTAACACACTAACACTGGATGGTAATCCTTAAAGCTGATATTTGACAGATTTTAGAGGATGTCCCCTACACATGAGTCAAAACATCTGCTATTTGAAAACAGACGATCGACAAGCCCACAACACGTCACGATGAGACACGTTGTGGGCTTGTAGATCTAATATTAAAAATATATACTTTTATTTATTGTATTATTTTGTATTACTGAAACATTTTAATAACAACAAATCTTGTATAGTGGTCCCTGGTTATAAATATTAATGTGGGGTCCTTGACATGGAAAGGTTTGAGAACCACTGGTGTATTGGAGTTCATTGTAACGTCCATCTAGGATGAACCACCGTTCTGTTTCATTAATGATTACTCACCCTCAAACATGGATACAGTTTATTCATCCAGGAAACACAAGAGCAGTTAGCCAGCTCTGTAAGGCCCAGATTTCATACATTATAATATTTACCCAGGGTAGGTATGCTGAGAACAAGTGCTCTTTCTCAGCAACGTCCTGCACACACACGCACACGCGCACGCGCACACGCACACACACACACACACACACACACACACACACACACACACACACACACACACACACAAACCCGGGAGCTGCCCAGTACAACCGGTATTATACTCATTATGCAGAATGTCCCATTTCACAAGTTTTCAAATGTATGAAATGTATAACAATCCTTTGAAAATAGAAGATCTACAAGCTCACAATGCATCGCCATGCATGCATTGTGAGCTTGTAGATCGGCTATTTTCAAATGGCCGAAATGTATAAAGGGCTGAAGTGGTTCATGAATGTTTTGTAATAATAATCAAAATCTGCAAAGTAACTAGTAACTAAAGTTTTCAAATAATTGTAATGGAGTAAAAGTACAACATTTGGTTCTGTAGTGGAGTAGAAGTAAAAGTATTGAAAATTGGAAATACTCAAGTAAAGTAAAAAAAGTACCTCAAAACAGTACTTGAGTAAATGTACTTTACACCACTGTTCATGACAAAGATAAGCCTATCCCATCACTGAATACATGGCAATCACTGGCAAACACTGAAGAAATGCAGGTGGTGGCCAAATACGCACAGGCTTCACTGCTTTGAGCACTACTACTGTACAAGCCACACCAAGGAAAGTGTCAGACATTATTCTGTAGTGTATGTATGTGCCATACAATTTAAAAAATAATAATAGGGGGGCGGTGACTGTTGTTATTTTCCCGGGAAAGTGAGAGATTTCTTTTCGGAATACGCACAGCATTGCACACCAAAACCAATGCGTTTTAATCATGCTGCAAACGGAGAAAAAAACCACAATGATAAAAATCGCACCCTGTCTGCAAAGGCCTTTAAGTGCTGTGCTGCCTCTTGGCATTCAAAGAGGGATCTATCTACCTATTTCTATTCTCACTCATATCTCCTGGTCACGTAATGTTTTTGAATGATTGATTGAATACTTTATTAGAAGTTTACAGAAAAAAAAGCACATGAAAGTACAGTTCAATACAAGGTCAGCTAATAGGAATTAAAAAACCCAAGTTGGGCTTGTTTCCATTGGGGTGTGACCACTGACCAATACTTTCTACTTTCTATTAACAAACGTTATTTACATAACTTGTCGAGTGATACTGTGTTCATCTTGTTCTCCAAGCTTGCTGCTTGCATACAAAGGAATCAAACTGAATAAGTCACCACCCATAATAAAGGAGGAGGGTACTTTCACAACTCGCAGAATTTGATCAGCAAATCCTATTTGTTCTCTGGGTGTCACCAGAAAGTACAAAGCACTGGCTCTGAGGGTCCCTTGGTAGAACTGCCGTCACATTACCTCCACGCTTTATGCAGCTGTGAGAAGCTGCTTGCAACTTCCCTGACCAATGTGACTGAGGTCCAAGTGGATTAAAGGTCCCACAGAGCCGCTGGACACCATGCAGTGGAGGACACGATTCTGCCGTCCGCACATCGCTGGACTCCTGTATCTCCTCTCGCTCCTGGGGGTCATGGTCTTTCTGGACTATCAGGACTGGTTGCCGGGCCTCGCGGGTTCGCCGCGGTGGAGAGAGCTTCCCGTGGGCTTTGGAGGCAGCGGGAAACACTCCACCAGTAAGGCAACAGGAAACCAAAGCCACCAGCAACAGCATAATAACATCAGATTCGGGAAAGATGCAGATGACTCCTCTCCTTGGGGGGAGACAGGTCTGGAGAACTCTCTGACAGCTAAAGCCAGCCAAAGTAAAGAGGGCGACCCAAGTGGCATGCTGTCCCCCGGGCCGTACCCCTACATCATTAACGAGGTGAACAAATGCCCAGAGGGAAAAGCACAACCATTCCTGGTGTTGCTGATAACCACAGAGGCTCGTCAAGTAGAGGCACGGGACGCCATACGGCAGACGTGGGGCAATGAGAGCCTCGCTCCAGGCCTAGGAATCATCCGGCTGTTCCTGCAGGGGAAGATTAAAGGCGAGCTGGGACGCCTACATCAGATGAACTTGGAGTCCGAGAGCCAGAGGCACCACGATATCGTTCAGCAGGACTTCTTGGATACCTACAACAACCTGACTATAAAGACACTGATGGGGATAAACTGGGTGGCCATGCATTGTCCACAGGCCAGCTATGTAATGAAAACTGACAGTGACATGTTTGTCAACACCAATTACCTCATCCACAAGCTGCTCAGACCCGAACTGAATCCCATGAAGAACTACTTCACAGGATTTGTCTTGAGCAGCGAATTACCGATCCGAGACAAAAACAGTAAGTGGTACGTGTCCCCGGAGCAGTACCCGGGTGAGAAGTACCCCACCTTCTGCTCCGGGACGGGTTACGTGTTCTCCGGAGACTTGGCGGCGAAAATCTACCGAGCCTCTCTGAGCATTCGCCTCCTGCATTTGGAGGATGTGTACGTGGGGATCTGCCTGGCTGAGCTACGGATCGAGCCCACACTGCCGCCCGAGTCCCTGTTCTACCGCTGGCGAGTGGAATACTCCAGCTGCAAGTACAGCAACCTGATCACGTCCCACTGGGTTCAACCCAGTGAGCTGCTCAAGTACTGGCACGATCTGCAGAACAGCACCTGTATCAACACCTAGGACTATATTGTCATTAATCACATTTCTGTGATTCTATTATTTATTTTTGTGTATTTTTTTCTTATTGCATTTGATTTAGTCTTTTTTGTCCTCTTTATTATTATTACTTTTTGCATTGCATCTGCTGCACGTATATTCCTTGTAATTGGTCGTTATCTGGGCGTTCATAGTCACTTTTCATTTTCATGTAATTTCCCTTTAATTGGAGAATTGTTCTCTTTTTTTTGACAGTTGGCTTTACTGCCCCTTTTTTCTTTCCCAGATCTATAAGATCTCAGCAAGGCATTATAATACTACCCAGCCTGAGCTTGTAGATCTGGTGTGTGTGACGGTGGTTAATCACTAGGCTACTTCTCCAAAGTGAGTGACCCGCACAGCCACAGTAAAGGGAGCGACAACGATCTACTACCCAAATATAACTGGAAGGAAGAAGAAAACTTCCTCCACATGCGTTACCAAGGATTCTAATGAAGGCTCTGTTAAATTTAGTGTAGCATAGTTGTTCTCATTTTATTTTACATTTCAAGGACCCAAATGGTCCATTTTATTCCATTTGTACACTCTCAGAGTTACACACCCATAAGGGGCCATTTGGAACTCCCTCATAGAACCATGAGGGTCCCTAGACCCATAGGTGTGGAAGAGTGTTTCCAGTGAGCCAACATGCACAATATCAGTTTGACGAGAATGGCCGTCAGCGCTGCTTAATGTCGCTTGTTAATTCATTTGCTCAAGGTGTGTAAGCTCAGAAGCTCATTTAAGTGGGCATACTCCTTATTCACATCGGGTCACGTGACGTCTGTTTACTTCCGGCATTAGCATTGCTAGCATTCTCAACCCAATATATTAATGGCAATTTCCAAATGTTAAAATGTAAAAGACCAATAACATATCAAGAAAACAAGATAATAATACAGCACACAGTATTAGAATTACCTTTCGAAATAATACGTTGTTGGCTTGTGTCTGATGAGCTGTATGATATCTCTATGGAGAAAATCCACGGATCCCCTTCAAACGCAAAACCGGAAGTAAATAGACGTCACGTGACCCGATATGGGTAAGGCTTATTGGGCAACAGTTTAACCTCCGCAACCATTTTGGTTGACAAAGACAGCAGTAGTTGAGCCCTGTTTAGTTGCTACTGAGCATGCTAATGAGTGCTAAGTGACTTTCCGACGTTGACGAACCCTATACCTAACCCTAACCCTAACCCTAACCGCACGCGGAAGCCACTAGTCGGAGTGGTGAGATGTCGGAATGGAGAGTGAACACCCAACAAATGTATGCTAACACACACATACACACACACACGCTCACAGAGAGAAACAGTTGGTCGCGTTTGATCGGGGCAAAAAAAAGCAACCTTGTATTATATGACTTGTCATTTCTTGTTTTTAAACAACACACAGACGTAAAGGGAGTTCAATGGTGTTGATTTATGAAAAAGAATAAGAAAAAATGACAAATTGAGTTAGGTGGTTTCTGCCCGACAGCGACGATATGAATAACTGTCACAATGCCTCACTGTATCACAATATTCCTCCAGATATTTAAGTATTTCAGTCAGCTTTTCTCTTGATGTTGCCAGGATAACTGTGTCATGCATTTTCATCCCTTGGTTTTCCAAGTCTCATAACTTTAGCAGGCACAACACCAGGGCACTGTATTTCTACCAATTAATGGAAGACACCAATGTCTTCTATGTCGGCTGCTTCCTCTTCCCAGCGTTTATCTCCAGTTTTCTCTGGCACTCCTGTGAAGATGAGGTTTCTCTCTCTGTCTTTGTTTTCCAAATGTTCAAGTGCACGTTGCTGTTGGGCCACAGCTGTCTTTACCATGCTATACTGCTCTGTCACAGTGGCCAGGGGTCTTATACTCTTACTTTCTGCACTTGTTTCAGAAATCTGTTGCTTGAAGAATTCATTCTGAGCTTTGAGGTCTCGGACTTCCTTGACAAGAGTCTCTTGTTTTGCTTTAAACTCTTGCATTTGGGAACCGCCTTCCATTTCGACATACCGCCACTCCGACTACGGTGGACTTCAGTGCTAAGCCTTTTTAGAAAGGGCGTCCTTTAAGAAAAAGGCAGAGCAAGGAATTTTTGCTCTCGCCATCTTGTTTTTGAAAGAAAGTCTTTTTGGGATCTTGTTATTTTTTAATTTTAAAGCCCTTATAATTTCACATTCTGTTTAACTAAGTCTTTAATCTAAATTCAAAATCTTTGCCCTAAGTTCTTTTTAGCTGTTTTACCTTTCCTAAAGTTTTTTTTAGGGATTCCCAATTAGGGAAATGGTTAACCATTTTACCCATCTTTTGTTTTAAGTGTTTTAGGCATGTTTACAAACTATAAAATAAAATTACCAGTGAACTTTGTGAGAAGTGTTCACTGGGGGCTAGGGTTAGGGATAGGGTTAGTAATGTCGGAAAAATGACATGTCGGAACAATGATATGTAACCTTGCATTTCCATCAAGGCTTGCTTCACCATTGCAACACATTCATCCTCTCTGTCTTGGTGAATGTTCAGCAAATTCAAAGCCTTTCCCAACTCAGACTGTAGTCTATGTTTTGTCCATGTACTGTAAATATCAGCACTTGTCAATCTTGCTGCCAATTTGCGTGTTCCACAAACAACAGAAACGAAGTGCCAATCCTCTAAAATTGTCCCACATGATATCACCACAAAAGTGATCTAACACACTAACACTGGATGGTAATCCTTAAAGCTGATATTTGACAGATTTTAGAGGATGTCCCCTACACATGAGTCAAAACATCTGCTATTTGAAAACAGACGATCGACAAGCCCACAACACGTCACGACACGTTGTGGGCTTGTAGATCTAATATTAAAAATATATACTTTTATTTATTGTATTATTTTGTATTACTGAAACATTTTAATAACAACAAATCTTGTATAGTGGTCCCTGGTTATAAATATTAATGTGGGGTCCTTGACATGGAAAGGTTTGAGAACCACTGGTGTATTGGAGTTCATTGTAACGTCCATCTAGGATGAACCCCCGTTCTGTTATCAGCAGTTTCATTAATGATTACTCACCCTCAAACATGGATACAGTTTATTCATCCAGGAAACACAAGAGCAGTTAGCCAGCTCTGTAAGTCCCAGATGTCTTATTTCATACATAATATTTACCCAGGGTAGGTTTGCTGAGAACAAGTGCTCTTTCTCAGCAACGTCCTGCACACACACACACACACACACACACACACACACACACACACACACACACACACACACACACACACACACACACACACACACACACGGGAGCTGCCCAGTACAACCGGTATTATACTCATTATGCAGAATCTCCCATTTCACAAGTTTTCAAATGTATGAAATGTATAAAAATCCTTTGAAAATAGAAGATCTACAAGCTCACAATGCATCGCCATGCATGCATTGTGAGCTTGTAGATCGGCTATTTTCAAATGGACGAAATGTATAAAGGGCTGAAGTGGTTCATGTATGTTTTGTAATAATAATCAAAATCTGCAAAGTAACTAGTGACTAAAGTTTTCAAATAATTGTAATGGAGTAAAAGTACAACATTTGGTTCTGTAGTGGAGTAGAAGTAAAAGTATTGAAAATTGGAAATACTCAAGTAAAGTAATAATACCTCAAAACTGTACTTAAGTACAGTACTTGAGTAAATGTACTTTACACCACTGTTCATGACAAAGATAAGCCTATCTAATACATGGCAATCACTGGCAAACACTGAAGAAATGCAGGTGGTGGCCAAATACGCACAGGCTTCACTGCTTTGAGCACTACTACTGTACAAGCCACACCAAGGAAAGTGTCAGACATTATTCTGTAGTGTACAGTATGTGCCATACAATTCAATCTTTTCGGAATACGCACAGCATTGCACACCAAAACCAATGCGTTTTAATCATGCTGCAAACAGAGAAAAAAAACACAATGATAAAAATCGCACCCTGTCTGCAAAGGCCTTTAAGTGCTGTGCTGCCTCTTGGCATTCAAAGAGGGATCTATCTACCTTTTTCTATTCTCACTCATATCTCCTGGTCACGTAATGTTTTTGAATGATTGATTGAATACTTTATTAGAAGTTTACAGAAAAAAAGCACATGAAAGTACAGTTCAATACAAGGTCAGCTAATAGGAATTAAAAACCCCAAGAAAGCCGTTGGGCTTGTTTCCATTGGGGTGTGACCACTGACCAATACTTTCTACTTTCTATTAACAAACGTTATTTACATAACTTGTCGAGTGATACTGTGTTCATCTTGTTCTCCAAGCTTGCTGCTTGCATACAAAGGAATCAAACTGAATGTAAGTCACCACCCATAATAAAGGAGGAGGGTACTTTCACAACTAGCAGAATTTGATCAGCAAATCCTATTTGTTCTCTGGGTGTCACCAGAAAGTACAAAGCACTGGCTCTGAGGGTCCCTCGGCAGAACTGCCGTCACATTACCTCCACGCTTAATGCAGCTGTGAGAAGCTGCTTGCAACTTCCCTGACCAATGTGACTGAGGTCCAAGTGGATTAAAGGTCCCACAGAGCGGCTGGACACCATGCAGTGGAGGACACGATTCTGCCGTCCGCACATCGCTGGACTCCTGTATCTCCTCTCGCTCCTGGGGGTCATGGTCCTTCTGGTCTATCAGGACTGGTTGCCGGGCCTCGCGGGTTCGCCGCGGTGGAGAGAGCTTCCCGTGGGCTTTGGAGGCAGCGGGCAACACTCCACCAGTAAGGCAACAGGAAACCAAAGCCACCAGCAACAGCATAATAACATCAGATTCGGGAAAGATGCAGATGACTCCTCTCCTCGGGGGGAGACAGGTCTGGAGAACTCTCTGACAGCTAAAGCCAGCCAAAGTAAAGAGGGCGACCCAAGTGGCATGCTGTCCCCCGGGCCGTACCCCTACATCATTAACGAGGTGAACAAATGCCCAGAGGGAAAAGCACAACCATTCCTGGTGTTGCTGATAACCACAGAGGCTCGTCAAGTAGAGGCACGGGACGCCATACGGCAGACGTGGGGCAATGAGAGCCTCGCTCCAGGCCTAGGAATCATCCGGCTGTTCCTGCAGGGGAAGATTAAAGGCGAGCTGGGACGCCTACATCAGATGAACTTGGAGTCCGAGAGCCAGAGGCACCACGATATCGTTCAGCAGGACTTCTTGGATACCTACAACAACCTGACTATAAAGACACTGATGGGGATAAACTGGGTGGCCATGCATTGTCCACAGGCCAGCTATGTAATGAAAACTGACAGTGACATGTTTGTCAACACCAATTACCTCATCCACAAGCTGCTCAGACCCGAACTGAATCCCATGAAGAACTACTTCACAGGATTTGTCTTGAGCAGCGAATTACCGATCCGAGACAAAAACAGTAAGTGGTACGTGTCCCCGGAGCAGTACCCGGGTGAGAAGTACCCCACCTTCTGCTCCGGGACGGGTTACGTGTTCTCCGGAGACTTGGCGGCGAAAATCTACCGAGCCTCTCTGAGCATTCGCCTCCTGCATTTGGAGGATGTGTACGTGGGGATCTGCCTGGCTGAGCTACGGATCGAGCCCACACTGCCGCCCGAGTCCCTGTTCTACCGCTGGCGAGTGGAATACTCCAGCTGCAAGTACAGCAACCTGATCACGTCCCACTGGGTTCAACCCAGTGAGCTGCTCAAGTACTGGCACGATCTGCAGAACAGCACCTGTATCAACACCTAGGACTATATTGTCATTAATCACATTTCTGTGATTCTATTATTTATTTTTGTGTATTTTTTTCTTATTGCATTTGATTTAGTCTTTTTTGTCCTCTTTATTATTATTACTTTTTGCATTGCATGTGCTGCACGTATATTCCTTGTAATTGGTCGTTATCTGGGCGTTCATAGTCACTTTTAATTTTCATGTAATTTCCCTTTAATTGGAGAATTGTTCTCTTTTTTTTGACAGTTGGCTTTACTGCCCCTTTTTTCTTTCCCAGATCTATAAGATCTCAGCAAGGCATTATAATACTACCCAGCCTGAGCTTGTAGATCTGGTGTGTGTGACGGTGGTTAATCACTAGGCTACTTCTCCAAAGTGAGTGACCCGCACAGCCACAGTAAAGGGAGCGACAACGATCTACTACCCAAATATAACTGGAAGGAAGAAGAAAACTTCCTTCACATGCGTTACCAAGGATTCTAATGAAGGCTCTGTTAAATTTAGTGTAGCATAGTTGTTCTCATTTTCTTTTACATTTCAAGGATCCCATAACTCTAGTAGTGTAGAAATGGAATCAAATGGTCCATTTTATTCCATTTGTACACTCTCAGAGTTACACACCCATAAGGGGCCATTTGGAACTCCCTCATAGAACTATGAGGGTCCCTAGACCCATAGGTGTGGCAGAGTGTTTCCAGTGAGCCAACATGCACAATATCAGTTTGACGAGAATGGCCGTCAGCGCTGCTTAATGTCGCTTGTTAATTCATTTGCTCAAGGTGTGTAAGCTCAGAAGCTCATTTAAGTGGGCATACTCCTTATTCACATCGGGTCACGTGACGTCTGTTTACTTCCGGCATTAGCATTGCTAGCATTCTCAACCAAATATATTAAAGGCAATTTCCAAATGTTTAAATGTAAAAGACCAATAACATATCAAGAAAACAAGATAATAATACAGCACACAGTATTAGAATTAACTTTACCTTTCGAAATAATACGTTGTTGGCTTGTGTCTGATGAGCTGTATGATATCTCTATGGAGAAAATCCACGGATCCCCTTCAAACGCAAAACCGGAAGTAAATAGACGTCACGTGACCCGATATGGGTAAGGCTTATTGGGCAACAGTCTAACCTCCGCAACCATTTTGGTTGACAAAGACAGCAGTAGTTGAGCCCTGTTTAGTTGCTACTGAGCATGCTAATGAGTGCTAAGTGCTAACAACAAATGTATGCTAACACACACATACACACACACGCTCACAGAGAGAAACAGTTGGTCGCGTTTGATCGGGGCAAAAAAAAAGCAACCTTGTATTATATGACTTGTCATTTCTTGTTTTTAAACAACACACAGACGTAAAGGGTGTTCAATGGTGTTGATTTATGAAAAAGAATAAGAAAAAATGACAAATTGAGTTAGGTGGTTTCTGCCCGACAGCGACGATATGTATAACTGTCACAATGCCTCACTGTATCACAATATTCCTCCAGATATTTAAGTATTTCAGTCAGCTTTTCTCTTGATGTTGCCAGGATAACAGTGTCATGCATTTTCATCCCTTGGTTTTCCAAGTCTCATAACTTTAGCAGGCACAACACCAGGGCACTGTATTTCTACCAATTGATGGAAGACACCAATGTCTTCTATGTCGGCTGCTTCCTCTTCCCAGCGTTTATCTCCAGTTTTCTCTGGCACTCCTGTGAAGATGAGGTTTCTCTCTCTGTCTTTGTTTTCCAAATGTTCAAGTGCACGTTGCTGTTGGGCCACAGCTGTCTTTACCATGCTATACTGCTCTGTCACAGTGGCCAGGGGTCTTATACTCTTACTTTCTGCACTTGTTTCAGAAATCTGTTGCTTGAAGAATTCATTCTGAGCTTTGAGGTCTCCGACTTCCTTGACAAGAGTCTCTTGTTTTGCTTTAAACTCTTGCATTTGGGAACCGCCTTCCATTTCGACATACTGCCACTCCGACTACGGTGGACTTCAGTGCTAAGCCTTTTTAGAAAGGGCGTCCTTTAAGAAAAAGGCAGAGCAAGGAATTTTTGCTCTCGCCATCTTGTTTTTGAAAGAAAGTCTTTTTGGGATCTTGTTATTTTTTTATTTTAAAGCCCTTATAATTTCACATTCTGTTTAACTAAGTCTTTAATCTAAATTCAAAATCTTTGCCCTAAGATCTTTTTAGCTGTTTTACCTTTCCTAAAGTTCTTTTTAGGGATTCCCAATTAGGGTTAACCATTTTACCCTTCTTTTGTTTTAAGTGTTTTAGGCATGTTTACAAACTATAAAATAAAATTACCAGTGAACTTTGTGAGAAGTGTTCACTGGGGGCTAGGGTTAGGGATAGGGTTAGTAATGTCGGAAAAATGACATGTCGGAACAATGATATGTAACCTTGCATTTCCATCAAGGCTTGCTTCACCATTGCAACACATTCATCCTCTCTGTCTTGGTGAATGTTCAGCAAATTCAAAGCCTTTCCCAACTCAGACTTTAGTCTATGTTTTGTCCATGTACTGTAAATATCAGCACTTGTCAATCTTGCTGCCAATTTGCGTGTTCCACAAACAACAGAAACAAAGTGCCAATCCTCTAAAATGGTCCCACATAATATCACCACAAAAGTGATCTAACACACTAACACTGGATGGTAATCCTTAAAGCTGATATTTGACAGATTTTAGAGGATGTCCCCTACACATGAGTCAAAACATCTGCTATTTGAAAACAGACGATCGACAAGCCCACAACACGTCACGATGCGACACGTTGTGGGCTTGTAGATCTAATATTAAAAATATATACTTTTATTTATTGTATTATTTTGTATTACTGAAACATTTTAATAACAACAAATCTTGTATAGTGGTCCCTGGTTATAAATATTAATGTGGGGTCCTTGACATTGAAAGGTTTGAGAGCCACTGGTGTATTGGAGTTCATTGTAACGTCCATCTAGGATGAACCCCCGTTCTGTTATCAGCAGTTTCATTAATGATTACTCACCCTCAAACATGGATACAGTTTATTCATCCAGGAAACACAAGAGCAGTTAGCCAGCTCTGTAAGGCCCAGATGTCTTATTTCATACATTATAATATTTACCCAGGGTAGGTTTGCTGAGAACAAGTGCTCTTTCTCAGCAACGTCCTGCACACACACGCACACGCACGCGCACGCACACACACACACACACACACACACACACACACACACACACACACACACACACACACACACACACACACACACACACACACACACACACACACACACCGGGAGCTGCCCAGTACAACCGGTATTATACTCATTATGCAGAATCTCCCATTTCACAAGTTTTCAAATGTATGAAATGTATAACAATCCTTTGAAAATAGAAGATCTACAAGCTCACAATGCATCGCCATGCATGCATTGTGAGCTTGTAGATCGGCTATTTTCAAATGGTCGAAATGTATAAAGGGCTGAAGTGGTTCATGTATGCTTTGTAATAATAATCAAAATCTGCAAAGTAACTAGTAACTAAAGTTTTCAAATAATTGTAATGGAGTAAAAGTACAACATTTGGTTCTGTAGTGGAGTAGAAGTAAAAGTATTGAAAATTGGAAATACTCAAGTAAAGTAAAAATACCTCAAAACTGTACTTAAGTACAGTACTTGAGTAAATGTACTTTATACCACTGTTCATGATAAAGATAAGCCTATCCCATCACTGAATACATGGCAATCACTGGCAAACACTGAAGAAATGCAGGTGGTGGCCAAATACGCACAGGCTTCACTGCTTTGAGCACTACTACTGTACAAGCCACACCAAGGAAAGTGTCAGACATTATTCTGTAGTGTATGTATGTGCCATACAATTCAAAAAATAATAATAGGGGGGCAGTGACTGTTGTTATTTTCCCGGGAAAGTGAGAGATTTCTTTTCGGAATACGCACAGCATTGCACCAAAAGCAATGCGTTTTAATCATGCTGCAAACGGAGAAAAAAAACACAATGATAAAAATCGCACCCTGTCTGCAAAGTGCTGTGCTGCCTCTTGGCAGTGAGATATTCTCACTCATATCTCCTGGTCACGTAATGTTTTTGAATGATTGATTGAATACTTTATTAGAAGTTTACTTTCAACAAACAAACGTTAATTACATAACTTGTCGAGTGATACTGCCTTGATGCCGAGCCGGTCCACCCTATACGCACACTACGAAGGTTGCGTAGGGCCCCGCCTACCCGCCGATCAAAGGGGCCCCCTCTCCGCCCCCTCCCTTCAGCAGAAAATAACGTGCATTACTGCGTTCACATCAGCGCAGGCTGCGCAGCACTGCTTGGCTTGAATGAGACGGCTGCTGCAGGCTGGCTGATTGGCTGTGTGTGCTGTCTGCTCCGCCTCCCCTCCCCTCTCAGTGACAGTGAGAGTGTTTTGGTAACCCTTACCCTAAAACCGAAATAAAGTAACAAAAAAAGTAACTTTATCCGCGGGAAACCCGAAAATGCACTGCGCACGCTGCGTGCACGTGCATGTGTCCGGTATCCTGCGTAGGGCCCCTGTGGAGTCTGAACCGGCACTGCCTTGATGTCATCTTGTTCTCCAAGCTTGCTGCTTGCTTACAAAGGAATCAAACTGAATAAGTCACCACCCATAATAAAGGAGGAGGGTACTTTCACAACTAGCAGAATTTGATCAGCAAATCCTATTTGTTCTCTGGGTGTCACCAGAAAGTACAAAGCACTGGCTCAGAACTGCCGTCACATTACCTCCACGCTTTATGCAGCTGTGAGAAGCTGCTTGCAACTTCCCTGACCAATGTGACTGAGGTCCAAGTGGATTAAAGGTCCCACAGAGCCGCTGGACACCATGCAGTGGAGGACACGATTCTGCCGTCCGCACATCGCTGGACTCCTGTATCTCCTCTCGCTCCTGGGGGTCATGGTCTTTCTGGTCTATCAGGACTGGTTGCCGGGCCTCGCGGGTTCGCCGCGGTGGAGAGAGCTTCCCGTGGGCTTTGGAGGCAGCGGGCAACACTCCACCAGTAAGGCAACAGGAAACCAAAGCCACCAGCAACAGCATAATAACATCAGATTCGGGAAAGATGCAGATGACTCCTCTCCTTGGGGGGAGACAGGTCTGGAGAACTCTCTGACAGCTAAAGCCAGCCAAAGTAAAGAGGGCGACCCAAGTGGCATGCTGTCCCCCGGGCCGTACCCCTACATCATTAACGAGGTGAACAAATGCCCAGAGGGAAAAGCACAACCATTCCTGGTGTTGCTGATAACCACAGAGGCTCGTCAAGTAGAGGCACGGGACGCCATACGGCAGACGTGGGGCAATGAGAGCCTCGCTCCAGGCCTAGGAATCATCCGGCTGTTCCTGCTGGGGAAGATTAAAGGCGAGCTGGGACGCCTACATCAGATGTACTTGGAGTCCGAGAGCCAGAGGCACCACGATATCGTTCAGCAGGACTTCTTGGATACCTACAACAACCTGACTATAAAGACACTGATGGGGATGAACTGGGTGGCCATGCATTGTCCACAGGCCAGCTATGCAATGAAAACTGACAGTGACATGTTTGTCAACACCAATTACCTCATCCACAAGCTGCTCAGACCCGAACTGAATCCCATGAAGAACTACTTCACAGGATTTGTCTTGAGCAGCGAATTACCGATCCGAGACAAAAACAGTAAGTGGTACGTGTCCCCGGAGCAGTACCCGGGTGAGAAGTACCCCACCTTCTGCTCCGGGACGGGTTACGTGTTCTCCGGAGACTTGGCGGCGAAAATCTACCGAGCCTCTCTGAGCATTCGCCTCCTGCATTTGGAGGATGTGTACGTGGGGATCTGCCTGGCTGAGCTACGGATCGAGCCCACACTGCCGCCCGAGTCCCTGTTCTACCGCTGGCGAGTGGAATACTCCAGCTGCAAGTACAGCAACCTGATCACGTCCCACTGGGTTCAACCCAGTGAGCTGCTCAAGTACTGGCACGATCTGCAGAACAACACCTGTATCAACACCTAGGACTATATTGTCATTAATCACATTTCTGTGATTCTATTATTTATTTTTGTGTATTTTTTTCTTATTGCATTTGATTTAGTCTTTTTTTGTCCTCTTTATTATTATTACTTTTTGCATTGCATCTGCTGCACGTATATTCCTTGTAATTGGTCGTTATCTGGGCGTTCATAGTCACTTTTAATTTTCATGTAATTTCCCTTTAATTGGAGAATTGTTCTCTTTTTTTTGACAGTTGGCTTTACTGCCCCTTTTTTCTTTCCCGGATCTATAAGATCTCAGCAAGGCATTATAATACTACCCAGCCTGAGCTTGTAGATCTGGTGTGTGTGACGGTGGTTAATCACTAGGCTACTTCTCCAAAGTGAGTGACCCGCACAGCCACAGTAAAGGGAGCGACAACGATCTACTACCCAAATATAACTGGAAGGAAGAAGAAAACTTCCTTCACATGCGTTACCAAGGATTCTAATGAAGGCTCTGTTAAATTTAGTGTAGCATAGTTGTTCTCATTTTCTTTTACATTTCAAGGATCCCATAACTCTAGTAGTGTAGAAATGGAATCAAATGGTCCATTTTATTCCATTTGTACACTCTCAGAGTTACACACCCATAAGGGGCCATTTGGAACTCCCTCATAGAACCATGAGGGTCCCTAGACCCATAGGTGTGGCAGAGTGTTTCCAGTGAGCCAACATGCACAATATCAGTTTGACGAGAATGGCCGTCAGCGCTGCTCAATGTCGCTTGTTAATTCATTTGCTCAAGGTGTGTAAGCTCAGAAGCTCATTTAAGTGGGCATACTCCTTATTCACATCGGGTCACGTGACGTCTGTTTACTTCCGGCATTAGCATTGCTAGCATTCTCAACCAAATATATTAAAGGCAATTTCCAAATGTTTAAATGTAAAAGACCAATAACATATCAAGAAAACAAGATAATAATACAGCACACAGTATTAGAATTAACTTTACCTTTCGAAATAATACGTTGTTGGCTTGTGTCTGATGAGCTGTATGGGGTGCATTTCTCCTTTCCGACATGTCGCCTTTCCGACGTTGACGAACCCTATACCTAACCCTAACCCTAACCCTAACCGCACGCGGAAGCCACTAGTCGGAGTGGTGAGATGTCGGAATGGAGAGTGAACACCAGCTGTATGATATCTCTATGGAGAAAATCCACGGATCCCCTTCAAACGCAAAACCGGAAGTAAATAGACGTCACGTGACCCTATATGGGTAAGGCTTATTGGGCAACAGTCTAACCTCCGCAACCATTTGGGATCTTGTTATTTTTTTATTTTAAAGCGCTTATAATTTCACATTCTGTTTAACTAAGTCTATAATCTAAATTCAAAATCTTTGCCCTAAGTTCTTTTTAGCTGTTTTACCTTTCCTAAAGTTTTTTTTAGGGATTCCCAATTAGGGTTAACCATTTTACCGTTCTTTTAAGTTTATGTTTTAGGCATGTTTACAAACTATAAAATAAAATTACCAGTGAACTTTGTGAGAAGTGTTCACTGGGGGCTAGGGTTAGGGATAGGGTTAGTAATGTCGGAAAAATGACATGTCGGAACAATGATATGTAACCTTGCATTTCCATCAAGGCTTGCTTCACCATTGCAATACATTTATCCTCTCTCTCTGTCTTGGTGAATATTCAGCAAATCCAAAGCCTTTCCCAACTCAGACTGTAGTCTATCTTTTGTGCATGTACTGTAAATATCAGCACTTGTCAATCACACTTGCGTGTTCCACAAACAACGGAAACGAAGTGCCAATCCTCTAAAATGGTCCCACATGATATCACCACAAAAGTGATCTAACACACTAACACTGGATGGTAATCCTTAAAGCTGATATTTGACAGATTTTAGAGGATGTCCCCTACACATGAGTCAAAACATCTGCTATTTGAAAACAGACGATCGACAAGCCCACAACACGTCACGATGCGACACGTTGTGGGCTAAAATATATACTTTTATGTATTGTATTATTTTGTATTACTGAAACATTTTAACAACAACAAATCTTGTGTAGTGGTCGCTGGTTATAAGTATTAATGTGGGGTCCTTGACATGGAAAGGTTTGAGAACCACTGGTGTATTGGAGTTCATTGTAACGTCCATCTAGGATGAACCCCCGTTCTGTTATCAGCAGTTTCATTAATGATTACTCAGCCTCAAACATGGATACAGTTTATTCATCCAGGAAACACAAGAGCAGTTAGCCAGCTCTGTAAGGCCCAGATGTCTTATTTCATACATTATAATATTTACCCAGGGTAGGTATGCTGAGAACAAGTGCTCTTTCTCAGCAACGTCCTGCACACACACGCATGCACACACACACACACACACACACACACACACACACACACACACACACACACACACACACACACACACACACACACGGGAGCTGCCCAGTACAACCGGTATTATACTCATTATGCAGAATCTCCCATTTCACAAGTTTTCAAATGTATGAAATGTATAAAAATCCTTTGAAAATAGAAGATCTACAAGCTCACAATGCATCGCGATGCATGCATTGTGAGCTTGTAGATCGGCTATTTTCAAATGGCCGAAATGTATAAAGGGCTGAAGTGGTTCATGAATGTTTTGTAATAATAATCAAAATCTGCGAAGTAACTAGTAACTTACAGTACTTGAGTAAATGTACTTTACACCACTGTTCATGACAAAGATAAGCCTATCCCATCGCTGAATACATGGCAATCACTGGCAAACACTGAAGAAATGCAGGTGGTGGCCAAATACGCACAGGCTTCACTGCTTTGAGCACTACTACTGTACAAGCCACACCAAGGAAAGTGTCAGACATTATTCTGTAGTGTATGTATGTGCCATATAATTTAATCTTTTCGGAATACGCACAGCATTGCACACCAAAACCAATGCGTTTTAATCATGCTGCAAACAGAGAAAAAAAACACAATGATAAAAATCGCATCCTGTCTGCAAAGGCCTTTAAGTGCTGTGCTGCCTCTTGGCATTCAAAGAGGGATCTATCTACCTATTTCTATTCTCACTCATATCTCCTGGTCACGTAATGTTTTAGAATGATTGATTGAATACTTTATTAGAAGTTTACAGAAAAAAAGCACATGAAAGTACAGTTCAATACAAGGTCAGCTAATAGGAATTAAAAACCCCAAGAAAGCCGTTGGGCTTGTTTCCATTGGGGTGTGACCACTGACCAATACTTTCTACTTTCTATTAACAAATGTTATTTACATAACTTGTCGAGTGATACTGTGATCATCTTGTTCTTCAAGCTTGCTGCTTGCTTACAAAGGAATCAAACTGAATAAGTCACCACCCATAATAAAGGAGGAGGGTACTTTCACAACTAGCAGAATTTGATCAGCAAATCCTATTTGTTCTCTGGGTGTCACCAGAAAGTACAAAGCACTGGCTCTGAGGGTCCCTCGGCAGAACTGCCGTCACATTACCTCCACACTTAATGCAGCTGTGAGAAGCTGCATGCTTGCAACTTCCCTGACCAATGTGACTGAGGTCCAAGTGCATTAAAGGTCCCACAGAGCCGCTGGACACCATGCAGTGGAGGACACGATTCTGCCGTCCGCACATCGCTGGACTCCTGTATCTCCTCTCGCTCCTGGGGGTCATGGTCCTTCTGGTCTATCAGGACTGGTTGCCGGGCCTCGCGGGTTCGCCGCGGTGGAGAGAGCTTCCCGTGGGCTTTGGAGGCAGCGGGCAACACTCCACCAGTAAGGCAACAGGAAACCAAAGCCACCAGCAACAGCATAATAACATCAGATTCGGGAAAGATGCAGATGACTCCTCTCCTCGGGGGGAGACAGGTCTGGAGAACTCTCTGACAGCTAAAGCCAGCCAAAGTAAAGAGGGCGACCCAAGTGGCATGCTGTCCCCCGGGCCGTACCCCTACATCATTAACGAGGTGAACAAATGCCCAGAGGGAAAAGCACAACCATTCCTGGTGTTGCTGATAACCACAGAGGCTCGTCAAGTAGAGGCACGGGACGCCATACGGCAGACGTGGGGCAATGAGAGCCTCGCTCCAGGCCTAGGAATCATCCGGCTGTTCCTGCAGGGGAAGATTAAAGGCGAGCTGGGACGCCTACATCAGATGAACTTGGAGTCCGAGAGCCAGAGGCACCACGATATCGTTCAGCAGGACTTCTTGGATACCTACAACAACCTGACTATAAAGACACTGATGGGGATGAACTGGGTGGCCATGCATTGTCCACAGGCCAGCTATGTAATGAAAACTGACAGTGACATGTTTGTCAACACCAATTACCTCATCCACAAGCTGCTCAGACCCGAACTGAATCCCAAGAAGAACTACTTCACAGGATTTGTCTTGAGCAGCGAATTACCGATCCGAGACAAAAACAGTAAGTGGTACGTGTCCCCGGAGCAGTACCCGGGTGAGAAGTACCCCACCTTCTGCTCCGGGACGGGTTACGTGTTCTCCGGAGACTTGGCGGCGAAAATCTACCGAGCCTCTCTGAGCATTCGCCTCCTGCATTTGGAGGATGTGTACGTGGGGATCTGCCTGGCTGAGCTACGGATCGAGCCCACACTGCCGCCCGAGTCCCTGTTCTACCGCTGGCGAGTGGAATACTCCAGCTGCAAGTACAGCAACCTGATCACGTCCCACTGGGTTCAACCCAGTGAGCTGCTCAAGTACTGGCACGATCTGCAGAACAGCACCTGTATCAACACCTAGGACTATATTGTCATTAATCACATTTCTGTGATTCTATTATTTATTTTTGTGTCTTTTTTTCTTATTGCATTTGATTTAGTCTTTTTTGTCCTCTTTATTATTATTACTTTTTGCATTGCATCTGCTGCACGTATATTCCTTGTAATTGGTCGTTATCTGGGCGTTCATAGTCACTTTTAATTTTCATGTAATTTCCCTTTAATTGGAGAATTGTTCTCTTTTTTTTTGACAGTTGGCTTTACTGCCCCTTTTTTCTTTCCCAGATCTATAAGATCTCAGCAAGGCATTATAATACTACCCAGCCTGAGCTTGTAGATCTGGTGTGTGTGACGGTGGTTAATCACTAGGCTACTTCTCCAAAGTGAGTGACCCGCACAGACACAGTAAAGGGAGCGACAACGATCTACTACCCAAATATAACTGGAAGGAAGAAGAAAACTTATTTCACATGCATTACCAAGGATTCTAATGAAGGCTCTGTTAAATTTAGTGTAGCATAGTTGTTCTCATTTTCTTTTACATTTCAAGGACCCCATAACTCTAGTAGTGTAGAAATGGAATCAAATGGTCCATTTTATTCCATTTGTACACTCTCAGAGTTACACACCCATAAGGGGCCATTTGGAACTCCCTCATAGAACCATGAGGGTCCCTAGACCCATAGGTGTGGCAGAGTGTTTCCAGTGAGCCAACATGCACAATATCAGTTTGACGAGAATGGCCGTCAGCGCTGCTTAATGTCGCTTGTTAATTCATTTGCTCAAGGTGTGTAAGCTCAGAAGCTCATTTAAGTGGGCATACTCCTTATTCACATCGGGTCACGTGACGTCTGTTTACTTCCGGCATTAGCATTGCTAGCATTCTCAACCAAATATATTAAAGGCAATTTCCAAATGTTTAAATGTAAAAGACCAATAACATATCAAGAAAACAAGATAATAATACAGCACACAGTATTAGAATTAACTTTACCTTTCGAAATAATACGTTGTTGGCTTGTGTCTGATGAGCTGTATGATATCTCTATGGAGAAAATCCACGGATCCCCTTCAAACGCAAAACCGGAAGTAAATAGACGTCACGTGACCCGATATGGGTAAGGCTTATTGGGCAACAGTCTAACCTCCGCAACCATTTTGGTTGACAAAGACAGCAGTAGTTGAGCCCTGTTTAGTTGCTACTGAGCATGCTAATGAGTGCTAAGTGCTAACAACAAATGTATGCTAACACACACATACACACACACGCTCACAGAGAGAAACAGTTGGTCGCGTTTGATCGGGGCAAAAAAAAGCAACCTTGTATTATATGACTTGTCATTTCTTGTTTTTAAACAACACACAGACGTAAAGGGTGTTCAATGGTGTTGATTTATGAAAAAGAATAAGAAAAAATTACAAATTTAGTTAGGTGGTTTCTGCCCGACAGCGACGATATGTATAACTGTCACAATGCCTCACTGTATCACAATATTCCTCCAGATATTTAAGTATTTCAGTCAGCTTTTCTCTTGATGTTGCCAGGATAACAGTGTCATGCATTTTCATCCCTTGGTTTTCCAAGTCTCATAACTTTAGCAGGCACAACACCAGGGCGCTGTATTTCCACCAATTAATGGAAGACACCAATGTCTTCTATGTCGGCTGCTTCCTCTTCCCAGCGTTTATCTCCAGTTTTCTCTGGCACTCCTGTGAAGATGAGGTTTCTCTCTCTGTCTTTGTTTTCCAAATGTTCAAGTGCACGTTGCTGTTGGGCCGCAGCTGTCTTTACCATGCTATACTGCTCTGTCACAGTGGCCAGGGGTCTTATACTCTTACTTTCTGCACTTGTTTCAGAAATCTGTTGCTTGAAGAATTCATTCTGAGCTTTGAGGTCTCGGACTTCCTTGACAAGAGTCTCTTGTTTTGCTTTAAACTCTTGCATTTGGGAACCGCCTTCCATTTCAACATACCGCCACTCCGACTACGTGGCTTCCGCGTGCGGTTAGGGTTAGGAAATGGTTTGGGGTGGACTTCAGTGCTAAGCCTTTTTAGAAAGGGCGTCCTTTAAGAAAAAGGCAGAGCAAGGAATTTTTGCTCTCGCCATCTTGTTTTTGAAAGAAAGTATTTTTGGGATCTTGTAATTTTTTAATTTTAAAGCCCTTATAATTTCACATTCTGTTTAACTAAGTCTTTAATCTAAATTCAAAATCTTTGCCCTAAGTTCTTTTTAGCTGTTTTACCTTTCCTAAAGTTTTTTTTAGGGATTCCCAATTAGGGTTAACCATTGTACCCTTCTTTTGTTTTAAGTGTTTTAGGCATGTTTACAAACTATAAAATAAAATTACCAGTGAACTTTGTGAGAAGTGTTCACTGGGGGCTAGGGTTAGGGATAGGGTTAGTAATGTCGGAAAAATGTCATGTCGGAACAATGATATGTAACCTTGCATTTCCATCAAGGCTTGCTTCACCATTGCAACACATTCATCCTCTCTGTCTTGGTGAATGTTCAGCAAATCCAAAGCCTTTCCCAACTCAGACTGTAGTCTATCTTTTGTCCATGTACTGTAAATATCAGCACTTGTCAATCTTGCTGCCAATTTGCGTGTTCCACAAACAACAGAAACAAAGTGCCAATCCTCTAAAATTGTCCCACATGATATCACCACAAAAGTGATCTAACACACTAACACTGTAATCCTTAAAGCTGATATTTGACAGATTTTAGAGGATGTCCCCTACACATGAGTCAAAACATCTGCTATTTGAAAACAGACGATCGACAAGCCCACAACACGTCACGATGCGACACGTTGTGGGCTTGTAGATCTAATATTAAAAATATATACTTTTATTTATTGTATTATTTTGTATTACTGAAACATTTTAATGTTCATGGGGGCGGCCATAGCTGAATGGTTAGTGAACCCGCCTAGGGAGCCAGAGGCCCTGGTTGCCCCCGGTTCGATTCCTGGCCAGGTCAGCATATGTGTCGATGAAATGAAATTTGTCCCTGAGCAAGACTCTTAACCCCTAATTGCTCACAGGTTCTCATTGGAAACAAGACCGCAAGGACTTTCATGAACGACCTGTTAAAAGGAATTATCCTTAATAACAACAAATCTTGTATAGTGGTCCCTGGTTATAAATATTAATGTGGGGTCCTTGACATGGAAAGGTTTGAGAACCACTGGTGTATTGGAGTTCATTGTAACGTCCATCTAGGATGAACCCCCGTTCTGTTATCAGCAGTTTCATTAATGATTACTCACCCTCAAATATGGATACAGTTTATTCATCCAGGAAACACAAGAGCAGTTAGCCAGCTTGTCTTATTTCATACATTATAATATTTACCCAGGGTAGGTATGCTGAGAACAAGTGCTCATTCTCAGCAACGTCCTGCACACACAAACACACACACACACACACACACACACACACACACACACACACACACACACACACACACACACACACACACACACACACACACACACACCCGGGAGCTGCCCAGTACAACCGGTATTATACTCATTATGCAGAATGTCCCATTTCACAAGTTTTCAAATGTATGAAATGTATAAAAATCCTTTCAAAATAGAAGATCTACAAGCTCACAATGCATCGCCATGCATGCATTGTGAGCTTGTAGATCGGCTATTTTCAAATGGCCGAAATGTATAAAGGGCTGAAGTGGTTCATGAATGTTTTGTAATAATAATCAAAATCTGCAAAGTAACTAGTAACTTACAGTACTTGAGTAAATGTACTTTACACCACTGTTCATGACAAAGATAAGCCTATCCCATCGCTGAATACGTGGCAATCACTGGCAAACACTGAAGAAATGCAGGTGGTGGCCAAATACGCACAGGCTTCACTGCTTTGAGCACTACTACTGTACAAGCCACACCAAGGAAAGTGTCAGACATTATTCTGTAGTGTATGTATGTGCCATACAATTTAATCTTTTCGGAATACGCACAGCATTGCACACCAAAACCAATGCGTTTTAATCATGCTGCAAACGGAGAAAAAAACACAACGATAGAAAATCGCACCCTGTCTGCAAAGGTCTTTAACTGCTGTGCTGCCTCTTGGCATTCAAAGAGGGATCTATCTACCTATTTCTATTCTCACTCATATCTCCTGGTCACGTAATGTTTTTGAATGATTGATTGAATACTTTATTTGAAGTTTACAGAAAAAAGCACATGAAAGTACAGTTCAATACAAGGTCAGCTAATAGGAATAAAAAAAAAACAAGAAAGCCGTTGGGCTTGTTTCCATTGGGGTGTGACCACTGACCAATACTTTCTACTTTCTATTAACAAACGTTATTTACATAACTTGTCGAGTGATACTGCCTTGATGTCATCTTGTTCTCCAAGCTTGCTGCTTGCATACAAAGGAATCAAACTGACTATAAGTCACCACCCATAATAAAGGAGGAGGGTACTTTCACAACTGGCAGAATTTGATCAGCAAATCCTATTTGTTCTCTGGCTGTCACCAGGAAGCACAAAGCACTGGCTCTGAGGGTCCCTCGGCAGAACTGCCGTCACATTACCTCCACGCTTTATGCAGCTGTGAGAAGCTGCTTGCAACTTCCCTGACCAATGTGACTGAGGTCCAAGTGGATTAAAGGTCCCACAGAGCCGCTGGACACCATGCAGTGGAGGACACGATTCTGCCGTCCACACATCGCTGGACTCCTGTATCTCCTCTCGCTCCTGGGGGTCATGGTCTTTCTGGTCTATCAGGACTGGTTGCCGGGCCTCGCGGGTTCGCCGCGGTGGAGAGAGCTTCCCGTGGGCTTTGGAGGCAGCGGGCAACACTCCACCAGTAAGGCAACAGGAAACCAAAGCCACCAGCAACAGCATAATAACATCAGATTCGGGAAAGATGCAGATGACTCCTCTCCTTGGGGGGAGACAGGTCTGGAGAACTCTCTGACAGCTAAAGCCAGCCAAAGTAAAGAGGGCGACCCAAGTGGCATGCTGTCCCCCGGGCCGTACCCCTACATCATTAACGAGGTGAACAAATGCCCAGTGGGAAAAGCACAACCATTCCTGGTGTTGCTGATAACCACAGAGGCTCGTCAAGTAGAGGCACGGGACGCCATACGGCAGACGTGGGGCAATGAGAGCCTCGCTCCAGGCCTAGGAATCATCCGGCTGTTCCTGCTGGGGAAGATTAAAGGCGAGCTGGGACGCCTACATCAGATGTACTTGGAGTCCGAGAGCCAGAGGCACCACGATATCGTTCAGCAGGACTTCTTGGATACCTACAACAACCTGACTATAAAGACACTGATGGGGATGAACTGGGTGGCCATGCATTGTCCACAGGCCAGCTATGTAATGAAAACTGACAGTGACATGTTTGTCAACACCAATTACCTCATCCACAAGCTGCTCAGACCCGAACTGAATCCCATGAAGAACTACTTCACAGGATTTGTCTTGAGCAGCGAATTACCGATCCGAGACAAAAACAGTAAGTATTACGTGTCCCCGGAGCAGTACCCGGGTGAGAAGTACCCCACCTTCTGCTCCGGGACGGGTTACGTGTTCTCCGGAGACTTGGCGGCGAAAATCTACCGAGCCTCTCTGAGCATTCGCCTCCTGCATTTGGAGGATGTGTACGTGGGGATCTGCCTGGCTGAGCTACGGATCGAGCCCACACTGCCGCCCGAGTCCCTGTTCTACCGCTGGCGAGTGGAATACTCCAGCTGCAAGTACAGCAACCTGATCACGTCCCACTGGGTTCAACCCAGTGAGCTGCTCAAGTACTGGCACGATCTGCAGAACAGCACCTGTATCAACACCTAGGACTATATTGTCATTAATCACATTTCTGTGATTCTATTATTTATTTTTGTGTATTTTTTTCTTATTGCATTTGATTTAGTCTTTTTTGTTCTCTTTATTATTATTACTTTTTGCATTGCATCTGCTGCACGTATATTCCTTGTAATTGGTCGTTATCTGGGCGTTCATAGTCACCTTTAATTTTCATGTAATTTCCCTTTAATTGGAGAATTGTTCTCTTTCTTTTGACAGTTGGCTTTACTGCCCCTTTTTTATTTCCCAGATCTATAAGATCTCAGCAAGGCATTATAATACTACCCAGGCAGCCTGAGCTTGTAGATCTGGTGTGTGTGTGACGGTGGTTAATCACTAGGCTACTTCTCCAAAGTGAGTGACACCCGCACAGCCACAATAGACGGAGCGACAACGATCTACTAAACCAAATATAGAACAAAATTGGGGAAATTCTCATTCTTCTACTCTGCCACCAAAATGTGGAATGACCTGACACCATCCCTTAAAACATGTGGATCAGTGGATTCTTTCAATACAGGCCTGAAAAACCATCTATCAGTAGACCACAAGGGGAAGTAAACACAATTTTCCCCATAAAAGGAGGTGTCATTCTCTTCTGACATTTTCCCCTTTTTCTCCTTTGTACATAGTGTTTTGTATTTGTTGATGACATGTATTATTGTGTTATTTTTATGCTATGTTGCTGAATTGTGGACATAGGTCCACAATGGAAACAAGTCACCGCAGGACTTTTTGTCTTATCCTTTTGGCCTATGTCCGTCTACCTCATGTTGTTTACATTTCTGACTAATAAAGTATTCAATCAATCAATCAATCAATCAATCAGAAGATTTATTTTGTCCTTCAAGGCCTCTGGACCAAAAATATCTCTTTGTATGTTTGACAAAAATGGTTAACTTTAATGCAGTATCTGCTGAAATTAAATTGTTGCAGTTGCAATTGATGAAATAAAAATAAGGTCTGCATACCGTCAAACATAAGCTGTTTATGGCTAGTTTCAATCATTTGATCACACACAGATCTTTGTCAGGGATTTAAAAAAAGAAAAATTCCTGATCTGTGTGTGATTGAAACTTTGAAACATTAAACAGTGGAGCATTTTCTTTTGCCAGTGTTTGGACCTTATCTTTATTTTATGTTTTGTTGTTTGTCCTGCACCTGGGCACTTGATGCATGCACTACCCTTCCTCTGCAATTGCAATTGAGACACTATTGATTTGATTTTATTTGATTGCATTATTTAAATCTTTTCATTATCATTATTGTATTGTTATCTATTGTATCAAATACATGTGTACTAAAATACATTTGTTTGCAATTCGTCATTCTCTCACCAAGGAAATATTTAATTTCCACAACACAGGCCTGCAGTAGAATTAATAAAGGTTTTTTCTTTTTTATCATCAATTTGTGCAAATTATTTTAGTCTGTACCATCTTCTAAAGACCATCTAGTGGTGATAGTTAATAATAAGGTGAGAGGGCATCAAGTCAGGTGAAAATAATTTGGTTGGTGTTTCTTTGGTTTTTAATTGTAAGTTACAGTCCAGCCAGCTGTCACGTGATTCTGATGGCAGATGGCACTTATGGGTAATGGCAAGGTCGGGTTCTGGTTAAGAGGTTACAAGCACTGCAAATTCTATTTCGACACGAAATGCAGACATTTCTGCATTAGCCCGATGTTAAGCATGAAATGATTGAAGTCCCATGTGTCCATAGATTATTTTTTTTAGCATATTCATTCATTTATGTAGCCTATGTATGTAGGCTATGTAGCCTATGTATTTACTTATTCAATTATGTATTCATTTATAGCCTATTTATTCAGCCTATTTGTTAATGTGTTTATTTATTTATTTGTTCATGTGTTTATTTATTTATTTATAAAGGTACTAATCTCATTGAGACCTGACTGACTCTAGATCTCATTCTCAAGAGAGTCATGGTTCGGACATTAGGCTATATATATCAACATTCATTAATTCTTTTTCATTAGCCTATCTGAAACAAAATGCGTTAAAGCAGCCTGCGAGTAGGCCTACTTGCCACAGTATCTAGAATTCCACATGTCACCAGTTTGCACGTAACGCCTGGAAGTGGGGCATGTGAGGCCTATATATCTTTACAGTTTTTGTTTTTGTTTTTCGCAGCTACACTACTAATTACTACTGTTTAACACTAAGCTGCAGTTTCATCATTGAAGTTATAGGAAACATCACTTCTTCTCACAGATGAGGATTTAACTATAATCCCAGAATTACAGTACATCACATGCATCTATGAAACAGGTCGAGTTGCATATTGAAACAGGTTTGAAATGTCAGAAGCCTCACAGCTAGAAGGTCCTGGGTTCGATTCCCGCCAGGGCGCTGGGGGGCGTGTTCTCTCCTCCACGTCATCGGCGCCCATACCCTAGGTGGGGTTGGTGAAAGGGCCTACTCTGTGTGGAGTTTGCATGTTCTCCCCGTGTCTCCTAGGGTAGTTAATACCCTCACAAAAACATGTAGTAATCCTGGTCACTATACTGCCTCCCCCTGGTCAGCCGGGGCGCCTGATGGAGGAGAAGGGAACTGGTTGGAATAACGTGTTCCTTCCACGCGCTATGTCCAACCAGGGAAACTCCCCCCTGTCGGGTGATAAGAAGCGGCCTGCTTGCTCCTCATGCATTGAAGGAGGCATGAGCTTCAGCTTGGGCTCTCCCTAGGCTGGCAGAGGGTAGGTACTGGTAGTGCCCAGGATTACATAGGCAATTGGCACTGGGTGAAAAAATGTGGGTTACAAAATCGTGGGATAAAAAAAAAAAATAGATAAATAAAAAAGAAATGTCAGAAGCCTCGCCTCTGACGTTTAAAAAATAGTTCGTCCTGCAACGTGTGTGTGTTCCGCCCTCAGATTCATCTTATGGAGGCCATCACCCCTGTCCGCGCACACGCACACACGCACACACACATAAAAACGCTAATAAACAGCTGAGATTTGGTGCAATCGATCAATGTCTGTGTGCAAATTCAGATCAATTGCTCCAGCCACTGAGGAGAACCGGGCAGAACTAATTTTAACCTCACCATGCACTACAGTGCAGAGGTTTCTCAAATTATAGGAGGATATAACTTATACAATCATAGTGGCTGTCTTTTGTTTCCCTGCTATTCTATTGAGCCATTTAGATCATGTGAAAGGTCATGTCTCAACCTAGACACAGGATCTGACACAAATTCAATTTATCCCCTGAGCAAGCAGGGGATAAAGCAGTCTCTATTATCACAATGGTAAAGTATCTATTATCACAATGGTAAAGTCTCTATTATCACAATGGTAAAAATGGCAGCACTTGCACAGGGGGAAGAGGAAAGTTAGAATAGATGGTGGGAATGTTCATTCCCTTAACGTTCCAAGAAATAAAATATATAATATATATTCTATATATATCTATATATATTAAATATATAATAAATATTTCTACCATTCATAGGGCTAATACGGCATAACGGCTATACCGGCGCCTGAGCAGAAGAGGGAGGTGAAGGGGGGGGGGGGGGGGGGGGGGGGGGCACTCACACACACACATCCCTGACAGAACAACAGCAAAACAAAACAAAGCACACAAAAACTTCAACTCAAGTATCACCCTGGATACAAACCATCCTGACATCGGTCAGTCCTAACCATCTAAACTTCCGTTCCCTCTATAATAAATTCAAAAGAAAATCACAAACTCTCACCACAGATCCCTAAGCGACAAGGAGGATTAAGAACAAAAGAGCCAGAAAAAACAAAAACATCAACAACAAAAGTTGAATAGTACATGCTGAATGATTCAACCCAGTCTCATTAGTAAATGAATCAAACCAAAATACAGGAGAAAAAAGTAAAAGCATTGAAGCAAAAGTAAAGTATTGAAACAATACCTTAAATTGTTGAGACGCCCATTATACAAATAGCGCCAAACTAAGCTGGCTCGCAAAAAAAATGTAATAACCGGTGCTTCCACACCTATAACGACGGAAGCGACGCAATGTGAATTCACAAGCCAGCCATCCCCGGCCATACTACGAGCACAGGTCAGGTACCTTTATGCCAAAAGAAAATTATCCTGAAAAGAAAGGGCCTAGTAGGTCCTCAAATATAAACACATTCATGCCACCTATGTTCAAGTGGCAAAAAACCTTCAAACCACAGTAGTCTACCAAAAGTGCTCCTATATATACACACGCGCACACACGCACAGCCACACACAAAAACACCTATTTTCCGTCACCCTGGCGTTTCGGTCCTTGTTGGTGGCCATCCACTTCAGAGGTGCGTGATCTGTGATGAGGGTAAAGGTACGGCCCCACAGATAATAACGGAGGTGGTGTATGGCCCACTTCACCGCCAGACATTCTTTTTCCACCGTGGCGTAATTCTTCTCGTGGTCTAACAGTTTTCTGCTCACATACGTGATCGGGTGCTCCTCGCCATCAAAGACCTGGGCGAGGACTGCCCCCAGCCCAGTGCCTGACGCGTCCGTGTGGAGGACGAAGGGATGGCTGAAATCAGGTAGTCGGTCTCCGTCAGGCCGATGCGGCACTTCTTTGCGTTTGCGGTCAGCCCGGCGCGCCGGAGGTCGTCCAATATGGCGTGGAGGTGCTGCAGGTGGAGGCTCCAGCTCGGGCTGTGGATTACGATGTCGTCGAGGTAGGCTGCTGGATAGGCGCGGTGCGGCCGCAGCACTCGGTCCATCAGCCGCTGGAAGGTGGCTGGCGCGCCATGCACTCCGAACGGCAGCACCGTATATTGAAACAGGCCGTCGGGCGCGGAGAAGGCCGTCTTCGCCTTGGCCCGGTCCGTCAACGGCACCTGCCAGTAGCCCTTGGTCAGGTCGAGGGTGCTGACGAACCGGGCCGGTCCGAGGCGCTTCATGAGCTCGTCCACCCGGGGCATTGGATACGCATCGAAGGTGGAGACGTCGTTTAGCTTTCGAAAGTCATTGCAGAACCGCAGGGACCCATCAGGTTTCGGCACTATTACAATCGGGCTCGACGTGGGGCAATGAGTGCCTCGCTCCAGGCCTAGGAATCATCCGGCTGTTCCTGCTGGGGGCGAGTGAAGGCGAGCTGGGGCGCCGACATCAGAAGACCTTGGAGTCCGAGAGCCAGAGGCACCACGATATCCTTCAGCAGGACTTCTTGGATACGTACAACAACCTGACTATAAAGACACTGATGGGGATGAACTGGGTGGCCATGCATTGTCCACAGGCCAGCTATGTAATGAAAACTGACAGTGACATGTTTGTCAACACCGATTACCTCATCCACAAGCTGCTCAGACCCGAACTGAATCCCATGAAGAACTACTTCACAGGATTTGTCTTGAGCAGCGAATTACCGATCCGAGACAAAAACAGTAAGTGGTACGTGTCCCCGGAGCAGTACCCGGGTGAGAAGTACCCCACCTTCTGCTCCGGGACGGGTTACGTGTTCTCCGGAGACTTGGCGGCGAAAATCT
Organism: Gymnoscopelus microlampas; assembly: GCF_963454915.1. NCBI lineage: Eukaryota > Metazoa > Chordata > Actinopteri > Myctophiformes > Myctophidae > Gymnoscopelus > Gymnoscopelus microlampas. The sequence goes on from NC_139942.1 coordinate 15,652,555, forward strand.
ACCGAGCCTCTCTGAGCATTCGCCTCCTGCATTTGGAGGATGTGTACGTGGGGATCTGCCTGGCCGAGCTACGGATCGAGCCCACACTGCCGCCCGAGTCCCTGTTCTACCGCTGGCGAGTGGAATACTCCAGCTGCAAGTACAGCAACCTGATCACGTCCCACTGGGTTCAACCCAGTGAGCTGCTCAAGTACTGGCACGACCTGCAGAACAACCGTTGGTCTTGTGTGCTGATGAAACTGTTTGTTTTCTGTCGTTGTTTTCTGTTGTTGTCCTTGATGTGTGTGTGTGTGGGTGTATGTGTGTGTGTGTGTGTGCGTGCGTGCGTGCGTGCGTGCGTGCGTGTGTGTGTGGTTTTAACAAGTGATATGGACATCAATTATTATTATGACATAATAATAACATTATTTAATAATATTATTTGAATATATTGTAAAGATGCTGTAAGACACGGAAATATAATGATCTATGTATCTATCCATCTAAAAATAACTGGTCTCGGGCTCGGGCAAGGACAAAATGCAAGTTGTGGAAGGGTGCATTTCGCCTTTCCGACATGTCGCCTTTCCGACGTTGACGAACCCTATACCTAACCCTAACCCTAACCCTAACCGCACGCGGAAGCCACTAGTCGGAGTGGCGAGATGTCGGAATGGAAGGAGCACCCCGTTGTGGAAGCTCTCAGATCTGAACCCAGTAAAATCCGTACTTGGCTTTCCGATAACAAACTGTCATTACACCTTGGTAAGACATAATCCATTCTTTTTGGGTCCAAACATTCCCTTAGTAATGTAAATGCAAATGATTTCAAGGTGACAGTTGACAATATGCAGTAGTAATCTCAAGCAAAGAAGAGGTTACCTATTTGGGCTTGACATTATTCTTGATAGGAATAAACAAACACATATATGGATGAACGGAACAGCTGTGGAATTCTCTGTCTGTAGAGCTAAAAATAAGAAACGCTGAGGGCTTCCTCAAACACAAACACCTGCAGCCTGCCCCCTGCGCCTGGCCAGTCGCCATGACAACCACTTGCATTGCATGTAAACAGTTTACAGTGGAATACAAGTGGGTGGGAGAGATTTGTGGATTTTGGGAGGGTTGAGTAAAGACTCATGTGGAAATAAGTCTGCGATGAAACGTGTAATGCTACACTAGTGAGAGTATAGGTTGACAGAAGGGGGCAGAAAATATTCGTAAGACGTAAGGTGCTACGAGGAATGTTGAAGAATCTCCGATTTATAAGACATGGATTGATCAGTGTCGTCTCACACAAACGTTCAGTGAGATGACGCTTTCTCTTTGTGAATTATTTTGATTTAAGTTGTAATCCGTAACTTTTATGTCCTACCCGAGACTAGAACTTGTCTCCCATGTGGGAGAGCAATGAGGATCCCCCAAGGACTCATTCAAGTCAGTCAGAAGAAGGGATTCTTTTTTTTATGCCTTTATTTGACAGGACAGTTGGCTGACAGGAAATGGAGAGAGAGATGGGGAGTGACCAAGTGACACTTGGTACGTTTGGTATTAAAGAGAAGATGTCTTTATTAAAGTCTTTATTTCTTTTATTTTTACAATTAGAATTCAGCTTCCCTTTTATAATGGGGAATCCTTAATGATTTCAGATTATTCCCAATGAACCAGATCAGTGAGCCAAAAGAAGATGATTGCTGATGACTAGCAGCCTATTTGAATTAGTTTTATGGAGGTGGTTGATCAGTATAATACAAAATCCCTGGAAGGTCCTCCTTGATGTGTGTGTGTGTGTGTGTGGTGTGTGTGTGTGTGCGTGCGTGCGTGCGTGCGTGCGTGCGTGCGTTTGTGCGTATGTGTGTGTGTGTGTGGTTTTAACAAGTGATATTATGGACATCAAAAACACCTGAACAGATACATAATTAACAGATGGATAATTGCTGCTGTTGCTGCTGTGTGGCACTTTATTGTTGCAACATTGCTGTCAGGCGTAGAAAACTGTGTAAAAAAAAGTAGTGACCAAATTAGGATCTTTAAGTAAGTGCAAATGTGCAAGTTTTATTTTTGTTTTTTTTTAAAGTAATGATTAGCAGTGTGGTATCAGTTTTGAGAAAATCGGTATTGTATCGAATTTAAAAAATATGTATATCGCACAACACATTTTGGGATGGTTTCATTATAAATTGGGCTCTTGAATTTGAAACAGATTTTGGGCTCTGTTAAAAAACTTCAAACATATTTTACCAGCAAATTAATAGTTTCTAATAATAGATTAATCACATTGTTTATTCATCTCACTCCCGGTGTAAGGACCTTGAGAATCTCCCACTGAAAAACTGTCTTCTTAAAACATATGAGACAGACTTTTCCCTCCATCAGGCTCCCCACGGGGAGAACATGCAAACTCCACACAGAAAGGCCCTTTCGCCTTTTAATAATCTCTGAAACATGTCTCCTTCTTGTTTACAGCTGGAGAAAGAGTGACAGCAAGGGACAACAACAAAAAACACGTAATCTCTCTAGGCTGTTTTGGGCTTCCTATTTAGAAGGACATTCCTATCTATAGAGAACTGGCTTTAACAAGAGCTGTATCAAGTGCAGGGGTTTTCAACCAGTGGTCTGGGGACCACCAGTGGTCCTTGAGGGGGTTCCAGGGGGTCCCCAGACAAATTAATAGTTAGGAACCAAATTGACCCTTATATGTCTGTAACTCTGAGAGTGTACAAATGGAACCAAATGGACCCTAACGGGTCCATTTGGTTCCATTTGTACACTCTCAGAGTTAAATGAACACTGATGATGATACCACAGTATAGATGGGACCCCCAAGAAATCCCTGGCATATCTTTTCAAATGGGGGTCCCTGGGGTAATATGTGTCAATGTGGGGGTCCTTGACGCGAAAAAGGTTGAAAACCACTGCTTTAGTGGAATAGCCTTGTTCTATAAACCGACTGTGCATCTCCCTGCTTTTGGCTTGAAAAAGGCCACATGTTGCTAACCCAGGGGCCGAGCCACCGTTGCTCAGATCCGCACCAAACTCTAATTCTCACCAACCTTGCGCCTGTGGCCCCCGAGGGCCGTCGACCCCTGGACAATGGTTGTGCAAAGTTTGGTGCGGATTGAATTATTGAATTATTACAACAGGGGTCATGACAGTTTGGCATGTTGGTGTATATGACTAAGCCTCTGGTGTCTGGCAGTTTTAAAATACAAAAAATGTCATGGGCTAGTATGGCCCACTTTAAGGAATCATCTCTCAGTTATAATGATGGTACTATATTTTGGTGGTTCTCAGTGTCAAAGGTTTGAGAGCTATTTGTACAGATGTGCCACTTCAAAACTTCACACGTTACTGTTCTTTCCCTGATAGTGCCCTGAAAATGCATTTTTTTCCTCCCTTTTCTGCCCTTAAAATGCACTGTTTTGCCCCTGAAAAGAAGTTGTCACTACACACCCCCGTTTTTCCCTTCAACAGATATCCATATACATGAGAACAAAATAATGTGTGTTGAACAAGGTGTCAGACTCATTATGAGGCGAAAGGTGATTTGACCAGTTGCTCAAATTAATTAGCATCATAAAAGCAGTGATCATCAAAATAATTCAGCATTTTAAATGCCCTTCTTTGTCCCTCTTATTGCCCTGGGAATCCCCTGAAAATTTACTGTCTTGGCGATGGCAGGACATGTGAAGTTTTGAAGTGGCACATCTGTATGTATATTTTTTATAACTATTTGACAATGCATTTGACTTTGCACTGCCTTGCTGGTAGATTGAGGACAGTCAGTTTCCTGTTAATATGACCCTTCCAGCAATATTTTTAAAAGATGCATCATTATCATTCCTCATGAGGGGATTATTAAGGCTTGTCAATTTTCCAAAAAGTTAAGGCTAGCCAATAAAATAAAAAAATAGATTGACGGGCGTATGCTGGCCTAGCGGTCCAGGCGCATACCACATATGCAGGTAATCCAGCTTGACAGTGTGTCGCAGGTTCGACTCCCGATCCCAGCGACCTATGCTGTATTTCGTCCCCCATCTCTCTCCCCATTTCCTGTCAGCCTACTATCCTATCAATAAAGGCAGAAAAAGCCCCAAAAAATTATCAAAAAAAGAAAAGAGATTTTGTCCTCACCAAGATTTTGGCCTCACCATGATTTTGGCCTCACCACCGTCACAGAGCTTTGTCGAATTATAGGAGGATATCATTTTATTCCAGAAAAGAGGTGGTTTACAGCATCCAGGTCAAGATTGTGAGAATGCCCGACTTGCGGCTGCAAGCAGTGCAGAGGCCTTGAGTAGGGTTAACCCAAATGTCCATGCTTATTCACCATTGCACATACAAGGACAAGAACATCATTATAACTCTTCTCCCTCCACACACACTCTAATCAACAGGCAAGTGGCACCATTTTATGCTCAGCTGAGCTAATGAGCCAGCCTGGACTATACCACTGTAAGGGGTGTATTCTGACTCAGATACAGTCTTCTGGTCAGCTGTGTGTAGAAGTAGTTGTTGCACAATACTGTGTGATATTGTGTTGATATTGCTTCCTCACCCTTCCATCTTGGAGCATCATTCTACTATTTCCCCCCCCCCAGTTATGTTGTTGCTGCTACCCTTTTTTATTTTTTGTTTCAGTACATTATAAATTGTGTTCTAAGGCAACTGAATTTTCCCTGATATTAATAAAGATCTATTTATCCATTCAGGTTCTCCTTTTCTATTAATTTCTTAATAATTAAACAACTTCAAAACTATGTATTGTTTGAAGGAGGGGTCTTTACTAGTGAACCAGTTATAGAATGTGACAACATAACTAAAAACTCCTAAATTACAGTCTAAATGGAAAGAGGAGTCCACTCCATGCACATTTCACCGCCTACTATTTTTAAATCATTTAAGTGAGAACTGTATTTTAACATTTTGCCAGGTACCAGGCTGAAATAAAGTACCATGGGAATCATTGCCAAACCCGAAAATGGAAAACACAGAATATAGCATAACTTTTGAAGGAAATAACAGATTAACAGAAAGTTATTTCACACAATTTTGACCCAAGGAATTAATTAAAATGGTTATTAAGATTGAAGCACATCTTGACAATTTCAGGACATAAATAAAACACAAATATCTATATTTATTTTTTCTAAATACTTTTATTATTAGGGAATGCCTTCTATTCTCTGAGCACACCTTTTATTTCTAGTAATACTTGAGGAGTCAGGCTTCTCACATTGAGCCACTAGAAGGTGCTAATGCCGTAACTTTTCCTGCCCATCACTATTATAGCATGGAATAAAATTCTCATTATGCAGAATGCCCATTTGAGAATGATACATTTATATCATGTTATAGGACTAAGTATTCATCATTAAGCCCTATTTTAGTAATCTACAACAAGCTCACAACACAACATTTGCCTCTGAGACTTATAGTGGAGTAGAAGTATAAAGTACAGTATCAAGAAATGGAAATACTCAAAGTAAAGGTACCTGCAGTACATGAGTAAATACTTAAGTTACTTTCCACCACTGTGGAATGGAATGTGTTGTGGTCATCTCTGCCAGGACGGGCGGGCAGGGACATAGATTGTTTGACCTCTGCCTTGTGTGTTGTGTTTCGTGTGTATCTTCTTTTACCTCATTGTTCTCTCTTGTTATTACATTCATTTCAATTCAAAGGGGCTTTATCGGTATGAGAAAACATATGTTTACATTGCCAAAGCAAATGTGAAATAAACAGTCAGAACTAAGAAAAGTATGTACAATACAAGTGAAAGGGAGTAAATACATATGTAAACATAGCTGAGTCACATTGGAACTTAGAAAAACTAGCTTATGATTGTAATTGTGCATTTGTTGTTAGAAACAGTTTTTAGCAGTACTCTTGCCAACTATTTTCACCGCCCGTCCGCCCCCCAGGCAATTCTGTAGAACCAACGCTATAGGGCAATAAAAGCCAGACATGAGTCCCACACCACACACGCACGCATGCACACGCGCACAAACGAGCACACACACACACACACACACACACACACACACACACACCCCAGTTAGTTACGTAACCCCAGTTACGTAACCCAATTAAATGCCTAAACCTAACCTTATTCCTAAACGTAACCTCAGTAAAACTAATAATATGGCTAACCCTAAACTTATTTCTAACCTTATCCTCTGTAAAACAAATACAGGATACAAGAACTGCTGGTCCGCGAAAAAAATGGGGGCGAGCGAGCGTGTATTGAGGCGAGTTTTCCGGTAATATCATATTGACGGCACCGCGGCTTGCGAGATTCTCTCCGTGGAATAATTAAACACCACAAACAGCATGGTTGTATGTTGACACAAACACGCTGGAGCGATTTAGAAGCACTTTATAAGAAAACTAACACTTATGTTGATTTAAAGTTAGTACATGTGTTTGAATGTTGAAATGCGTTCATGGCAGATTATAATATGGGCATTTTGAAACGAATGAAACAAAGTTTTATTCGTTGTAGTTCTGACTGAGTGCACTGCCAAAGCATACTCCCTGTTCCCTTTTTATACAGTACAGCCAGGTACATATTTGCATTTCTATGGGTGATGGTCGCTGACTAGCTTCACTGAATGGACTCGGGCGTGGCTGTGTGTCCGTGAGACGGATGATGGTCGCATGCCCGTATCTATTGATGACGATAGCGCTATTGTTCCCGGGGTGTTGGGTTCACACCTTCACACGGCCTCACTACACGGTACACCTTGCATTACGTCGCGGCACAATAATGGTCTGCCTGCCGTGGTTGGGAAACACTGCACTAAGCTATAGCTGCCCCAAGAAAAAGTCCATTGCTGCTGTCGGGCACAAACCTCTTACTGTATCTCCATATTTTAACGTTTTGTGTTGTGATAGATCTATCTATCTATCTATCTATCTATCTATCTAAAAATGACTCTCCTGGTCTCGGGCGTTGACAAAATGCAAGTTATGGAAGCTCTCAGATTTGAACCCAGTAAAATCCGTACTTGGCTTTCTGATAACAAACTGTCATTACACCTTGGTAAGACAGAATCCATTCTTTTTGGGTCCAAACATTCCCTTAGTAATCAGGTGTCATCAACATGTCCGTACACAGACAAATGTGTCCTTGGCAAGACTTGTCTATGTCCGTGGTCCATTTATATTTTTAGCAGGAAAAGATCAAAAACAGATATGTTCAGACAGATCTATTTGCTACAAAAGCAAAGGAGGGCAGAAACTTTTTCAACAAGTACGGCTGTTTAGAAGACATTATAATGGGCCTCATGTCTTAATGGGTTTAACATATGTCATAAAATGCATTGCAGCCCTACGTGAACTACAGACGAAACTAATTTATTATTAATTCCACCCCCCCTCCCTCAGTCCCTCCCTGCCCCCCCCTCTCTCTCTCTCCTTATAGGTATCTGCCCCTCCTTTTCCTCTCACTTTATGATTAGAGCAATGTTGACGTAATTGGTCTCTCGTTCTCTCTCTCTTTCTCGCTCTCCCCCTCTCGCTATAATTTGCAGTAATGTTAATGTGTTGCATAGGTCTCATTCTCTCTCTCTCTCCAGTTACAATAATGTTCTCCCTCCCACTTGTATTGTAGACTAATGTAGACTACTCTTCTCTCTCACTGTGAATCTTGTCAAAGTATAGAAATGTTTCAGGCTACACTGGCCACCCATCAATGATAGCGACTATAGCGAGTTAACACTAACAGACATTACCGAAGGCAGGTTTGTAACATTGGCACATTACTGCATGCATGGCCATAGAAGAGTAGTTTTCTTGTAGCATTAGCTTAGGTCACTTTCTGTATATCTGGATCGACCTGTTTTTGTGCACCTTCTTCAAATGTCTTCAAAGTAGTTTCAATTCCATTGGTGATTCTAGCACCGCATGCCTTGCATACGATTCTTGTATGGTTGCATTCCACCTCATAATCCACAGACCCTCCGCTTGGGGGTGTGGTCAGTATGCCCGCCCCTACAAAAACAACTCCTTCTTTCTGACGGTTTGAGGTTGAGAAGCTGCTTGCGACTTCCCTGACCAATGTGACTGCAGTCCAAGTGGATTAAAGGTCCCACAGAGCCGCTGGACACCATGCAGTGGAGGACACGACACATCGCTGGACTCCTGTATCTCCTCTCGTTCCTGGGGGTCGTGGTCTTTCTGGTCCATCAGGACTGGTTGCCGGGCCTCAAGGGTTCGCCATGGTGGAGAGAGCTTCCCGTGGGCTATGGAGGCAGCGGGCCACAATCCATCAGTAAGTCAACAGGAAACCAGAATCACCAGCAACAGCATAATATCATCAGTTTCTGGAAAGATGCAGATGACTCCTCTCCTCAGGGAGAGGCAGGTCTGGAGAACTCTCTGGCAGCTAATGCCAGCCAAAGTGAAGAGGCTGGTCCAAGTGGCATGCTGTCCCCCGGGCCGTACCCCTACATCATTAACGAGGTAAACAAATGTCCAGAGGGAAAAGCTCAACCATTCCTGGTGTTGCTGATAACCACCGAGACTAGTCAAGTAGAGGCACGGGACGCCATACGGCAGACGTGGGGCAATGAGAGCCTCGCTCCAGGCCTAGGAATCATCCGGCTGTTCCTGCTGGGGGCAAAAGAAGGCGAGCTGGGGCGCCTACAGCAGAAGACCTTGGAGTCCGAGAGCCAGAGGCACCACGATATCCTTCAGCAGGATTTCTTGGATACCTACAACAACCTGACTATAAAGACACTGATGGGGATGAACTGGGTGGCCATGCATTGTCCACAGGCCAGCTATGTAATGAAAACTGACACTGACATGTTTGTCAACACCGATTACCTCATCCACAAGCTGCTCAGACCTGAACTGAATCCCAAGAAGAACTACTTCACAGGATATGTCATTAGCGGCGCTACACCGTTCCGAGACAAAAACAGTAAGTGGTACGTGTCCCCGGAGGACTACCCAGGTGAGAAGTACCCCACCTTCTGCTCCGGGACGGGTTACGTGTTCTCCGGAGACTTGGCAACGAAAACCTACCGAGCCTCTCTGAGCATTCGCCGCCTGCATTTGGAGGATGTGTATGTGGGGCTCTGCCTGGCCAAGCTACGGATCGAGACCACACGGCCGCCCAACCAGTCCCTGTTCCACGCCTGGCGAGTGGAATACTCCAGCTGCAAGTACAGCAACCTGATCACGTCCCACTGGGTTAAACCCAGTGAGGTGCTCAAGTACTGGCACGACCTGAAGAACTGCATCAACGCATAGGGCTGGGGACAACAACTGCATCACCGCAGTTATGATGTGTAGGCTACCGTGGGCCGTTAACGCAATTATTACAATTTGATTTTTTTTAAATTATGATTTTTGCTGTTAAGTTACAGGAGTGGATATGGTGTGTGATATACATTTCTAAGCTTACCACCTGTAACATGGTTAATCATGCTTGCACTTGCCCAGACATATGTGTATTGTGATCTAGTGTTCTGTCACTTTAAGAGACAATTAAGAGAATTGGCAGCTGCCTGTAAGGGAATGATGTAACATATTGTACTTCCTATATCTCTGCTATGAGAGTGGTAGGTTGTGTTTATTCTGCTGGGGAGGCATGCGTTAATCCGACAGACCTTTTCTCCGACTATGTGGCATCCGCGTGCGGTTAGGGTTAGCGCTGTCGGACTAACGTATTGCACCCATTCTGCTGTGCAGATTATTTTATTTATTTTGTTCATTTTCAGTCACATTATCAGAATAAATCAACTCAACTGAGAATCCTGGTCTGTGGTACACAACATGTTTGTTACACATATACACAATAGTTGTTGTTTAGTTAAAGCAGCAATATGTAACTTTCCTCTTCTATGCTGGATTTGAACCGGTTTGAAGTGCTGACATTTTTTTTATACCATTGAGCTAATAGAGCTGGCCTGTTTGCTCGGTTTATACATTGAATCTTGACCATCAGGTCAAAATGTGTGTCAAATCCCGTGTCTATAGGTGAGACATGACTTTTGACACAATCTAAATGTCTCACTAGAAGAGCAGGGAGACAAAATACAACCACCCCAATTATATAAGCAGGGCCTGCTGGTATCAATGGGCTAGTGGGGCTAAGCCCCCCTACCTTATGGAATAAAGATGAGAAATTATTATTAAAATGTTTTAGAAGAGATTATTGTATATTGCTGGTGGAACTTGGAGCAACAACAGCATCAAACAGTTACAAGAAAAACACAAAATATGTCAAAATGGTCTGATTTCTTTTAGCCTTTCATTGAGTTGAGTGATTGACCGCTGACATGACACGCCTGCTTGATTTACTCACCATTGGGGCTAATATATTTTAGCCCCCAAGCTCCGCCCTCACTGACTTTTGACCAATGACAGAAAGGTGTACCTTTCTGTGCTTTGTTCTGGCAAAGTGAAGGAGGATTAGGCAGGCGCCAGTATTCAAATGCATTGAAGATTATTTACCTTCTAATCCGTCTTCAGAAAGGTATTGTGGATTTGCTTCATTTATCTGACAAAGTTAAGAAACATGATTGCTGCTTTAATTGGAAGTGGCTCAAGCTGTTTGGGGAAAGTTAACAACATCGCTAGCTGTGTGTGTGTGTGTGTGTGTGTGTGTGTGTGTGTGTGTGTGTGTGTGTGTGTGTGTGTGTGTGTGTGTGTGTGTGTGTGTGTGTGTGTGTGTCAAAGTCAGGGGTCATCACCATGGCAGCTTGTGATGGACATTTTCATTAATATTTCATTTTGTCACGGACATGAAAAATAATCATCTTATCAAAAACACAGTGGCCTAGCCCTAAATGTATACTAATGGACTCCTAATGTGTCATAGGGTCTAATGTGCTGCACATTTTAAAACAATAGTATGTCTGCATTATAGACAGTGTAGTTGTCAATTATTGAAATCCCAAACATGGAATACACTTGGACCATGCCACCTTTAATGCCTGTCTCAGGTCTGCCACCTGACAACATACAGTGGATAACTTCCCAGTCTCCAGGTTTTCGAAAGTATAGCTACCACTTTAACCCTGACATCCTAATTTTGGGCATGTCATTATAGGATAATAAAGATAAGAAAATTACTGATCTACAAGCTCACAACATGCTGTGATGTGTTGTGATTGATTGATTTGGATAATAATAATCCAGCTTGTAGATCGGCTTTTCCCTTCCAAATAATATTTGTATTTATTTGATAAGTGGCTTGTTTTAAAATGTGTAGCGCTGTGGAATAGAGTAGACAATATGGCACATCAGGAGTCCATTATTATATATTCAGGGCTAGGCCTATGTGATTCTGGTAATATTACTTTTTTTAAAAGCACATTTAGCTATTTTCACAGAATTGAGGCAGTTATTAGCAATCATTTTGTTTAGCTTAGTCTTGTTGTCTTCACCTGATGCAATTGTGTGTACAGGTACCATGTGCAATAGGCCTACTAAAAATCTCCTGCAACTCATGAAATGAGCATGTTACTTTACGAGTCACCAAAGTTATTCGAGGCATTTTTATATGTTTTTACATTATAATGAAGAAAATATATAGGCTATATCTAGTGTACAATCTACTCTACAAGCTCACAACGTACCGAAATCGGGGGTCGTAGATTGGCAAGCCTGTCGGCCTGCATGGCAGAGATAATACTGCATGGCAGTGTACATAGAAATTAGAAAACCACATGTTTTTTTCTCTGGCAATGAGGCTGCAGCAGTCGCATGCAAGGTGAAGGACACAGCCTATCGTTGTCAAATGTTTCACAAAAGAAAAACAATTTTTTTTTAGCTTAAGATGACTTAATTTGATTTGTAAGGCACCGCCCATGTAGAGACCATGTACACATGTGCAATGTACTGTGACAAAAACACCTCCAATAAAACAAAATGTATCTGCAACATCAATGTTTATGCGTTTTAAATTGCTGTATTCTACTCAAGATCAGATAAGAATTTGTTACTTTACTTCCCAGTATACAGTATTTAAGTGGAATAGAAATATCTATTAGGTTCAGTGCACATTTCCCCTGCTGGTGCAAATCATTATGAATGAATAATGCTTGTAACCTCCTAACCAGAACCCGACCTTGCCATTACCCATAAGTGCCATCAGCATTATGTGACAGCTGGCTGGACTGTGACTTACAAATAAAAAACATAAAAAAATACCAACCAAATTATTTTCAGTTGACTTGATGCCCTCCTTTTGCTGAAGACGAAAAACAGCGGCCTCTGGGGTCAGTGAATAATATAGGTCACCATTTTCGTCCTAACACCGGGTTGAGAGTGAGAGGCTGACCCTAAGCAACGTGAGCAACACTATCACCACTAGATGGTCTTTAGAAGATGGTACAGAGTAAAATAATTTGCATTGCTGATGAAAAAGAAAAAACCCTACAACGCTATCACTAGTGTTGTGGCTGTGGGTGTCACTCACTTTGGAGAAGTAGTTAGTCAGGTATGAGGGTATTGAGGGCAGCGTCTCTTTGACTATCTTCTTAAATACCAATCCCTTTTTTTTTTCTTAACCCTGTCTTCCACCCTTAGCCATCCGCCCAAAACTTGTTGGAATTCGGTGGGTCATGGGCTTTGGCCAGAAAGAGTAACTGGAAGACTCGCCCCAAAACACGCTCGCCGCCATTTTTTTCACGAACCAGTGGTTCTTGTATTCTTGTTCTTGTTCTTCTTGTTCTTGTAAGGTTAATTTTAGGAATAAGGTTAGGTTTTGGCACCGTTTTACTGAGGTTACATTTAGGAATAAGGTTAGGTTTAGGCAGTGGTGAAAAAGTACTCAAATGTTTTACTTTATAAGTAAACGTATCAATAATGCAATGTAAAAATACTCTATTACAAGTAAAAGTCTGGAATAAAAAATGTACCTGAGTAAAAATACTAAAGTATTGGTATCAAAATGCATTTAAAGTACCAAAAGTAGAAAGTACTCATTATGCACAATGTCCCATTTCACAAGTTTTCAAATCTTTTGAAAATAGCAGATCTGCGACGCGTTGTGAGCTTGTAGATCTGCTATTTTTGGTATGCGCATTTTGGTATTCCCGAGAAGTAGTCGAATCAGTTTGTTTTGGGAGGTCTGAAGCTTAGTTTTTTAGTGACATTGAGATGTTGGAGAACCAAGAGGTGAAACATAGTAAAAGTGGCATTGAATGAAGGCTCTGACAAGAGCACTTTTGTTGACCAAAGAGGAAATTCTGCTCAAAAAGCTTGTTATTTTATTTACTTTTTTGCTGACTTTTTGATGCAATTATTCATGTTTTATTTACTTTTGATCCTATCAGTTTGTTGTCAAGAATAATGTCAAGCCCAAATAGGTAACCTCTAGCCTGGCTCCACCCCCTGAATCGTTTGCCTCGCATTCAGGGTCTGGTGACGCTGTCGAAGGCGGGTGTTTCTCGGTTGAAAATCTCTACGACGAATTGGGATTGGGATAATCCAGTATGAACCAATTGCCAAAGAGTCCCACTTTGGCCACGCCCCCATCTCAGAAATCGGCTGCAATGAGAGGGCTTTCAGACTGAATAATGGAGTGAAACAAAATGAAAATTCAGGCTGAGTGTCAGGCTAGGTAACCTCTTCTTTGCTTGAGATTACTATATTGTCAACTCTGACCTTGAAATAATTTGCATTTACATTACCAAGGAAGTGTTTGGGCCCAAAAAGAATGGATTCTGTCTTACCAAGGTGTAAGGACAGTTTGTTAACAGAAAGCCAAGTACGGATTTTACTGAGTTCAGAACTGAGAACTTCCCCAACTTGCATTTTGTCCCCCGAAACCAGGATTGCTGAGTCATCAGCGAAAAAGAACAACTTGCAGTTACAGGCTGCTTTCATTCACTGCTTTAATATCAAGGTCAGCCTTAACGATATTAGCCTCACTCAACTTTTTTCTTTTAATGAATACATTTAAATTTTGTCCAATCTGTATGGTTTAGTATGTTAATACAACATAACTTATATAATTACGGTGGTTGCATTTTGTCTCCCTGCTCTTCTATTGAGACATTTAGATTGTGTCAAAGGTCATGTCTCACCTAAACACAGGATCTGACACGAATTTTGACCTGATGGTCAAGATTCAATTTATAACCCGAGCAAGCAGGCCCAGGCTCTATCAGCACTTGCGAATGAAACCGGTTCAAATCCAGGGTAAAAGAGGAAAGTTACATAGTGCTGCTTTAACTAAACAACAACTATTGTGTATAGGGTAAGCTTAGAAATGTATATCACACACCATATCCAATCCTGTAACTTACCAGCACAAATCATAATTATAATCATAATAAAATCTAATTTTAATGACACTTCATAACCGCAGTGAAGCAGTTATTGTCACCAATCACAGGCGCTTTTCTGCAGGTCGTGCCAGTACTTGAAGAGCCTACTGGGTAGAACTCCGTGGGACGTGATCAGGTTGCTGTACTTGCAGCTGGAGTAGGGCACTCGCCCTACTCCATGAAGTTGAACAGGGACCCTTTGGGCGGCAGTGTGGTCTCGATCCGTAGCTCGGCCAGGCAGATCCCCACGTACACATCCTCCAAATGCAGACGGCGAATGCTCAGAGAGGCTCGGTAGATTTTCGTTGCCAAGTCTCCGGAGAACACGTAACCCGTCCCGGAGCAGAAGGTGGGGTACACCTCACCTGGGTAATCCTCCGGGGACACGTACCACTTATTGTTTTTGTCTCGGAACGGTGCAGCGCCGCTAATGACATATCCTGTGAAGTAGTTCTTCTTGGGATTCAGTTCGGGTCTGAGCAGCTTGTGGATGAGGTAATCGGTGTTGACAAACATGTCACTGTCAGTTTTCATTACATAGCTGGCCTGTGGACAATGCATGGCCACCCAGTTCATCCCCATCAGTGTCTTTATAGTCAGGTTGTTGTAGGTATCCAAGAAGTCCTGCTGAAGGATATCGTGGTGCCTCAGGCTCTCGGACTCCAAGGTCTTCTGCTGTAGGCGCCTCAGCTCGCCTTCATTCGCCCCCAGCAGGAACAGCCGGATGATTCCTAGGCCTGGAGCGAGGCTCTCATTGCCCCACGTCTGCCGTATGGCGTCCCGTGCCTCTACTTGGCGAGCCTCGGTGGTTATCAGCAACACCAGGAATGGTTGTGCTTTTCCCTCTGGGCATTTGTTTACCTCGTTAATGATGTACGGGTACGGCCCGGGGGACAGCATGCCACTTGGGTCGCCCTCTTCACTTTGGCTGGCATTAGCTGCCAGAGAGTTCTCCAGACCTGAAGAGGAGTCATCCACATCTTTCCAGAATCTGATGTTATTTTGCTGTTGCTGGTGGCTCTGGTTTCCTTTTGCCTTACTGGTGGAGTGTGGCCCGTTGCCTCCATAGCCCACGGGATGCTCTCTCCACCACAGCAAACCCGCGAGGCCCGGCAACCAGTCCTGATAGACCAGAAAGACCATGACCCCCAGGAGCGAGAGGAGATACAGGAGTCCAGCGATATGCGGACGGCAGTGGCGTGTCCGCCACTGCATGGCGTCCAGCTGCTCCGTGGGACCTTTAATCCACTTGGACCTCAGTCACATTGGTGTCGCAAGCAGCTTCTCATAGCTACATAAAGCATGGAGGTAATGTGACGGCAGTTCTCCCGAGGGACTCTCTCGTAGGAGTGTCCTCTGGGTGTCACCAGAAAGTTCAAAGCACTGGCAGGATTTGCTTCTCTAATCTGCTAGTTGTGAAAGTACCCTCCTCCTTTATTATGGGTGGTGACTTATGATTCAGCTTGATTCCTCTGTAAGCAAGCAGCAAGCTTGGAGAACAAGATGACATCAAGGCAGTATCACACGACAGGTTATGTTTATAACGTTTGTTAAGTACTGGTCTCATTACGTATCCAGGAGATAAGAGTGAGAAAATAATAGAAATAGGTAGATAGATGTCAAGAGGCAGCACAGCACTTAAAGTCAAACAAAGTCAAAGTCACAGATACAGAGTAAGACAAGCCGGATACAGCAAAACAAAGGTAAGAAATAACAATACAGAACTAGAAAATATTGTTCCTGAAGAATCAACGTGGGCTCGCTTCAAGACAAAACATAATAGTGTAAAAAGTACTGTGTGTGTGTGTGTGTGTGTGTGTGTGTGTGTGTGTGTGTGTGCGTGTGTGCGTGCTGGGTGCGTGCGTGCTGGGTGCGTGCGTGCGTGCGTGCGTGCGTGCGTGCGTGCGTGTGGAGCACACACAGGCCGCCTACAGTAGGTGATAAGCCTATTACATAGTGAACTTCAAAGGGAGGTCAAAAAGTGAATGCTACAGCCACTGGGGGAGGAGAGGAGATTGATAAAAAATAATGTGTTTCGTAATAATACTGTACATGTATGGAATATGCTGTCTAATATCCTAATAGATATTTCTATATTCCACTTAAATATGCTGGGAAGTAAAGTAACAAATTCTTATCTGATCTTGAGTAAAATACACCAATTTAAAACGCATAAACATTGATGTTTCAGATACATTTTATATTATTGGAGAACACTTGTACTATTACACAAAAAGATGTTTATCTCTGCATGGGCGGTGCCTTACAAATCACATTAAGTCATCTTGTCATGCTAAGCTAACCTACTGTAACAAAACCAGAACCTAAAAAGTAGTTTATTAACTTCATTGTTGTCTTAACCTTTTTTTTTCTTTTAAACATTTGACAAAGATAGTGTGTCCTTCACCTTGCATGCGACTGCTGCAGCCTGGTTGCCAGTGAAAAACATGTTGTTTTCTATGTACACTGCCATGCAGTATTATCTCTGCCAGGCCGACAGGCTAGCCGATCTATGACCCCCGATTTCGACACGTTGTGTGCTTGTAGATCGGCTATTTGAACTATTTTAAAATGTTTTTCAAAATCGTAAAAAATGCCCAAAAAGTTTAAAAGTTTAGGCAAGATTTTTTTTTCTAAATTTTAAACAAAAATATCATGTCACTTTTTTTACATACATTTGTTGTTACATTATCATTAGCCTCGATCTCCAGGCTATTATTTTTTAGTTTTGCTCAAAAATAAAAGCCTAGATCAGCGAGTCGGTGTTCCGGGCATAGGAAGTGTTTCATTTCCCCAACCAACCAGAGTGCAGTGGGCGCTGGAGATGTTAAACCCGCCCCTCTATGCCAGATATCAGACACGCTAGGGCAGTCTACATTATCATTAACATATTTGTATTTTGCAGGGCCCACTTGCAATGCCCTCGAGGCCCACCAGTGGGCCCCGACCCACACGTTGAGAACCACTGCAATAGGGGGTCCTTGGCATGGGGTCCTTTGGGGAACCCCTGATCTGGGGGAGGGTTTTGCTGTGTATGCACGCTCCATGTCGGCGTCACCCAGCTTTTCTCAGGCCATCTGGGGATTCAAACTACAGCAGCGTCCATCAGGTCAGGAGGCGGTCCTCCCTGACCTTCACTGCACCATGTGACTGCTGTTAACCTGCACCTGCAGAGATGTTGGTGTCCCACAGTCAGCACAGGAACAGATGGAACTCTGAGCCATAGGACTGACAGGGAAGGACATGCACACACGCAAGCACGCATGCACGCACGCAGGCAGGCATGCAGGCACGCACACACACGAGTGCACACACACACACACACACGCACACGCACACGCACACACACACACACACACACACACACACACACACACACACACACACACACACACACACACACACACACACACACATACACGCGTTGAGTAGGAACAATGTCAAAGAGAGAGCAATCTGGGAACCCATGTTAAAAAAAAGGAAAAATAGCGCCCTCTGCTGTTTTTTAGCGCAGCTCTGAATCTGTTCTTGATAGATCAAAGAGAGACAGAAAAGCAAAACAGAGAGGATCACCATTAAAGAAAACCTTCATTGACAATCATCACAGACAGAGAGAAAGAGAGAGAGAGAGAGAAACACGCACGCATGCACGCACACGCACGCACACACGCACGCACGCACACACGCGCACACACACACACACACACACACACACACACACACACACACACACACACACAGACAGACACACACACACACACACACACACACACACACACACACACACACACACACACACACACACACACACACACACACACAGAGATACAGAGAGAGATACAGAGAGACACACAGAGAGAGAGAGACACACACACACACAGAGAGAGAGAGAGACACAGAGAGACACAGAGAGAGACAGAGTGAGAGTGGGACAGAAAGAGGGAACATTATAGGAAGAAGTTTCAACACATTTCAAACACAAAAATACCAAATGCACAAACTACCTTTGTATTAATCTAAATATCATAATAATATTATAAAGGATTTTATTTATAATGCACTTTACATTTGTAAAAAATCTCAAAGTGCTACAATAGGCAGTTGCATAATATATTTGTGCAAATCTTGCTGGCTGAGGGTTGAGGGTCATTTTCCACCACAACAGAGGGCCCTGTGTACATTTTGTCTGGGCCCCCCAAAACCATGGACCGGCACAGCACTGGCTGATTGCACAGATTACTCTGAATATGTGATGACATGCAGAAATGTTGTTTTTTAAAGCGATTGTTAAATGAAAAGGACGGTCCCCTCAAATCTGTATGAAAGCCTCAGATTTAGTTTAGTAACTTTTACCATCACAGCAGGAAAGGGTCTTGTTTATTCTCAACTGCAGATTTTGTAGCATGGGACGTGCTCCATGAGGACACAGAGGTCATGTATTTATTTATTTTTCTGGGGATTTAGCTACCAGAGGTGCAGTCTCTCGCATTTTGACTGCACTTTCGGCTAATCCGTATCCCGTTGCTTTGCATGATGTCAGTGTTTTGGGAGAAGTGGACAAAAAAATCCTTAGTGTTCATTTAATTTAGAGAGTGTACACTCTCTGAGTTACAAATGTATGAATTTACACTTAGGATTTTACTCTGGCGCGATCTGTGAAGGTCTGTCGAGTATGAGTGAGACCTGAGCTAGTGCATTAGTCTGGACAGAAAGAAAGACCATATTATAATGTTTTTTTTGCTGTAGTATGTTCTAATCTTCTATTTTTACCCATCAAAAACTCTTCTCACTTCTTCCCTAAAATCTAAATGTGGACTCGATATTCCTTCTCACTATGCATGGAGCCAGGCATATAGGTGATAAACCTATTATACCACTGTTGTGCCTTACTCAAGAGCACATAAACAGCAGTTGTTAGTTTTTCTCTGTCTCTCCTAAAACCTTACAGCTGGTCATGTAGCAGGGTGTAGATGAGCACATGACGTGGCAAGCTGCTTCTTCACCTTCATTGAGGAGTTTCACCAGGAGGACGTGCACGCTTGTGGAGGAACACTCCATTCCTCTCAGTTCAGACACCCAACATGCGCCACGGCCATCCTGTAGGAGTCTCTACTGCAGTGACAGAGATCACCCTCTCTGCCTGGCTTTCCCGGTGGTGGAAACCCAGATAGCAAAATATGGGTGAATCAACGTTGAAAAATAGGCGGCCATAACGGTTGAATCAACGTTCGATCTCAACGTTGAAACTGTACTGAAATCGCAACCCTAATCTTTGTTGATTCAACGTTTGTGTTTCAACCACTAACTAACACTATATCAACGTTGATTCAACCATCATCCAAATGGTATTCTGCACGCTGATTTTATGTTGAATCAACGTTATGAATCAATATTGATTCAACCATCATCTAAATGGTATTCTGCATGCTGATTTTAGTTGATTTTATGTTGAATCAACGTTATGAATCAATATTGATTCAACCATCATCTAAATGGTAATCTGCATGCACATTTTAGTTGATTTAATGTTGAATCAACATTAGGAATCAACATTGATTCAACCATCATCTAAATGGTAATCTGCATGCACATTTTAGTTGATTTTATGTTGAATCAACATCAGGAATCGAACACTGATTTAATTTATAAATTGATTATACTGAATCATGTTAGGAATCAATATTGATCCTGATCATCCAACAACCTAATGGTAATCTGCATGTACATTTTAAATTATGTGTATGCTGATATACTGTAAGGCTACATCTTGTTCAAAATTACCTTACATTTCCCAAAATGTGAAAATATAAAAATAAAGACAGACAATATGATTTGAATCTTCACATTTATTGAACCAAGGCATTTAGACCTGCTTTGAACTGCTTTAAGCATTGTTTTTATGATTTAACAGATGAAATATATAACATATAGAAGATTGTAGATCTGCTATTTATGAAAGAAATCGTGAAAATGTCTGCAAGCATTTGGATATTTTGTAAGTGAATATATGCCACATGAGCACTTTACACCTATATAAAAATGCTATTTGAAAATAATTGATCTGCAAATTTAAATTACAAACCAAACCACCATTATTTACAAGCGATTCCACAAAAACAATACCCAACATGGCTTATAATGACCAAACGTGTACTAACTTTGCAGACTAAACCAACGGTCTGACAAAACACACTGACAAGTGCTCTAGTAATACAAATGGCGTAATTAATAAAGCCTAACGGGCCATCCACACCAAGCACTATATGTACACATTTTTAATTTATTTTATAGAATTTAGAGTAGCCAATGATTGTGAACCTCTTTTCGTCCACAAAGTCATTATGCTAATTAATTCCTCACACATTTCTGTGTTGCTACTGCAATTGTAGCCTAGTAGCCCCTCCATCCTTCTCCTCCTGTTCAACACAACTAAAGACGAACAGTATCTGTGTTGATGATGACAATATGAGTGATTTGCTGGAACTCTGGAAGACATGAGCAACTGCCCACTGAAATGATCATGTCTGCACTGTATTTAAACTAAATAATTCTACAACGATAGGATTGACAAAAGTGATATGCTTAGTGTGGACAGCCCCATTACAGTTTGAAAGAGTACATTATTTCACACATGAACAAGTGAACACTTGTCAATTTCAAAAAAGTGCCTTACTTTTACTTAATGGTATTACATTCAAAGTCTTAATAATTTGCAGCTCTAAAGTACTTAAAATGAATAAAAGTGGCTTCATTTAGAACTCCTATCACTTTACAACATTTTCTCATGCATGAGAAAAATAAAATGCATGCATTTTAGTCTACTGTCACAAAGGAGGGCTGAGGACAACCTGCCTACCAGTTATCCACTATACAATCTTTCTAAAATGACAGGAGGTTTTTAAGACTTTGCAGTTTGGGGGGTAGTTTTTTCCTTTCCCAAGCCAAGCATCACTCTTTGAATAAAGTTCAATATGTTCTTCATATCATTAGGGTACTTCAAATTGAGTGCATACGTCAGGCTAGACAGCAGGCACGGTGCTTGAGGGAGGTTATGGAAATTATCCATCACAATACCTCCTTCAAGGATGATGGCTGTTGACACTGGCTGAAGGTCGACACCATCTGAGGGAGGTGAATCTTCACTGCTCACAGTCAGCAATCCGACCGATACCTCTGACCAGGCGTCTTCACTTTCGCTGTCACAATCCTGTACAGAACCAAACAAAAACAACATTACAACAGGGAAATGTTGATACTTCACACACATCTGCATTGAGAAGTTTTATCAACATTGGTTGGCCTACTGTTTTTGACAGTATATTACTCATGGTAAACAGCACAGT
The DNA here is from genome assembly GCF_963454915.1 of Gymnoscopelus microlampas. Taxonomy (NCBI): domain Eukaryota; kingdom Metazoa; phylum Chordata; class Actinopteri; order Myctophiformes; family Myctophidae; genus Gymnoscopelus; species Gymnoscopelus microlampas. Next base: position 15,674,168 of record NC_139942.1, read on the forward strand.
AAAATATGTATCTGAAAACATTTTAGGCTAGAAATAAGCAACTTGGTAACAAACATTCTGCATAGTGGCCATCTCTCTCTCCCTTGAGCAACGTGTGAGTGCAGGCTACAAACACTTACACTGCACACCATGTGAGTGAGATTCCACCGTGCTATAGCCTGAAGGGATTGAACCTTCTGATTGGTTTGCAAGGCCGTTTCAGACTGAAACTTCAAAATAAAATTAACGAAAATGTAATTTCACTGGACCTTTAAGGTGTAACTATGAGAACTTACCAAGACAGTGGTGTAGAAACTGCTGTGGTCATCTCCAAGCAGAAGAAGGAGGCCTCGGAGAACAAGCCTACCCAGCGCGGTCACGTCGGGTTTCTACAAGTGGATAATGAACAAATAAAGTTCAAGATCTGACCATCACAAGTTACAGTACAGTTACAGCATGAAACACCACAATATATGTTTGATGAACAGTTGCAGAGAACAGTTGCTGATTGGAGATGTGATTTAAAAATAGTACAATCCACAGCATTTAGTTATCAACAACGATCAATAGTTAGCAATAGATGTAACACTCTGTAATACAGCCGGGAAGCATAAGTACTATTTGGGGTAATAGGTTGTACATAAACTTAGTCATGATAATTACAAATATAAGAAGCATGTTGTAGACTTACCCATCAATTTGCTGCACAATTCCGGATAATTTATCTCTAATGGCACCTTTCTTGGACTTTAAGATAGTGACCAATTGTGGTGTATAGCGATCCAGAGCATCAAAGAAGTCTGTCTCTAGGTGTGTGGTGGCGATCCTGTTAAACTCAGCATAAGCCTACAACACAGCAAACCACATAACAAAATACAGTGACTAAATACATTTGAAAAAGTGTGTAAATTAGGAAAACATTTGGTTAATTGTCATACAAATAATTATGATCAACAATGTAACCGTTTTGGCATTAAACATTGGACGAATTACATTTCGGTTCCGACTTTTAGGCTTTGTAAACAAAAAAGAAATGACTGACAATGACCGGGGCCAATAATACCATTATGTACTATGGCCAGAACAGGCCAGGCATTTAAAAATGTTGAAAAATAGTGAGAGTAGCCGACCTACATGTTCACAACACATCACTTTGCGAGATGTTGCGAGCTTGTAGATCTGCTATTTTCACTATTCTTCAATAGATAAATGTATACAGATGAACGCTTTTTCTCATAACTGTGATCAGACAATTACCTATATTAAAATTGGCTTACAGGAGATCCCCCATGCCACGCTCATGTCACCATGAGTCAGCCATAACAGGGCAGGGGTCTTCAACAGGGGGTCTGGGACTCCTAGGGGGTCTTCAGAGTTGCTACAGGGGGTCGGCCAAATCTCTGTGATAAGATCATTGTTTCTTTATACAAAGCACTTGAACAATAGCATCCCTATTCTACGGACAACTTTAGCCGAAAATGGCCGATCTACAAGCTCACAACGCCTCGCAGCGCGAGGCGTTGCGAGCTTGTAGATCGGCTATTTTCGGCAAAGAGGGGAAAAAGAGCAGACCAAGTACAGAGTGAAAGTTTACTAAGTATTGACGGTTTAAGTCGTTAAATGTCTGACAATACACATTAACATGAATCCAACATCTATGAAAAGCTTTAATCTGCAACACAATTTTATGTAATATATAGTGGGGGTCCCTTCTTCATCTCTTTCTCAGTTAGGGGGTCCTTGGCCTGAAAAGGTTGAAGACCCCTGATATAAGGAGTTCCAAATGCAGCTACGCCCAATTATGGAGTGTCTAACCTCAATGTGTCATCATGGAATCAGCAAACAAATTAGTCAGCTCCATATATACACCTCTTGTGTAATGGTCTCCATCACCTTACATCCTGGGTTCCAAACTGCATACAGCACCAGACATTCCTCTAAAGCATATTTTCATATGTCGCCCTGATAGTTCAATTGGACAGTTAATTCCCAACTAAACTTATGTTGCTCTGTTATTCGTGGGTAAAAAGGTGCTAACCTGTTCCCGGATGTCCTTGTAGACAGATGGGCACAGTGCGTGTTGGCAGGAAGGTAGCTGAGGGGATTCTGGTCAGGGCCCAGGCTGACTCAAACTGCATGTGTTGTGCACCTATACAAACACAGAGGAGTGATTTTACACCAATGTCACATGGTCAGAATACAAGTTTTATCTGAACACCAAGTGCACAGTCACAGGCTGACCCGGTCAGAGAATGCTTTTCATGTCAGCTGATAGAAAACCACCCAGATATCATTATGTGAAACCCCAAAGTTGTGCCGAGGGTAACCGCCTTGGGGTCTAAGCGCTCTGCCCTTCAGAATCTCTATGACCAGAGGACAGTGAAGAAAGCAGGAAAGAATCCAAGAGACCCAACTCATAACCTCAGCACCTGCTAAGAAACATAGTTACAGTTCATTATTGTTTATTTAACCATTATGTTAAATGAAACCCCCACCTGAAGTGTGCAGTTCTTCCTCTTGAGGAATCCCACAAATCAAATTCTCCACACCAGGTGGAGAGATTAGGAGATCGAAGGATTGGGTCTACACAGAAGAGAACATAACATTATATAAACAATTGTAAAATGAGAAAATTAAAATAAAATTACTTATGAGTCTACTTATAAGAGTGTATGCAAGCAGTAGGGTATTGTAGATAAGCTCTTTGATAAACACACCATTGTGTGACAACAGTTTGAGAAAAAAGGAGTGGACCAAGTAGAACCCTGTGGACTCCTGTCTACAAAGTATATATTGTAGGGTCTAGGTGGTTAAACATAAACTTGTAGTGCATTGCAGAGTATCAGTCAAATAGAGTATCATTCAAATAGGCAAAACTGCAATAGCAAAATAATGTATTACCATGCCAGGATTGTCTACAAGCCTAGGGAACTATACGCCAATATTTCCGGTAGGCCTTTAGTTCCATTGCTGCGAATCCACTTGCCTCCATGTAGAGATGTTTGATTCATGTAGTCCTCAACCTGGGACACTGGACACCTATTGACCTTCATCCATTCAACCATTTCAATAAGTTTTTCAGGAGGCACATCAGATTCTGTTGAATGATAAGTACAGATTCATTATAGCTGATTTCAAGTATTTGAGGTTCTGGCCTACTTGGAGTGTGTGAAAAGTCGCCAATTGGTCCAGCGGTGCCTGAGACTAGTTTTTAGAAGATGATGGACAGAAGAGTCATGGGACCGCAAATATAATCCCTTGCATCTGTCCAATCTAGCCTGGTGGGGATAATTAACATTGGTTATTAGTATTACCTGGTGTACTAGGGACGGTCTGTTCCTCTGGTTCTTGGTGGTGTGGTCGTTTCAGCCTTCTCATGCGCTTCCTGGTGTTCCTCAATCGCTCCTCCAGGAAGTCTGTAGCAGGTTTTTTTCCCCGGCCAGGTGTGCACCAAGCTGCCTGTAAAAGAGACAATTAGGTTCAGCTTAAATTTGCCTGGCGTAAACCATGAAGATGGTTACATGGGATTTTAAGGAGCAATCCAAAAATGTGCGTGTGACTGTGCACTAGGAAAAACTTTGAGCACATTTCTTTTAGGTGTGTGTGTGTGTATGGAGTGTTCTCCTTTTTGTGTTGATTGATTGATGACTTACATAGCCACTGCCAACTGTAGTACCATCCAAATTAAGGCAAGGGCTTTCTTGGTGACGGCCTGTTAAATAGATGGTAGAAGTTTGTCAAAGAACGATGAAATGAGACAGTAATCATTGTTACAAATATATGACGATTCAAATCCCTGAATTGAACACTGAATGGTTATGCGCTTTTTAAGTGCATTCGATTCTGTGTCATTTTTAGATTTGACCTAAAAAGCATTATTTTACACTTTGGCTACTCAAAAACAGCAGATATACAAGCTCATAGTGTGGCACCGAGTGCTGCGCTACGAGCTTGTAGATCTGTTATTTTAGAAAAATCTTGAAAATGTGTGCAAATCTTTGAATTTTTATCGAACATTTGTAACTCAAATCTTTGTTTCTGTACTTGGCTAAGGACTCAAGATTTACAAAAGTGTTTCAAAAATATTCCACAAATGTTGTTTATACTGTTTTTTAATAGCTGATCTACACCCTCACAACGCATCACCATGCACTGTGAGCTTGTGGATCTGCCATTTTCAAATAGGCAATTTATAGGGTTTAAGTGGTTAAACTGAGTTTCATGCTATATAATCTCATTTAGCTGGGAACCACATGGAAACCCCCCAATGACCCCTGAGGGTCCCTGGAGCCCACTTTGATGATAAACATTACCTGCTTTTGTTAGCTACTGTCTGCAAAACAAAACTTAAGTTAAAAAACGGATTACCAAATTTGTCTGCACACTAAAATCCTCAATGTTAATTTATTCTCCTTAAGGATACATTGGTACCATTTGTACTCTCTGTCTCTTAATTAAATTATTTTACTTTTTACTGTAGGTTAAAAACAAGATTCATATATAAAATAATAATTACAGTCAAAACAAATGTGGCCTCACCAAAGGGATATGTGGCCAACATTAGCTGTCTTTTAAGAGCTAATGTTACAACTAACAAGTTGAATCATATTTTAACGTTTTAGGATGCCTGGTCGCATTGTAACATCATACATTTATATTAAACGGTGCAAACACATTGCTTTCTATGTAAACGCGGTTGATAAACCGTTAGTCCTGAAACATGATCATATCATGACGTTTTCTACATTTACAACCCATACATAAACGTTCAGATTTCAAATATAAAGCACTTAGCCCAGGGCCAAGGATGTTACAATTTGAATCGGGAGGGTCTAAGTATCCGTACCTCCTGTATTGTTCAATAAAAGTAATTTTAATCCGATCGGTGGCCATTTTCTCCGAGTTTTCTGTATGCTTTAAACTACGCGACCGTCGGTTGGGAGGTGTATTACATTATACACATGCATTACAACTATGAGAAAATGGCCACCGATCGGATTAAAATATCTTTTATTCAACAATACGGAAGATGCGGGTACTTAGACACACCCGATTAAAATTGTAACATTCGTGGCCGTGGGGTAAGCACTTTATAGTTGAAGTATGAATATTTATGTTGACGTACGGGTTGAAAGTGCAAAAAACAGGTTGAAATTCCGGCTATGAGGCTCGTGAAAGGACGAGCGTCGTGTGAACCATGGCTAAAACTCGGTCGTGCACGGTTACATGAACGTGTTAGTTCATGTAACCGTGTACGACCGTGTTTGGATAACATTTTAATTCCATAAACTAATTAAACTTACCTGTTATCTAGTACAGTAAACACGAAAGCACCCCGGTTTGAAAAAGAAATCTCTCAGCCAACAGCCGTTTCCTCTGCCTTCCGGTGTGATTTCAAAACTAACAAGCTCCGCCTTCAGTGTTGCCATATCCGCTTATTATAAGCGATTTTGGGCTTCTTTTTCTGTGAAGTTTTTTGGGCTTGCTTCCTTACTGTCGTTTAAACCGGGTGCAGTATGTTAGTCCGACAGCGCATTCCTCCGACAGCGCAGCGCTCCGACGTTTCCAATACTAAACCCGAACCAAACCCTAACCCTAACCCTAACCGCACGCGGATGCCACATAGTCGGAGAAAAGGTCTGTCGGATTAACGCATGCCTCCCGTTTAAACCAGTGGTGGTTCTCAAACATTTTCATGTCAAGGACCCCCAGATTAATATGTAGGCTATTATCCAATCAACGGACCCCCATCTGAACACATGTTATGCCAGGGGGGACCCCCAATACAAGATTCGTATTAAAATGTTTCAAAAATATTCCTAATTTTTCACATTTTCTTCCAGATAAGAGTTTTGTTTTAAAATAGCAGATCTACAAGCTCACAGCGCGTCGCATCGCAACCCGTTGTGAGCTTGTAGATTGGCTATTTTCAATTAGTCATAGTTGCTTCTTTTGGGCTAATTTCCATAGACCTGGTTGCTTATTTCTATCGCAAAATCTGGCAACACTGTCCGCCTTGTGCATGAAGGATGTCTGCGGTTCTCAACCTGTGGGTCGAGACCCTGACAATTTAAGTAATAGACCCCTTAACAGACGACGTCACACTGGCTGCACGCAGCCAGTATGCGCGCAACGAAACCCATTATATCAGGTCTCGTTAGGACGCGTCTCACTAGCCAACACACACAAGAGGGGGTTGGGGTGTGCTGAAACCAGTGCACCCCGAAACAGGTTGGGAATTGATTGCGTGAAACAATCACCTGTGCGTCCAGGCTCAATGTTAGTAAACAAATAATTGGTCTATAATTTTAATACCTTAGAAAATAAATGAAAACAAATCAAAGAAAAAGACTGTAATACAAGTAATCAACAAACTATACTATAAACTGGTCAAACATTGGCCAAATTGTCAAATAATATAAGAAAGAGAGAAAAAAAGAAAATAGCCGATCTGCAATAAGAAGTTATAGATTTTTGAAATAGTTCAAAGTTTAGCTTTTCTCACATTTTTCTAAAATATTTTGTTTTAATTAAAAAACATGTTTTCAGACTCAGAAGAGGACGCTGAATTGAATGGGCTAGGTTTTGATTTTGTATGACCCTTAAAAAGTGGCTTAAACAAGCGTTAAAGTTTCATAAACTTGAAGCTTTTTTCACAAACATATTATTATTATCATTATTTTATTTTGACCCTTCAACCCTCTTATTTAGATGATTTAGAGTTGAATGGTAGGTTAAACAATAGTCTAGAATTGTTTAATAAGAAGTTAAAGATTTTTGAAATAGTTCAAAGTCTAGCTTTTCTCACATTTTTTTAAAATATTTTATTTTTAAATTAAAAAAAACTTTTTCAGACTTAGAAAAGGACGCTGAATCGAATGGGATAGGTCTCGATTTTCTATGACCTTGGGAAATACAAAAGCTCACCAAAAAGATTGGACGTTGACTTTTGAATAAAAAACAGATTTTGTTGAGCACAAAATCTGGAACTAATCGCTCCAGATATTTTTTAAAAATCTAAAACTTCTCTCCATCCATATTGAGAGTAAGCCAGATTTTTTGGCACCAGCCTTGATTTTTTTAGACACTGATAAAGCTCAAAGTTCAGCGAAAAGACTGCAAAGGTCAACCCTCGTTACATTTTTAGAAATTGTATTTTTCTTCGATACTCTGGCTTTAGACTAGTGTGATGACGCTGATTCCAAATATGTAAGTTATATTTTTCTCGGAAAACAGGAAGTGCCTCAAAAGGCCACTTTCTGGTTGGTTTTAGGGTGTTCCAGGCCCGTGATAACCCCGATATATTTTTTTTCCAAATCTACATGTAAAATAATGCTAAAATTTGAAATCATCAAACCCTCATATCAAATCATGATTTAATTATCCCTTAATTGGCTATGGTTACGGCTTCGCTATCTCGCTCAATATCTCGAATACGATAAGGACTTAGGGTCCACTTTTTGGATATGTTGTAGAGCTGGCTGAGACGCACGTGTGGATGTCTTGTTTGTCCCAGTACGGCACATTTTTTTTCTGACTTTGTCCTTTGGTATGGTCTTAAGGTTTAAGACTCTATGTGCCTTCCGATAGTGTAGGAGGTCAACTTAGGAGTGTCGTACCGGGACAAACAAGACATCCACGTGTGCGTCTTGGCAAGCTGTACAACATATCCGAAAGGCGGATTCGAAAAACGTATCGTATCGAGATATATTGCTTTATTGCGCATATAATAACTTGACATTGGACCCTAGCCAATTAAGGAGAACGGTAAGGCCGTGTGTTAGGGGAGTTATATGTTCGCGTTCGGGGCGACGCGCTGACCCAGAATTTGGTGTCCAATTTAGTTTTTACTCCTTTCAAACAGTTTTTCACTATTGTCTCGGCCCCTAGGGTGCGCCGAAACAATCGGACAATGGATTATCAATCAGCTCTTCAGTCATTTTGGGGCATAAACAAGAAGATGAAGGATACTGTGGTATCGTTTCAAACATGGCAACATGATATAACCACAATATTCTAAATGGGTAAACATTGGAAGGTCTAATATTGTGCTAGGTGATTTTGAGTTTTGCAGTTAACAGTGTTTGGAGTCGGAAACAGTGTCTGTCCCATCTGGGGGGAGGTGATCATCAATTTACATTCCCAAGCACTCTAAAAGTTCTGGCCATTGTTTAAGTTTCGAAGCCCAGGTGAGTGGGGGTCTGGGCAGGAAGAGATTTGAAGTCTGATTAAATCAGTCACACCCTGAGGATCCTGGTCTTTGTTCTGCAACAGCAGAACCCAGCTTTGAGTGTGAACTCAAAGCAAGTCATAGAGCCAAGTTCTTTTGTTAATCAGGAGGTTGATTTCATGGCTATTGTCCTTATGCAAGGGTGATGGTCAAAGGGGAACATCTGTTAATTCCCTCGGTCTCTAAGATAGGGGGCAGAGATGAAGTTAGGTAAGGTCATGCAGACTGCAGATTGAATTTACACTGTATTATTCTGATTTCTTGGTAAAAGCTTATTTTGTATTGAGTAGCACAGTGTGAAAACATATGAGAGGAATAAAGTGGATAACTATGATCTGTGCTGTTAACCAAGAGAAATGCCATTTAAGGAAAAGATTCAGTCTGGAGTAAATGTTGCTTTATTGATGTATGTCTAACTGCGGTTTGTAACCATGAAAGTATAGAGTGTGTGAATTCATTCTAAAGCTTGAGAGATGTTGAACAAGAAATACTATACCAGACTTTGTGTAAGAGTAAAGTTTGATACTTAGAAATAAGACAGATTGTTACACTGTAATAACTGCTAAATGTGTGAGGTAGGCGGGGACTCGGCCCGACAACAACTGTGTTAGAATGCATGTATGTGTGTGATTGGTGAACAGGGATCAGGGGTTGGGCTTAAACTACCTGACCCCTCCCCTTGTTGACAGGAGGTGAACAGTGTATAAATGCTTTGTTGTTACTTGTGACTGGGCGCGCTGCTGATCTGACCACAATGGCAGACGTCCCAGTCAGGCTGAAATAAACGATGCTTGACTTGAATCCTTGGACTCTGGACTTCTTTCAACTTTAAGCTTTCTTCAGGAAACCGGTATTAAATGCCCGCTCTTGGGATAGAAAATATACTTCATAATGGCGTTTGTCGGCAGTCGTCTTAATATTCTTTCCTTCTTTTATGGAGGACGGGGTATGCGAGAAGAACCTGACTTTTTGTGGTTTTATTTTTGATTTTAAGGGCGATGGGCTGGTTTTCTGGAGAAGGGGTTTTTGGGGGGGATAGATCCAGGGCCCAAGGTAAGTGTGCTTTGTGGCACAAAAATGCTTCTTGAGCCGGTTAAGGCCTTGGAGCTAAAATTGTTCTAAATTATACCTTATAGCGATATATAGGCCTTCATTTTCCCAGAATCGTTTGACTGGTGAGCAAGAGTAGGAGAGCTTCTTTCGAATTGATTTTGGAAAAAACAATATTAGTGTGTGTGGAGGTTTTGGCGCCCCTTGAAGTGTTTCAGATTCGAATAACCTGGGAATGAAAGACAATGGCTTATTTATCTTGATTTTCTTGAAGTCTTCAGTCAATTGCAAGTCAGTTAATAGTAAATATATTCTGATATATTTGCAAGATGTTAAGTACAAGAAATTGACTGAATATTTGCAGAGGGGGAGATGATTAGCCTGGTCAGAAAGCTCATTTTACTCGTCTTTGGGACCTTTCACAGGAGTGTTAAATGCTTACATATTTTATATAGGAATCCATTCATATTACAGAACCGTTTGATCAGTGAGCTAAAAGGCAGTGAAGTCAAAAAGAAGTTTATTTCAACTCGGTTCAGTACTCAACGATAATAGGTTGCATTATAATACAATGACATTTAGAACAATATCAATTCGCCTTCCAAAATCGACGAGCTGTGAGGGGAAAGAGAGCTTGCAATGGTCGTTTTTGAGAGTTGAATGCACTGTAAATACGTTTGAAGTACAGGACTTTGAATAATGTACATAGGAACGTGAACGCACGCACGCACGCACGCACGTAAGAAGTTTTTGGGACTCAGTTACTTTGGTAAGGGGTCCAGGACAGGCTCAGACGCTCATGCGTGGAGGTGTTCTATTTTTGTAAAGGCATTGTTTTTGGGACTCAGTTACTTTGGTAAGGGGTCCAGGGCAGGCTCAGACGCTCTTGCGTGGAGGTGTTCTATTTTTGTAACGTGATGATATGTGTATAAGAAGATGATGAGTAAGCCTTGTAGATATCTTGGGAACATTGCAAAATACTTGTAATTATGAAAATTACTATCGGCATAAGTCTAACAATTAGTCGAATCAAATCGTTGAGTAGTATAGCAGAATATGGTTTCTTCCTATGAGTATGTATTTTGTAGTGTTCTACCGTGTAGGGAGAAAAGAGATACATTTAGGTACAAGGCATTGTTTATTTTGTGATCGCATGGGAGTTTTTTTTTGGGGTTGAACTTTTTATGTGTTACGTTCGTAATGCGACTTTCTTTGTGACCGTTTTGCAAGCGGCTACTTCCAGGTTTATGGATGGACTTAATTATGTAGGCTTTTCGGTCTGCTTGGAGATGAAAACGTCTTTGTGGGGTCATGGCTTTTCGGCTGTGTAATGATATCTTAATTATCACATTCGTGGTAATGTTACTGTTCTTTTAATGTTGGTATTGTGAAGGTATGTGATGAGTCTTTGTTGTAGGGGCGAGTGGTATGTCTGTAAGTATGTGTGTTGGAGGTGCAATGAGGAGATTTAGATGATCAGAGGCTGCGCGCGGTGGACGCAAGGAGCGTGTGATCATTCTTACTTTGAGGTGACTTTGTGGCTTTCCGGCTGCGTACTGCTTTCTTAAATTATCACTTTCGTGGTAGTGCAATTTTTTCTTGGACTGGACAATGAAGATGTGAGTGTGATTCTGTGTCTGTGTTTGTCTCGTGCGTGGATTTTGACGAATGGTCTGTGATAGAGTGTGTGTGTATGTTGGGGATAAAGTGGGTGTGTGAATGGGTGTCTGATGTTTTCTCTGGTGTGTGTGTCGGCGAGCGGCGCAGTTTGCGTCTTGTGGAGGTAGTTCTATTTTATTTTATTATTTGGACTGGATTGGAGGTTTTCGGTGCTTCTGTGTGCTTGAGATAGATTGGTAGATTTCATTTTTGTACAACACATCTTCTACGAAGAGTGTTGTAGAGGGGTGAGATGAAATGATTGTTTAAATATTTAACTGATGAACAGAGACATAACGATTTAGTCTAAACGATAGTGAAAATAATCTTTGAACTGTTAAAGTAATCTACAAGAGAGGACAGTAAAAAGTGTATTTAGAAAAAAGGAAAAATTGGAATGTTACAGTAAAGAAATAATATGAGTAAAGGTTAAATTTGATCAACTATAGATTTATAGATGTCCGTGTGAAGATATTTAAATATTGAGAGCTAAGGTTTTATTATATAGGATTGATTCGATTTGATTTGTGCTTCAATTATGACGGCTTAATTATTTAACTGGTCTAATATGTTGTTATGAGTGTGTTGTCCTTTTGTGTCAAATCAGGGCTGTTTTCGGAGAGACTGCAGCCAGGGGAATGCATACCTTTGGAAGATCCTGTTATCTGGCCAGAAACAGGGTTGCTTGTGTCCTTTCCGAGAACACCAAGGTTTGAACACGGATTGGAAAAGCATAACATGGCCACATTAGGATCTGTTGGTGTTACTTTGAATATTGAGGGACATGTGATATAGCTAGCATGTGTGCTTCGACTAAAAAGATACACTTTATTTAATTGACTCAGCCGTGAATAAGTAATTAGACAGTGTTGATTTAAAAGTATGATTTGGATATAATTGAAGGTTAAAATGGAGGAACTAGTAAGTAGAAGTTTCACTGGCTTTCTGATTGCAGGAGTTTGGGGGTTCATTCCAAAAAACACCTGAACTACTGCAACAGGGAGATATTTGTGATTCTTATTTTGCTAAAGTGAATTAGATTTTAGTTTATTAAATAGGAGATCTTAGGACAGAGTCATTGGTGGCCTTTGAGGGCCAAGAGAAGGGACTACACTTTTTTGTTCAGGTTTTTAAAAGGACATAGACCTTTCTCTTTGGTGCTAAAATGTAAACTGTAAATTTGCCTTAAATTGAGTGACAGCTTATAAACAGTTCCCGGTCTGGATCACTATTCTTTTTCATATCACGAATCGACTAATATAATAGAGTTTCGATAGTGGACTTAAATACTTAATTCAGTGGTTCAGTACTGGTGCTAAAAATAGGCTGAAATTCGTTTATCTAAAGGTGACAGAACAATATACAAAATCCAAGCATTTAATAGGAGATGTCTGTGCTTTGAAATTACCATATTTTTGTTTGTTTGTTTTGTTAGGAACTAGGGAAAGAAAGAGAATTTGACCGCAGTTTCAAGGTAAGTGTTGGTTGATGTGAGTTACCAGGGGTGGACAGTCTTTTTCTGGTACAGACCTAAGTAATTAGTATAGTTTTGGCAGAACCTTGAGGGTCACAAATAGGTGGCTGGAGGGGAGTTTATCCTCATGCTCGAGACGCCATGATAGGAATAAGGTAGACAGATTAGATAGAAATTGACAGATAGTTAGGGGGGTCTTCGTTCCATTTGTTTAAACGGCTTTGCACCCTGGTGGCAAAACATCACCAACACTAATCTGTACTTAAGTAACATAGATTTATTAGGCTCTAAGGAGTGTACACATTTTGAAAATATTGAGAGAAAAAATCTGGTATTACTAAATCTAGGACCAAGAGGGGAATGCTTGTACAGAGAGTACTGTAGTATAAATTTTGAATTAGTGTTCTGAAAAACATACAAAGGAGGGAAAAATTGAAAAAGTTTGATTGTAATGAAAAATTGAGATAGAGTAATTTATGTAGGAATCAATAGGCTAAGACCTAGTTAAAATGTATTATCTGTTTGGAAACATGTTTGATTTATTAGGAAAAGTCTAGGGAAAGTTTTTGCCGAGTATTTTCCTGCCAGGAATGGAGTTGGAGAAGCTGGAGGAACTTGGAGACACAGATGGCTGATAATCCAGAGGGGATCATGGCTGAGTGGATGGTGTCCAGGGCTGCAAGATGGAGTCGGTGGGATGTCAAATGGAGCCAAAGTCAAAGAAATCGATACACCAGGAAAGCTGTGCTGGTCCGAGGCCCTTCAACCTGAAGTCATCTCAACCCTAGTGTCACGGCATCAGCGGAGAAAGGAGCATCGATCGCCAGGCCGTCGGTCTACTCATCAGCATTGGCTCATCTAACGCATCGCTACAGGACAGCAGGAGAACAGACAGGTCCCGGATGACAGCAGATTTCAAGGAAACTAGGAGCAGCTCAACCAACCAGGAGCCGGTGTGAATCTTCAACCAGATGGCTGCTAACTACTCTTCGAACTACAACACTACAGGACGGCAGAAGGATAGAGCCACAGACGTCAAGCGGACGGCTAGATGGTCCAGAATCCAGATCTGCAGGCCTTGGAGATTCAACCAAGTTGCTGTGTCCAGGTGAAAGTCGTATGCTCTCTCATGGAGAGTGGACCCCTGGAAGCCCGTGCATGTTTTGATATGCCTTTTTATCGACGCCATAATAGAGAAGCAGCACTAGTTGCCAACATTTGAATAGTGATACTACGCCCCCACCCCCTATCAATTCCGTACCACACTTTCCTCTGACTCATGCCCCATCAGGTGTCATTGGAAAATGACACTACACCCTCACCCTTCATCATTTCCACAAAACCCCATTCTTTCCCCTGTCTCAAGCTGTGAACAGTTTCTGATTCAATGAACTGAGGATTTGCCAGGTGCAAACATGGACATTCAAAGAAGAACAATCCAGCAATTGCGTTGTTAGCTTAGGCGAAAAAAGAAAAACAGAAAATAATTTCTGCGCGCGTGGACACTAAAGGACACTTTTTGTTACAGGATGCTATACGATGTGTTTTGATCAGTAACCAAATGACGATTGTTTTACAGGTCCAGTGGCATACATAGGCAGGTTGTTAAGTGTTGATTCTTCTTAGGTTGGACAGATGGCTGGAGGAGACTTTAACCCGGAGTTGTATTAGTTCACAGGTTTGAAAGTTCCTTTGTGGGAGACGTTGTGAAGTCTCCCAAGAGGGGAATGTGGTATCGTTTCAAACATGGCAACATGATATAACCACAATATTCTAAATGGGTAAACATTGGAAGGTCTAATATTGTGCTAGGTGATTTTGAGTTTTGCAGTTAACAGTGTTTGGAGTCGGAAACAGTGTCTGTCCCATCTGGGGGGAGGTGATCATCAATTTACATTCCCAAGCACTCTAAAAGTTCTGGCCATTGTTTAAGTTTCGAAGCCCAGGTGAGTGGGGGTCTGGGCAGGAAGAGATTTGAAGTCTGATTAAATCAGTCACACCCTGAGGATCCTGGTCTTTGTTCTGCAACAGCAGAACCCAGCTTTGAGTGTGAACTCAAAGCAAGTCATAGAGCCAAGTTCTTTTGTTAATCAGGAGGTTGATTTCATGGCTATTGTCCTTATGCAAGGGTGATGGTCAAAGGGGAACATCTGTTAATTCCCTCGGTCTCTAAGATAGGGGGCAGAGATGAAGTTAGGTAAGGTCATGCAGACTGCAGATTGAATTTACACTGTATTATTCTGATTTCTTGGTAAAAGCTTATTTTGTATTGAGTAGCACAGTGTGAAAACATATGAGAGGAATAAAGTGGATAACTATGATCTGTGCTGTTAACCAAGAGAAATGCCATTTAAGGAAAAGATTCAGTCTGGAGTAAATGTTGCTTTATTGATGTATGTCTAACTGCGGTTTGTAACCATGAAAGTATAGAGTGTGTGAATTCATTCTAAAGCTTGAGAGATGTTGAACAAGAAATACTATACCAGACTTTGTGTAAGAGTAAAGTTTGATACTTAGAAATAAGACAGATTGTTACACTGTAATAACTGCTAAATGTGTGAGGTAGGCGGGGACTCGGCCCGACAACAACTGTGTTAGAATGCATGTATGTGTGTGATTGGTGAACAGGGATCAGGGGTTGGGCTTAAACTACCTGACCCCTCCCCTTGTTGACAGGAGGTGAACAGTGTATAAATGCTTTGTTGTTACTTGTGACTGGGCGCGCTGCTGATCTGACCACAATGGCAGACGTCCCAGTCAGGCTGAAATAAACGATGCTTGACTTGAATCCTTGGACTCTGGACTTCTTTCAACTTTAAGCTTTCTTCAGGAAACCGGTATTAAATGCCCGCTCTTGGGATAGAAAATATACTTCAATACAATTAATAATGATGATAATAACTGATAATGATGATGATGTTCAAGTTTCTGTAATGATTTTTTTCCCATGATGCATTGCAAAATACAGTTTAACATTGTAAAATGACAGAACAGTACTGTACATTTTTACTGTAGAAATTACAGAAATTTGTTACAGTGTATACTTTGCACAGTATTGTACCATATTACAATTAATACAGATCCCTATAATGATCCCCCTCATTATATGAATATAGGTCAAATATAGTGATAAAATATAGGTTACGTACCTTGTGTTTTCATGTGAGAAGTGACAAAAAGAAGGTATCAGAATGATTCACAAGTGGGAAAATGAATAAAGCAACCTCTGGGTTAAAAATAACCCAGGCAGGCAATTGAAGCCCTAATAACCCCTTTGACCCATCAGTTTACAGTACCCAAATAACCCATAATTATGACCCAGCCAAATCAACCCAGCAATGTGTTTATAGAAATAACCCAGCATTTTTAAGAGTGTACTAAACACAGTGCAATTAAATGTTACTGATTCTGGGCAAGTAAACAAAGATGTCTTTACTTAATAACAATAAGTCAATTGTATTTTTTAGTACACGTTACTTGATTAAACCTAGTATTGTAACAAATGAGTAAAGCTAACTTATATTTATTTAAGTATAGATAGCTATTGGATTTTACAGTGTAGATTCAACATTGAATCAATGTTGGTATTTCAATAATTAAATGGGAGGAGGGGGGAGGGGGAGGAGGGGGTTGCCCCCCCTCCCCCCAACAAGAAAAAAAGAAAAGAAAACGGCAAACTGCATGGATAAAACGTTGAATCAATGTTGTCATTTCAATCATTAAATGGGGGGAGGGGGGGTGTGAGGAGGGGTGTGCCTCCCCCCCTCCCCCCATCAAGAAAAAAGAAAAGAAAAAGGCAAACAGCATAGATTCAATGCTGATTCAATGTTGGCATTTCAATCATTGAATTTGCACCATAGATTCAACGCTGATTCAATGTTGGCATTTCAATCATTGAATTTGCACCATAGATAAAACGCTGATTCAATGTTGGCATTTCAATCATTGAATTTGCACCATAGATTAAACGCTGATTCAATGTTGGCATTTCAATCATTGAATTTGCACCATAGATAAAACGCTGATTCAATGTTGGCATCACAATCATTTAATTTGCACCATAGATTAAACGCTGATTCAATGTTGGCATTTCAATCATTGAATTTTGCACTGCAATACAACAGTGATTCAATGTTGAAAAACCATCAGTCTTCAATCGTAACCAAAAATCAACCCTAACCACTATAATTCAACGTTGAATAACCATATTTTGCTATCTGGGAAGTAACCAAGTATCCTACACTAGAGTTTCGGGGGGCTACGCCCCCCTCAACCCCAGCCGCGCACGGGGCCCAGCGTGGCCGTGTGTATATTGGGGGACCCAAATCGCCGGAGTGAAACTGTGGAAAAGTTTTTTTGAAAAAGGAAAAAATTTGAAGAAATAATATTTGTTATGTTTCAGGGGGTCCACAGGGGGTCCGCGGACCCCCTGATGGTCCACTGACCCCCTGTGGAGTGTTGGGACGCGCGGGGACACACCTGGAACATTGCGGACCATTTCGGTGTTTTTTTTTTTTTCATGAAGGTGGTTGCTTGTTTCTGGCACAGGCTGTGCAAACCTGGCAACCCAGCGCATGCTGCCGCACGTTTAAGTGGCGTAGCGTCATGAGGGTCAGTGGGGCCGTGGCTCGGTCAGTGAAGACCCTGTAGTGCGGATGATATGTGGCATAGAGGGGCAGATTGTAAATCCACAGAGGAAACATCCGTGGGCTACCATTGGTTCAGCGATGTGTGCGGTCGCCCTGCGGCCCCTCCTCCTCCACCAATGTGCAGTATTGAGAGGCCTGACGTCACAACAATTGGAGCGATGGGCACTGCACTGTGGTTGGTTAGGGTACACCTAGGGCACAGGTAGAACCCAGTTAAAGCCTGCATGGGCAAACCCAGTTAGGACCCGCCTTGGTCCCACATAAACATGGCTAGTTGGGGCCCACCTAAGGGCCAGGTAGAAGCTACTTATAGCCTGCATGGGCATCGCAGTTGGGACTGAAGTGGATGCCGCTGACATTGCTGACATGGGGTCCATATGGTTTAGCCCACCTTGAAACCATATGGGAACTACGCTGGCATGCTGGCTGTAATGCAAACGCTGCATCATACCTGCAGTGTGTAGTTTGATGTTGTGTGTGTAGCAGATATACCTGCAGTGTGTAGATCAATGTCCATAGGAAAGTCAATGGCCAGCAGTGTTTTTTTTCCCCAGCAGAGTTTCTAGTGTCTCTGTGTCTCTCTGGAAGAGGTTGCACATGAACTCTGCAGCCGCACTGAGGCGCTCCAACACAAACACTCTGACATTAAGCTGCTTCACACAACAAACATCAGCACCACGCTGCTGTTTGTCCAAAAGACACAATATCTCCTCTCCCACCGACGTCATGTGTTCATTTATCGACAGCCGTACAGACTCCTTTTGACACATTTTACGTTGTTTATCCAGCTCTCACTGACTCTCCACATCGGGCTGTTATTTTGCTGCGATCAAGTCAACGATGTGAGAGATTAGCTATCACAGACGGACGGACAGGGGGTGAAACATAGTCTTGCGCCATGCCTTTCGGCCTGGCGGAGACAATAAAAAACCGAAAGTAAAGGAAATGGCCATTTCTGCAACAGAAGTAGTCAATAAACTATGCTATGAAAACATGGGGCACATTGGCAAAGAATGTAAGAAAGAGGCAAGCATGTAGAAAATAGCCGATCTCCAAGCTTACAAAGCCTGTCAACGTGAGGCGTTTCGAGCTTGTAGATCGGCTATTTTCACAATATTTACTTGTGGAACGGAGTCAAACAGAATGGGGGGGGTCCCAGATCAAGTACGTGTATTTGGGGGGGGGGGGGGGGGGGCGGCGTGAAAGGGTTGATAAACACTGCTCTAATCGGAGCGAAATTATCTGAAATTACTACATGACCATAATGCAGCCTAACATGCGTTGCACGGGGCGGTCCTGCCATTACGTTAGTTACTGTAGTTGCTGTGGAGCTACATAGTTCTCCAGAAGACACACACAAACATACACCATGTACAATGGACGAACTGAGCAGCAATATAGACATTCACCACACGAACGTGCATTGTTGACAAAGTGATTGCACAGCCGCTGCAGGCATGACAACCAGGTTAGCGTTAGCGACATGGCAGCTATCACAGCGCCCTGTCCGTCGTGCTGCAACTGCCTGTGATGGCTACAGCAGTAACAGCAAGCTGTCTGCGATGCCATTGTCTGGAGACTGGTCTTAGCGTGACACGACCAATGAGAGTGAGCGCTGTAGTTGTTGCTAAGATACGGTGGCGTCTCTGCCCCATAGCTTGTAGATCTCTCACACATGATTGGCGTAGGCTGCGTTGCCAGGTCTGACTTTGTGTCTAAGCAATGGTCGGCTTATTTTTGCGCGCCTTTGGGCTCGTTTGCATTGTGCGCACGGCAGCGCTTGTTTAGCGTACGTCAGCGCGACGTGGCAACGGACGTGGCAACGTGAAAGGTGATTGGCTGGTGAAAAGAAACACCCGACGTTACACCAGAAATGGTGCCTGGAGAAAATGGTGACCAAAAAAAAAGTTTGGAAAAAAAGGAAAAAACCCCCGCAGCGGCTGCCTGCTGTTGTGGTGATGAGGTCGTGCGCACGGTAAACGGTACGAAGCTGCCTCCCCTTCCGTTTTGTCCGACATTTGGTGAGTAGAATTAATTATGTTGCGCGGTGGAAAAGGTGTAGTGAACAGTGAGATGTCCCCTACGCGAGGCGTAAATTCAGCGCGGCCGCCGTGGCGAGTCAGTTGGCGACATGTGGTCTGGCGGTGCGTTGTTTATTCGATAACAGAGCTGTGGGGTGTGGACACCGAGGGTGCGGAAGTCGGTCGCCATTTATATAGTTAGATGTAATCAAGTACTGTGCTTAAGTACACTTGTGGGTATTTTGACTTTATTGGAGTATTTTCAGTTTTCAATACATTTACTTCACATTAAACACATTTTACATCACTCCACTACATCTCAGAGGCAAATATTGTACTTTTACTCCACTACAAATATTTGCAAACTTTAGTTAGTTACTTTGCAGATTTGTATTATCATTACAAAACATACATTAATCACTTCAGCCCTATATACTTTGGCTATTTGAAAATAGCTGATCTACAAGCTCACAACGTGTCGCATCGTGAACTGTATATCTGCTATTTTCAAAGGATTTGCATACATTTAAAAAGACTACTTTTACTTTTGGTACTTTACATATATTTTGATGCCAACATTATATACTGTACTTTAACTCAAGTTCATTCTGAATACTGGACTTGATGATGTATTGATGGTATTGATACTTTTACTTAAGTAAAAGAAAATGAGTGCTTTTCCCACCACTGGGCTTTCCAACCATAAACATGGCCAGTTGTGTTTGTTGGAGCGACCGGCACAAGCAAGACGCACCACTGAGGATTCAAACCCTCTAGTCTCCAGGGTGGTGGGAAGGAACGTTATTGATTGATTGAATACTTTATTAACACATTGCAAACAGTACAGCAGTACAGTATCCTGGGGTGAAAAAAATGTAACTATTGAAGTAGTAGCCTTCCTGTCACAAATTCCATTCTTTGGAAGTGCCTTGAGATAGTCTACAGTATGTAGACCAAGTCAAATCTCTTCAACTCCTGTGCATGTGTGAGTCATGATGTCTGCAGCAGTTTGCATGCATCTGCAGGCTTACTGTAAGCATCATGAGATGAAAGAATGAACAATGAGGCAGTGACTGTACAGCTAAATCTACAGTATCATCTACATAGGCTATTTATAGCTTCACTTGATGTTGCTCCGGATATGATAAAATGTGTATCCAGCTAAACGTGTAAAGTGTGTGTGTGTGTGTGTGTGTGTGTGTGTGTGTGTGTGTGTGTGTGTGTGTGTGTGTGTGTGTGTGTGTGTGTGTGTGTGTGTGTGTGTGTGTGTGAGTGAGTGAATGTCTTAGTAAAACCAAAAACCATGCAGTAAGCATATGTTGCCATTTCGTTTGAATAAACAGTTACGTTACTCATACATGCATGATAGAACATAGCACAGCGAGCTATGGCTTGGAAAATGGATAATCTGTAGCTTCATACATGGCTTCAAGCTAAGCTCCCTAAAACAGTATAAATACATACTGTAGTGACAAAAACATTAGGATCTATCATTAACCACTTGAACCCCAGCCAGCATCCATATTCTAGGGGGAACATTAGCCAAGATCTACAATCTGATTAGATCTATAAGCTTTGAGCTTTTTTAAAACATTTCGAAAATGTTCGCCTACAACGACATAGGGACGCCAGGTTGAAAGTGGTTAAGTATGTCTGTGGGTTGTATAAATATTTAACTAACATTGGATATATTGGAACACAGGTTCCATTTTCCATTAACTGAAAAGTAACAGTATCTGGACATACAAGGTTTCCACCCGACAGCCACAACATGATAAGGGAAACAACCACAGGTCACTAATTGGAAGTGGCTCTGGATAAAGACCATCAACCCCAATTAGAAATCTCACTGGAGAAATTAACCTTTCTACATACATCCATCCATCATGTATGAGAGAGAGGGTGGGGGGGGGGACTAGAGAGAATAGATAATTAAATACTAAAATAAGAGTAAGAAGCCTGGCTTGCCAAGAGGCTTGCCTGGGTGTAAAACTAAAGCACAGGTTGCCAGTCAACAGAAAGTCTATTTTTATTCAGAATGGTGGGGCAGGGGGAGTGGGAGAAAAAGCAACACAGATTCTTCCCAGTCCGGGGCAAAAAAAAGTCTTCTTTGTAACTCAGTGGCTTATCTGTAAAAAGCAGAGAGGTTTAAAACAATATCACTGTGCCAAGGCAAAGCACTCCATGCCTCTCTGTGTCTCTCTCCCTCTGTGTGTTAAATGAGAGCTTCTTGGCCTGTAGGTCCACTCAGTGTTTCAATGGGGTACAGGTGTGTGTCCTTGGACTCTATGCACAGCAGCCATATTGGAAAGAAATTGGGCCTCCTCCTTACTTCCTTCACAGGTGTTACCAATGACACTAATGAAGGCTCTGTTCCATTTAGTGTAGCAGTTGTTCTCGTTTTTATTTTTTTTACATTTCAAGGACCCCATAACTCTGACAGTGTAGAAATGGAATCAAATGGTCCATTTGGTTCCATTTGTACGCTCTCAGAGTTACACACCCATAAGGGGCCATTTGGAACCCCCTCAAAGAACCATGAAGATCCCTGGACCACACTTTGAGACCCATTGGTGTGGCAGAGTGTTTCCAGTGAGCCAACAGGCACAATATCAGTTTGACGAGAATGAACAGAGCCTTGATTAGCATAATTGGTAACACCTACGAAGGAAGTAAGGAAAAGGCCCAATTTATTTCCAATATGGCTGCAATATGCATAGAGCTTTGGTCCAGCAGTACCTGCCCTCGATTACCTGGTGGAGAACACTAATAGAAGAGAGAGAGGGAGGGAGGGAGGGAGGGGAAGGGAGTGGAGCTTCATTCTCATCAGTATCAGATAAGTTCTCAACCTTATCTGGATAGGGTCTATGCAGAGCAGCCATATTTGAAAGAAATTGGGACCCAAGGAAGAATAGAATGGGGATCCTTAATAAACAAACAAACAAACAAACAAACAAACTCTTCCTTACTTCCTTCGCAGGTGTTACCAATAATAATAATGAAAGCTCTTTCCCTTCTGGTCAAACAGAATCAGGGTGCTGATATCGTTTATTAAACAATAATAAACAAACATAAACTATCATACTTTCAGTTCCTATTTATCGGTATCTCAATGAAAACAAATTTTGTCAAGGTTTGGGGGCCCACTTACAATATCCTCATGGCCCGACAGTGGGCCTCGACAGACTGTATGTGATGCCAGAAAAATTAGTTAATATAGCATCACAATTAGTTTAAGCAGTTTAACCCTATATAGTTAGTTAGTTAGTTAGTTAGTTAGTTAGTTAGTTACTTTATTGACACAATTGTATAAAATATTGGGTCCAACAATAATCAAAAATCCATGAATAAAAACTTTAAAAAGATACAGCACATTAAAATATACAATTCACAACACAAAATCCCTTTATTCATACAACATGAGCTTTCTGTTGGTCTAAAAGTGACAGACATGTAGCATGCAAAGTTCCTTTGTTAGTTAGTGCCCACAAAGAGTGAGCTCAGATCAGTGAACTCATGTCCATATTTCGCTCTGATGTCTTGTGTGAGGGGACACACAAGTATGCGCTGTTCGTTTTGTATACCAGTCTCACATTGACAAATAATACACTGCTCAGGTGGTATGCGACTCCTCATTTCCACACGCAGTCTATGAGAGGACAACCGAAACCGTGTAAAGCTTATCCTCAAATAGTCCTCAATGTAAGATGTACTGCTGGTGCTGGTATAGAGTGGATGTGGGTTGATGGCTTGGTATATCTTATATCTTGTTCCCTCTTTGGATTGCAGTTCATGAATCATGTCCCCTCGGTCACTCTCAATATGATCTTGTTTCTCCATTATCTCAGATAAATGAGAATACTTGGTTCTCCTTCTTTAGCAATTGAAGAACATACCACAATGTGTCGTCAAGCATGCCATTTCGCTGCTGTATATAACCTTACTAAAGCTTGCAATGAAGGCAGTCCTGCTTCCAACGGGCAGGTTACTTTAGGTGTAGTAACCCTCACCCCAAGTTCGTTCCAGTCATGTAGAGAGTTTAAACAGACTTTAAGGGAATTTGTAACCAA
The DNA here is from genome assembly GCF_963454915.1 of Gymnoscopelus microlampas. Lineage (NCBI taxonomy): Eukaryota > Metazoa > Chordata > Actinopteri > Myctophiformes > Myctophidae > Gymnoscopelus > Gymnoscopelus microlampas. The sequence goes on from NC_139942.1 coordinate 15,697,300, forward strand.
GCCTCACACCCATACAAGACAGCTGATGAGAAAGCAGCCTCAAAAACCTTACGTTTTACACAAAAACAGTTTGTTTTAGTGCTTTGTCTTCTCTTTTACATGTAGGGCAAGTGGGTTTCGGGCATTTCCATCAGCAGTGAAGCTGGCTCTAAGATATCTCTGCTGTCGGGCAGAGACCAGCTAACACCAAAATGTTAATATTATTAATATTTCAGGAAATGAAGAAAACCTTATTTTTTTTAACACAAAGCAATACTGCCTCATCAGGTATTGTGACTTTATATATGGTCAGATACTTGCATGTGTCATTATATTATCACCACTTTACCCCAATCCAGCTCAAGTGGAGTTAGGAGGTTTTGTCCATCATTGATAAGAACAGCTGACAATGAATCTCCAAGCTCACAATGCAACGCGTGAATTAATGCCCTGATGCTCCATGACACTGCTTAATAGGCCTACGATAATAAGCAGGATTTTAAATATTACAATAACCTCTGCAAAGAGGGGTTCACAGAGTTGCAGTTTCTGTTGAACTAGCAGAGAATGCTATATGAACTAATTTCTTGTCACATTGCTCTCCTCATAAAACACATTTTTCACATCTACCTTTTATAGCGCCACCAGGAGGCCGACTTATGTAAAACATATATTACTCCTTCCAATTGTATCCAAATTTCACGCAAATCGGTACACGTGATCTCTATAGTCATGTGATCAAGCCGGATCTGTTTCATTTTTCATATTCCATCCTGATTGGCTAAGATTCACATCTAAAGTTTGCAGTAGTGGCTTGTTTTGAACAAAATGCCGCAAATCATGAACGCAGCGTCCGATTGCGGTCAAACTTTGCATGCACATTCACACTATGTTGAGGAACAATTGCTACCCTTTTAACATTGGCCTGATACAGCACCACCAGCGGGTCTAATTTAGCAAAACACATGTTTTGAACAAAATGCCTCAAATCATGAATGCAGTGTCCTATTGCCATGCAAGGCCTAAGAAGAAATGGCACCCTTTTCACATTGGCCTATTATAGCGCCACCAGGAGGCCACAATGACCTACCTGACCTGGCGGAGAACTGTGCTCCGAGGAGCACTTTTTCTAGTTTAAGTTTGTTTTCTTCCGCTCTGAGTCTGCAGCAGCTCTGTGTGCCACGCAGGGGAGAGGGGGTGGATTTAGCTGGTTTGGCCGACAGTTTGAGGATCCAATGGAGTTGGCTAGTTTTGTCAGAAGCGCTTTTTAAAATGGAGTTAGTTGTTTTCTGCCCGACAGCGACGATATGTATGCCATGATTTTAGAGTCAACTGTCACAATGCCTCACTGTAAACAAAGCAAGCTGAATAGGTTGTCTGTAAACCTAAACAGCCATAAACTTTGTTTTACTTTCATTAACAAGTGCCAAGTGCCACAATGTGTTCCATGCAACCTCTTTTAGGTTGAGCACATAGTCGTATACTTTTGCTCTACTATTGATCACACTTATGCCCTGGTAATTGGCACAATCAAGTCGGTTACCCTTAAATAACATGATCAATCTAGCAGGCGCTCAGTTCATTGGATAGCCAGTTAGAAATATGGAGTTCATGAGTGTACATAGAAACATCACCCATTCACCTGGCAGAAGTTTGACCTTTTTCTCTTGAGCTGGTGTATCAATTACAGTAACATCATTGTAAATGTCATGTTTAAACAGAGCAACAACACCTCCTCTCTCAGTATTTACTAGTGATGCGCGGGTCGGTTTTTTCATGACCCGCCCCGCCCCGCCACGGAACCCAACCCGCCTCAACCCGCCCCGCGAACCCATATATAAATCTATGGCTCAACCCGCCCCGCGATTTTTTTTTTATTCTGTAAAATCATGGTTAGAAAATAATCCCCAAGTGTATTCAAACTGTTTTATTGTTATTATTCTTATTCTTATTAGGAATAAAGACAAAACAAGAGCATGTCATTTTTTTTGTTTTGTTTTTTGCGTGTGAGAGCGGCTGACCCGCTCACCCGCAGCCCGCATAATTGCCTCCGAAATTCTGACTCGACCCACCCGCGCCGCGGGTTGACCCGCGGGTCCCGCGGGTTACGGGTCAACCCGCGCATCACTAGTATTTACAGTAGGTTTTTGGCTACCACAGGTACAAATCCGAGGCCAATTAATTAATTTAATTTCAGTAAGTATCACTATGTCATGCTTCCTCAGCCACTGATCACATTTATGTTTTCCAGTTTGTTGCTCAGCCCATTGATATTCCAGAACCCCAGTCTTATGTTTGGACCCAGTTACTGAAAATGTGACACGAACTTACAAACAACCTCACCATCTTTAGTTACAAACAATGGGCGGGTATACTGTATCCTGCGCCAACCTCCTGCGTGGTCCCTTCAGATGGTTTGAACTGTGCCCACGGAACACATAACAGCTTTCTGAGCTGTCTGTCCAGATATGAACAAAATGTGACAGCATGTGGACTGTCTTCTCTGTTTGGAGGAGACTTGACATGGTTACTTCCTTTTAACCTATTAAGACCTGAGGCACATTCTACAAATGCCTTCTAAATCAGTAGTTCTCAAACGTTTTCCGCCAAGGACCGCTAAGTTGATATACATTTGGCCACGGACCCCCTATCCGAAAATGTTTTGTGCCAGGGACCCCCAGAAGAGAATATTTCAAATTATTCAAACACTTTCAATATTTTAAAAAGATAACAGATGTGCAAGCTCGCTGTGAGCTTGTAGATCTGCTATTTTTGCATAGCCAACGCTAAAATCTAAAATGACACATAATGCTTTCCCGGTATAATGGGTATTTTAATGCCGTCACATGCACGAAAGCGCACTTCGTGCGCATGCGCGCTTGCACTTTGATGGAGGCATTCTTGTTGTGTGTACACAGGATACCACCACAGCAGCAGCTGTGTTTCTTTTATACCGTGTATGAGGAGGACGCTCTCCGCCACCGGTAAACCTGTTCTGCATAGTAGCCATTTGGGTAGCCTTACTTGGCTGGTGAATGAATCTGGGGGGGCACGTTCTATAGACCCCCCACGCGTGTGCACCGTACCTTGTGGGTGCGCATGAAAAATGTACACCGTGTGGCCCCCATGACACCACTGGGCTGCAGCTGCGCAAGCCAAGCAGGCTCTGGTGCCGTGATCCCTCCGTTCTCATGACAGCCACTGGAGGTGGGTTTTGGGGACAACTGCTTTCAATTGCTTTTATTGTTTTACACACAACAGAAACCAAGGATTATGTATTTCAAGAGCGAGAGATCACAGTAAAAATCCTATGCATTCTTCCTCCATACTGGGAAAAAACAGCATCTGAAAGTTTGATGGGAATCACTTTTACACGTGAGTGCAGTGACCACTTTAACATTGCATCTTATGAGCGGTGGGGTTCATTTGGTGCCTGCCTGCGCGTGCATACTGGTTCTAATCAGTGTGACGTTGTCTGATAAGGGGTCAGTAATGTGTTTCTTTATTTAATATCAAAATAATATAGGCTACTAATAATTATAATAGTATCGCGGAGCATTTTTTATATATGAATTATTTATTATTGCTGTGTTTGGGCAAGCCCAAGAATCTGGGTAGAATCTTGTAGTTTGAGATGCCCCAGATTTTTTTTTATGGTGTGCATGTTTAAGATAATCTGATAAGAGAATCTTAAAAGATAATCCTGTAGTGTGTGATGCTACCAGATTTCAAAAGATTGAAACAATCCTGTAGTGTAAGGCCAGCTTAAGTAACCAGTGGGTAAAAGGTATAATCTGCCATGGTGAAATGTCAAATGTTAATACAAATGTTCTACGTTGTATAACATTACTGGTTACAGACTGTCACATCTCACTCATGTTTGTGCGCACAGATCTTTAATCTTTGCCTCAGGCTTTAAGTTGGACATGCAATGGCTTCAATGCAAAAGATAAGAGCCTTCTTGGACGCATATTTGCTGCATCCTAAGCTAATACACGTGAGACCACCAACCTCTTGGGGGCAGCACACACCTCATAACAGATACTGACACACAGCCGTCACAAATTAATGACATTGATGAGTAGCTTACTAGAACAAATATTGAGTGTTGAGTAAACACAGACAGTAATAGTGTAATTTCTTGATGGAAAAAGATAACTCTGTTAAATCACTGCATAAAACTCCATTTGAGAGAAGAACACTGCCAGAGAAAGTGAGAATTAAAGAGCTTGGATCAACCTGATGTCAATGCCACACAAAAATGAAAGGACAGAGGAAGAGAATATATAAGGATTTAAATGTTAAGCCACAAGGTGGCAAAGTTATTGAGCCATTTATTTTACACTTGTTATATAATATTATAGTATTATTATATTATATATTGTATTGTAATATAATTGTATTAATACAGTATGTTATAGTATTATATATCACAGGGAAATTGGCATTCGTTGGGAAATTGGAACGGTATGCTCGTTTTCAGGCGCAGGGCTTCGGCGCGAGGCGGTGCTTTGATGCGAGGCGGACCTGGCTTTTGTTGTTCCCCCCAACATAGCAACCAGGAAGCTACGCTAGGGGAACGCTTAGGAGCGCTGAAAATAAAATGGATAATATGAGAGAAATATTCTATGACAGGTTGGATAATGAAGCGGTTAGCCAAGAGGCGCGCAGACTCAGCAGACCTTGAGGCCGAGGAGGCGCGCCCGAGCGGTGTGTATGTGTGTGTGTGTGTGTGTGTGTGTGTGTGTGTGTGTGTGTGTGTGTGTGTGCGTGTGCGTGTGCGTGTGCGGGTGTGTGTGCGTGTCTGTCTGTCTGTGTGTGTGTGTGTGTGTGTGTGTGTGTGGGGGGGGGGGGGGGGGGGGGCTCTGCGTAACAGGTGTGTTGATTACATAGACAGATTAACGTCACCAGTCGCAATCAAAGTGAATCGATAACAAACGGGGAAGCGAGGGGGGGTGAAAACGAGCGCCCCTTTTTCAATTTCACTGGTTTTCCAACATTCTTTATATATATATATATATATTTATATATATATAATATAATAATATAATATAATATAATATAATATATTATATCAAAATATATAATTTCAAAAAAGTATAAAACATTTAGGCCTAAAATGAAGAGAAATTCCTGTTTGGTGCAGGCTGTCAGCAGAGAGGACACTGGGCCACAGTACACAGTACAGTACCAGTTCATATGGGCTGTTGTCAAAGCATGAAGTCACCTCTGACACTGGTCACAGACAGTGTGAGAGGACAAAAACACACTTTTTTTTTTAGGTTTAGCCATACGTATGCCTTGCACTGTATTTTATTCTGTGTTCTGTGTTTTATTATTTAATCTGTATTTGTTAAGGTTATTATCTGGGCCTTTTGGTGTGATCTTACAGTGAGTTGTTCTGGATAAGGGCATGACGCACCGCAATTTCATAACTTACCGCACTGTATTTTATTATTTACTCTGTGTTTGTTAACTAAGGTTAGGTTATTATCTGGGCCTTTTGGTCTGTTTACTTCAGGGAGGGACTGCTGGCCATCATTACTGAGAACATGAAATAGGCTGTGGTGTCCCTCTGTTGGGAATGATGTGTGATGTTTCATATCTTCTCTGTCGGGTCCAAAACTGTTACTTTTCAGGATTCAAATTTAAAAATAGCAATCTCCAAGATCTAGCCTACAAGCTCACAACGCATCTCATGCTATTTTCAAAAAGTTTTGAAAAATGTCTAATAATCTTGAAAAAGCTTAACACAAATCTTATAGGTCGTCTGTGTCTTTTCAAATGGGGGTCTGCGGCCAAATACATATCAATTTGGGGGTCCTTGACATGAATATGTCTGAGAACCACTGACCTAGAACAAAAGATGTTGTTGCAGGCCGGGCAGGCTGTACACCCCCCAGGTGCAAATTGGGTGCATTTTTATTACATCATGTTATCTTATGTTAAGACTTGAAACAACAAAGCACAAAATCTTCTACTATCGTTATTATGATTATGATTATGATTATGATTATTATTTTGATTATGATGATTATTATGATCATGATTATTATTATTATTATTATTATTATTATTATTATTATTATATAAGATTGTGACATTAGAATGCTAACACGGTGTATTTGTGTAGCTAGGGATCAGGAAAGCTTCACTAAGCTGCTCTGTACCACAGACCAGCTGTTCTGGGAGTCCTACAAGCCTGGGCTGCATTCATTCAGTGGATCCCCTTGCTGTAAGGTTGACGTACCTGAAGAGGACAAGAGCTGGAAGCAGGCCTGGAATTTAGTCAAGTTAGGGGCAAGGCCACTTGAGCTTTGGTGCTGTAATTTTTTTTAGGGCACAAAGGCCACATGCCAGGGCAAGTCCACGGAAATAATCAATTCAACTCAACGTATTTCACAAAATAATGTATTGGCAAATTACCAATATTTGTACAAAGTCATGTTGGTCTCAATATATGTCACATTCAGCCCTTGACTTCACTGACTGAAGTAGGGCTCACAATAATCACATTAGATTCACAGATTAGAGATTTTATGAACTTGCACTAATAATTACGTTAGTTGATTTATGTATTTTTTGATGCGCACAGGGTTAAGCATGGAGGTGACGCAAAACGCGTCACAGAAGCCCTAAATAGGCCCCGCCCGTCACATTTCCCAACCCGGAAGAAGCGGTGATTTAGGAGCATAGACATATAAAGGTAGACGCCTCCTCCGGCTCTGAGGCGTCATATCGAGCGCGCACCAGCTTCCGCCGTCCCTCGGGAAGTTTCCGTGTGCGTCACAGAAGGGGATGTTCGGTAGGCCAATCAGATAGGGTGACAAAAACACCCTGGCCCCGGGTCTAATCCGGTGGCCTGAGTTTTTTTCTTTTTCCTTAATCACTCAAACTCTCAAAACCCCGGACATTTGAAGGATTTTATAAAACCCCCCCGGACAGGCCGGACAGCCCCCCAAAAGAGGACATGTCCGGGTAAAAGAGGACGTATGGTCACCCTAAATCAGAGGCAGGTGGGGGCGGGACAACTAGATTCTGACAAGTCCTGGAAAGGACGCGCTGTGATTGGCCAATAGTCAACACGCTGTGATTGGCCTGTAGTCCCTTTGAGTAGCAGCGTGCCCCCGCTAATATGGCGGCTGCGATACAGGTCGCTCCAACGAACTGCAGCGGTCAATGAGGTATCTAGGTTTCTATATCTATGCCCTCTCTATTATTTTTAACTTTAAGGTTGTATTACTTCGAACTTCAATCGACATTTGAAGAAGGTGCACCCCCCCTACCTTATGTTGTAGTACAGTATGTTATCAAACAGACAACACACACATGTGCGGTTACTCCTGCCGGCTTGTCGCTGCCGCCCCGTCGACACCAGTAATTATATCTTTCGGTTTTAATGATTATGAGGTGGAATGCAAGCACCCCTAGGGGTCCCGGACCCCCTGTTGAAGACCCCTGTTATACTGAAGAAAGCAAAATAAATACCTCCAAATTGTATTTAAGTACAATACTTGAGCAGTTTACACTACTGCCTCTGCATTCCTTTTAATCACTGTGACTCATCCTGTCGTGTTTAATCTGGGTAGGTTGAGCTTGGAATCCCAGCCATGTAAGACTTCCTGGAAGACAGTCAGACAGTACATGCTGCTGCTTGCCAAACAAAAAACGAGTGTAGTTGGTACATCGTGATCTTTCAACGACTCCAAGCTGATTGTGTCATTTTAAGGGATTATTTACATTGGGCGTTATCTAAGTACATGGCAAGGTGTTTTGTAATCTCCTGTCATGCACGCATGCAGAGAGAGAGAGAGAGAGAGAGAGAGAGAGAGCGAGAGAGAGAGAGAGAGAGAGAGAGAGAGAGAGAGAGAGAGAGAGAGAACGCATGTTCGAGTACAGTATGTTATACTGTGCTGTGCCATTGCAATCAATAAACAGGTTTCTGCACATCTAGGGATGAACTCAGCACTCTTTACATTATCTGGAGTACATCCTTCTAACAATACAGGTCTTACAACACGGATCTAGTTTGAGACACTTGAGGTAACGTGATCACCATCACACACAATCACCCCATTCAATGGAAAGGAATGACATAAGTGACACTGCCTGGAATAGTCACCTGGCTGGCATAGTGGCGTGAATACAACGATGAACTCCACCATGATGGTGTGAAATAGTCTAAACAGAGTGATTCACATTTAAAAGAAAAGATGAGATGAGATGAGAAGTATCTTGTGGGCCGATGCAGTCTCACACCCGTTGAAACTGCAGCATTTTAATGAGTTCCTTATTGGCTTCATATCCAGAACCGGACGCTTCCCGCCTGTTTCTAACCAGCTTTCTCTCCATCTCTCACAGAATAACCTGCTGCTGCATCCCAACCAGTCAGGATTCAAGCCAGCCTGTGCACTCCACTGAAACAGCTCTCCTGGCAGTCACAGAAGCACTGCATGCTGCCCAGGCTGCCTCCCACTCTGATGCAGTCCTAATTCTTCTAGACCACTGGTTCGCAAACCTTTTCATGTCAAGTACCCCCAAATTAAAAGTATTTGGCCGCGGACCCCCATCTGAAATTGTTTGCTGCCAGGGACTCCCATACAGTACAAGATATATGTGTTGTTAAAGTTACAAGATATGTGTTGTTAAAGTTACAAGATATGTGTTGTTAAAGTTACAAGATATGTGTTGTTAAAGTTACAAGATATGTGTTGTTAAAGTTACAACATATGTGTTGTTAAAGTTACAACATATGTGTTGTTAAAGTTACAAGATATGTGTTGTTAAAGTTACAAGATATGTGTCGTTAAAGTTACAAGATATGTGTCGTTAAAGTTACAAGATATGTGTCGTTAAAGCTACAAGATGTGTGTTGTTAAAAGTTTTCAAAAATATTCAAAAAATTTCAAAAGTGTTCAAGATGATATGCTGTAGCAGATCTACAAGCATGATATGACACATTGTGAGCTTGTAGAGCTGCCATTTTCAAATAGCCCATGCACATATATGTACAGGGTTAAAGTGCATCTGATTTGGACGATATTGCAACTTTTTTCCAGGGACCCTGCCCTGGGGGTCGCCGGACCCCACTTTGAGAAACTGTTCTAGACCTATCAGCAGCCTTTGGTCTGATTTTGTATGAAACACTTTGTAAACCCATGCTTTGATGAATGGGATGAATAAAGTGTATATTGTTTATTGCACACATACGATCTGAATTGTCTGTAGTGCAGTTGTGTGCCTGTATTTGTACATGTGGCTTGGATGTTAACAACTTTTACCCTGGTGTCCCTATTTAGGACAAAAAAATAATAAATTGTGAAAATAGCCGATCCACAAACTGACAGCGTGTCACATCTTGTAGACTTGTTGAAGTACACGCGCACGCACGCACACGCGCACGCACGCACGCACGCACGCCTTCAGTAATTCTTAGCTTCACCATAAATCTCTGCAACAACAAGATTAATGGGAAAACTTAACCTTAAACTTAAAGTAGGTGTACTTGAAATCCCTGTGTCAGCTGTTCCAGTCGTTGACAATGTGTTGTTCATACAGTATTATGTACACACACACACACACACACACACACACACACACACACACACACACACACACACACACACACACACACACACACACACACACACACACACACACACACACAGTTTGTGCTATGACATGTATACAACCATAGCAAATCTTACAACATAATATTATTTCAAATTATTAAAAAAGATGGAAACATTTTTTTGTGTTTCATCAATTGAACACATTTCAACATTTTTCTAAAGTAATTCATAAATAAAATAACAAATAATTTCCATTACATTTGTTTTTTAAGCAGTAGTGAAAATAGCAGACCTATAAGCTCACAACGCGACGCGAAGCGATGCTTTGTGAGCTATTAGATCTGCTATTTTCACTAGATTAGGTACCGGGCAAAACGTTTAATTTCTCTTTTGGGTCTTGAGCTAAAAAGTTTGTGAACTACTGATTTAGACTCAACATTAAAAACATTGAAAAATAATCCAAACTGACTTTAAACTTTAAACAAGACAGGTGTGCTTGATGAATGATCTTCGTGGGGTTCTCTCTCTCCTGATCGGATAAAATTGGTATCCTGACCTGAACATGTTATTTTCCGTTTAGTGTTTAGATGTGTTAAAAGCTTGTATAGCTGCTATTTTGGCTATTTTAAATATTTTTTTATATAATGACATGCCCAAAATAGGAAAAGCAGGTTAGAAATGGTAACATATATATTTTATCAATTCAATTTTATTAAAGTGTCAAATCCCAACAAGTTCTTAAGACACTTTACATGTAGAGCAGAGACCCTGAGCAAGCAATTTTGCGACAGTGGCAACGAAAAACTCCCTCTTAACTGGAAGAAACGTCAGGCAGACCCTAGGCTGAGTAGGCTCTAGGGTGGCGGCCTTCTGCCTCGACCGTGTCGGGGGGAAAGAAGAGAGAGAGGGAGAGACAGAGGAGAGAGAGAGAGAGACACAAGTAGTAGCAATAACAATAGTAGCAAATATCATAGTGTAAGACAGTATGATACTATAATTGTGACAATTATATATGTTTGAGTCAGGACGGATTGTAGGACCCAAGTGCAGGAGGGAGCCGGAGGCTGAAGTGAACGGTTCAAAGTATTTATTACCTAAAGACAGGAAAACAAACAAGGAACTGAACTCAAAATTTGACTACACGCAACATGAGATAATGAACAAGCAAGGAAATAGTGGAAACACAGGGATTAAATAGACAGGGAAATAATAAGACACAGGTGAACACAACAGACAATCAACACTGGGATAGGCTGAGGGACTAAGAGGACACAGGAGGAGAACATGACTAATCAACAGGGAGGTGAGACAAGACAGGTAACAATAACTAAGCAGAACAGGAAACAAGACTACAAAATAAGGTACAGAACAGCATGGCAAAAACAGCGCAACAGAACACAATAGGAATGATACAACATAAATCCTAATAAGTCCACAACCTTATAAGGGCAGAAAAGGTCCTGAGAAACAAAGTCAAAGTACAAGGCCCGAGGAGCGGACCGTGACAATAATATACAGTAGTATAACAATAATGTGTATACAGTATATAATGATATAATATAAGAATGTTAAGATAATATACAGTATAGTGTAGTGGTATAGTGTAATGTAGTAGAAATCCATGGTCGTGCTCCATGGAGAGGCCCGGTCCGCAGTCATACTCTTGATCTGCAGCTGGGGGTCCGTAATAACAGTCCATGGAACTGCGAAGTGGGAGATAAAATCAACTCCGGGGAGCGGGTCCCCGGATGTGGAATTAGTGGCAGGCCTTATTTGAGTCCGTACAGTGTTAGTTACAATTGCACCAGTGGGACACATACCCACACAACCAAAAGGGAGGAGGAGAAGAGAGAGGACGAGAGGAGAGAGGGAGGGGAAGGGTGGGAGGTGGGGAGGGAGAGGGGAGATGTAGGTCAACAATCACCTGGCATCTGTCTATATACTTCGGCTATAGGCTTTGTCATAAAGAAAGGTTTTTAATCTAGTCTTAAATATACAGAGTGTGTCTGCTTCACGGACTGAGACTGGGAGAAGGTTCCACAGCTGAGGTGCCTGAAACTTAAATGCTCTGCCTCCTGTTCTAACCTTTTTGGGGTTTCCTATCTACATAATCTAACTTGCTATTGAATTGCTATTGCCATTGAATTACCTTGCATTTTGAATTGACTCGCTCAGCATGTGACAGAAACCATACACAATATAAAGGTCTCACTCGAGTCTGAACTAAATTATCGATCACTAAAGTTCCCAATGACTGATGTTGTTGTGTCTGATGATCACTGCTGTGTTTTCTTTTAAACGAATACAGACCATGTAGGGTCTTGTATATGACCCCTGTTTGAACTTTTTGAAATTGTCAAAGCAAAAAAAAATAGCCTCCTGAGTAGGTTGCAATGATGATAACTCGAGCTTTCTCCTAATGATGCGTGTTATATATTATATTTCTTTTTTACATAAAGCACTTTGAATTGCCTTTGTGTATGACAATGTGCTATTATATAAATAAACGGGCCTCGCTTTGTCAGAGATAAATTGCCCCGCATGCTTGGAAGAACGGACTCATTTATTTTAAATAGGAGAGTGGGCAGTCCATTCCTGATGGCGCTTTATTTCTCCATGAAGGCAGATAACACCTTCACATTTACATCCGCAGGCATTCAGCTGCGGCTCTTATCCATTTATTCTGCGGTAGAATACGCTTCATTACCACGAGGAATGAATGCAAGGTTCAGAGTCAAGACTGACTTATAATGTTGTCGCATGACACTCTAGTGTGCCGAAAATAGCCCACCTGCAAGCTCAGTACTGTATAGCTCACATTGTGAGCTTGTAGAGCTGTTATTTTTTGATGCGCCACTCCGTCGCATGATGGCTTACAATGCCCTGATAATGATTATAATACTCTGTGATCCTAAAGGGAGATGCCCAGACCCAGCTGGCAAATCAAGAGAGAGAAGCTGGTCTTCTTTGACTTTGAAACAGCATGGAACATCACAATGGGCCAGCCCTTCGATTGGAATTTACACCCCCAAGTTTAACCACTTTCAATCAGCCCTATTTTGGCAATGTCATTATAGGCAGAAATTGTCAATGACAACATTTTTATACAGCAAAAATATAAGAGATACCATACAAGCTCAAAATGAGTTGTACATACTAGTATTGACTGTAATATTGTTGAATGTCAATATGCATTTAAAACTCAGATACTGTATATTTACAATACTCTGGAACCCTTTCTAGACTTAAATATGAACTTGTATTTGTTAATATAGAGCTTGGGTGAGGTGGGCGTACTTCTTCTACACCTGACATAACAGAACTACTCAACTGGATGATTTCTGAATGTTTGTGTGGAATTTAGCTGTTTAAACACCGATTTCCATATGTATTGTTCATGAGAATGGCAGCATTTAAAATCATTATGTCTTAACTGTCTTTCAAATTCAATGCACAGTAATGGATTTACCGAAAATATACTATCAGAAAGATGCGATTTGTCCATTTTATTGTACTCCAAATAAGATATAATAAAATTACACATACTCACTATTCCCCAATTTTAATTTATTTTGGAAAACAACCTCAAAGTGTGACATACAATAATTGCTTGTGTGAGTCTTACTTGTGTGCCCACAGCAGCCAGCAAAACCTCACAGGCAAAAAAAAAAATGCTTTTGGACAAGTAAGTCATATTTCTCTAAATGGATTTCAGCAATGTGGGACTTATTTCAGCTGAGGAAACATAAACTATGCTGCTATTTTCATGTGAGTGTGACACTGTCACACGTTTACGTATAAAATGGAGCTCAGAGTAATTTAGTTTACCTCTTGGCAGCGGCACCACAGAGTTACATAACATGTATGTATGAGTTTTTCTGCAGGCATGATTTATACAGAGTAAATAGGATTAGGTGCAGCCGGATGGCTGCCATGTTAAGTGGTCAGAAGATAAGACTTAAATAGCTCTGTATCGCTTTAGAGTGTTTGTGAGTCCCCCTGTCTCTCCAGCTCTTTAGTGAACAGAAAAGGCCTTTTCAGGTCGGGATACCAATTTTATCCAACCAGAACAGAGAACTCACACAGGACAAACTGACTTGTTTATCCTATACAGGATAAACAAGGGGTCAAAGTATTCAATCAATCAAAAACTCTCTCCTGATTGGCTGAAATTGGCAGCCCACCTGAACATTTTTTTGTTTATTAGAGGGCTGAACGGGGAGACCCTTGTTACTGAACAAACACTCTAGTCTATAGCTATCAGAATATAGAGCTTTAACCTTTTAACAAAAAACATCTTTGTTTTTGCATCTTTGTTTTATTTGGGGGCCCACTTGCAATATCCGCACAGCCCACCGGTTACAGGTCGGTAATCCCTGGGTTAAAGTATGGCACAATAGCAGTGTGTAAGCCTGCAGGTTGCCAGAGCAGGCCTCGTACCTGGGAATAAAGTCTGCTGTGGTGAGTCGGTCATTCAAAGGGAAGCTGTATCAATATGCAATGCCTGAGCAGGGGCATATATAAATCGCTGCTGTCGGGCTGAAACCTCCTATCTCCATATTTTAACTTTTTTAGTTTTTTCCTAAATTAATGCCCTAATAACTGATCATACTACAGCATCACACAAAAGCATCAAAAGTAGCAGATCCACAAGCTCGAAACGCGGCGCGAAACGACCCGTTTTGAGCTTGTAGATCTGCTGCTTTAGCTATTTTTTAATTCGAATCCTGAAATGTTACAGTTTTGGATGAGGTTTCAACCGACAGAGACGATATAGCCTTCCGTATCGTCGCTGTTGGGTGGAAAACACCCAAAAATACGGCTTTTCGGAAAATTTAAAAAAGAAGACTACGGTATGCTCCAATGGATCCAATGTAGTTATTATTTAGTCACAAGCTCTTGTTGTTAATACTTTTCATTGTTTCCATATTTATAAAACACACAGACACACTCAACCACTTTCACTTTAACATAAAACTATCAAACAATGTAAATCTACAGCTTGTAGAGCAGCAACACAGATTGTTTCTCATATGGAAAGTTAATTTGAGCCTCAGTTTTCTTAACCAAGCACTATGGCTTATTAGTAAGAGAATCATCAATCAAAATTACAATGGTATAATAGGCCTATAGGAGTTCACCATCTAAATTAACTTTCTATCAGGAGCGACCACTGAAAGGATATTCTTTTGCCTATTCCTGGCATTAGAAGTATCAGCATCGAGAACCATTGTTGTAAGTGGGACAAGGTCTTCTGGACAACATTAAAAAGCACTTTTCAAGTGGTGGTCAGCAGCTTCAGCAAGGGTTGACGCACAGCAGTAAACAACCATCTCATCAGCACAAACATTGTAATGAGCATCCCAGGTCATTCATGTACAGCAAAGGGTAAAGAGAAGTGGGACACGCACAGAGCCCCGTGGAACACCCTTGCAAACAGGAGGAGCATCAAAGTAGGTTTGAGGTAGTTGGAGAACCACTCTCTGAGCCCATTTTTGTTAATCAATAAAAAGAGATGCACACAATTTTCTATGTATTTGATTCTTGTCCAACCTGCCATTGCAATAATAAAGGTGGTGTAAGTGATATTTATAGCATATAGACTAGAGTGTTTGTTCAGTAACAGGGGTCACCCTGTCTCCACAACTATAGTAAACATTTTCAGGTCAGGATACCGAATAAACTAGTGGAAGTGGAAGCAGGGGTCGTCACCATGCCAGCCTGTGATGGACATTTCCATCATTAATTTATATTGCCACGGACATGGAAAACAAGTGATCAATAATATTACCAGAAACACATAAATGTATACAGTACTAATGTACTCCTGATGTGCCATATAGCGTCTACTCTATTCCACTGCACTACACATTTTAAAACAAGCCACAAAACATATCAATACAAATAAAATCTAAATTGTTTGGGGGGAAAAGCCGATCTACAAGCTCACAACCCATCACGGCATGTTGTGAGCTTGTAGATCGGCTATTTTCTTTTCTTTATAGCCTATAATGGCTAAAATGGCAGGGTTAAAGTGGTTAGCTCTTGAAAACCTGAAGAGCGGGCAGTCGTCCTCTGTGTACTGGCAGCTATACAGTCCTGAGACAGGCATTAAATGTGGTATGGTGGTCCAAGTATATTCCATGTTTGGGATTTCAATAATTGGGTCTTATCAGTACAGACAGTGCTTCCATCTTACTTTGCAGGAGCAAAATGGCCACTTAGCTGCAAAGGTGAGTCGGTACATATTATACTATGGTTATTATTATATAGACAGATGGCTTTTGAGAGGACAGTGTTACTTGAGGACAGGAGGAGACAGGAAATTCCACCAGCTATTTTGTTTGTCAAGGTAGCTTCAATAGTTGTCGTTTCCATGAAGGTGAACAGGTACTGTAGTCTATGTTGATGAGAAAGTCTAACGTATGCCAACAATGGAAAAATATATTTGAGTATCAAAGCAGATAATTATGTACATGCTGAGTTAATGAAGGGCATGACAGGATTTAAAGGAATGCAGTGTCACTGTAGTTTGATGCAAAGGTGCCTAATTTTAATCAGAGATGAGGAGGAGGTCTGATGGTGAGGCTGTGGATCAAGGGTTTCCATGGATTAGGATTGTGGAGTGTTATTATAGTTGTTATTGTTATTATTGAAACACTTCCTCTTAATTGACGAAAATCAGCTTTACTTGTCCAGTTCTGCCCTCTACTGCCTTGGTGCTCCTTCTCAACAGGTGAGATACCATCTGTTTTTGCTCTTTCCCTGCACCATTTTTCACTGTGGTCACTCACATACCGTTGACTATAATTGTTTAATTTTCTGACACACCTCATACACTCCATTAATCCATTGTCTTAAAAATACTCTCCCACAAAGGATAGAACGCACGTTTTGACATTTTCAGGGAATTAAGGCATCTATTAGCAAACATTACTTCCAGCTGTCTTGTTGTCCTCATCTGATGCCAGTGTTGATTTTGACAGCAAATTTTGATTTAGTTTTTTTTTTTTTAACAAAACAAAAATATCACTTACACCACCTTTATTGCTGCAATGACAGAGTGAACAAAACTCCTTCTAGAGCGAGCTCTTTTACATTTTAAACTCCTATATCTCTGTCCAGAGCATGATCTATTTATATAGACATAGATAGATGCCTAACACACCTGTTTTGAACCAATAGACAAGGATGTGAGGTCATTTTGCATCTCGGTGCGTCAGACTGCTATAAACAACAGCGGGGTCTTTTCCATTATGTGATAATAATGTTATTTAATTAAAGCAGACCATTCATTGACTGGCAGGCAGGCTGATAGATAGAGTGAGTCCTCACCAGCACACGCACAGACACATGTTGTAAATCAGTGCGGCTGGAATCCCCAGGTGACTTGTCAGAGTAGAGAAAGTTAATTTCTCAGTTCACTGGTCTTAATCGAGCTGTTTCCTCCTCTTGTTTGAACAAATTAGCAACACGATTGACCCATCTCCTCTGGGTTAGGGACTGTGAAGCACTTTAACATCTCTTCAGTTTTTCTTTCTTTTGCTCAGTGGGCCTGGCAAGGATAAATTGAAGCTACTGTGTTTCTTTTTTTCCTTTTTATTATAATGTTACTCATTCATATAGGCCTACTATTCTGTAATTGATCGGGTCTGTTTCAATGCCACTGGTGTTTCGACCAACTAATTAATTATTGATTTAGTGTTCATCATAACAGTTCTATTCTCATATAACTGTATTCTGAAATGAGTACACATTGATATGGTTTGCAGTGGTGGAAAGTAACGACGTACATTTACTCAAGTACTAGTTTGAAGTATCTTTACTTTACCTGAGTATTACTTGAATATTACTTTAGTTAATAGTTACTTTGTAGATTTTTAATTATATTACAAAACATACATTAACCACTTTGTGCAGCTTGTAGATCTGCTATTTTCATAAGATGTTTATACATTTCGAAAAGGTATGAAATGGGACATTCGGCGTAATGACTAATGAGTACTTTTACTTTTGCTACTTTAAGTACATTTTGTGAGTTATTTCTGTGAGAAGTGCCATACAAATAAAATGTACATTCTTACTTACTTCACCACACTACACATTCATAAGAGTTGTTGAACAAGCATAGCACTTGCCCTAGCCTTGACAACCTTGCAGGCTTATGCAAAGGCTAAAATGTAAATTAGATAGCATGTTATGTAGGTCTAGACAGATGCCAGGTACATTTGTAGACCTGGCATCCTATATAGTTCCAATTATTGATTTTTTGATATTTTACTGTTTGGACTGAGTAAAGGTTAGGAAATAAGGTCCTGTGTGTGTGTGTGTGTGTGTGTGTGTGTGTGTGTGTGTGTGTGTGTGTGTGTGTGTGTGTGTGTGTGTGTGCGCACGCGCGTGTGCGTGTGCGTGTGCGTGTGCGTGTGTGTGTGTTTTAGCGGTGGAGCCGGTAGACAAAACAACGGTCACAGTTTGCAGAATTATGGAAGCGTGTGCAGTCCTGAGAATTATTCTCAGGAGTAAGTGATGAAGAGGGCCGTAATCTGAACAGTTAGAATGTACCTGGTATCTGTTAGAATCTTAAAAGTATTTAGTCAAACCTGAATTATATATATTATCTGAACATTTTCGGCTTTGTTCTTTTCCCGTTTTTTGTCCTGATGTGCTTGAATCTGAATAATAACCACTTTGAACACCAAATTGTATGGGGGATAAACACATTTGTCTCTGTAGGTTGTGTCTCTGTAAAGTTGTGCTCTTTTAAACTTTTTCCATTTTCTGGTTTGGATTCAGGATATGTGTAATAAAGGGTTAAAATGAACCCCATGGGACATTATTTCAGCCTGTTACCTGGCAGAATCGTAAAATACAGACTTCAAGGAATAACAAAAGAAATTGATGTGTTGTTGTTGGTGCATAATTGTAGCCTACTAGAAGTTCGGGCCGCTACGCGGCCCGAACGTCTAGCCTGACGCGTCGTTCACTTTGCAGTGCCACCTTACAGGCACCTCACAGTGTGAGAGAGAGTTTTGTGCTCTCCTAAATCCACGGCAGGCTTTGAAAGTACCCACTTCAGAAAGAGGTGACGTGCATCACCTCTCCAATGACCAAAACCCACTTTGTGATTACTCAGACCTGGTATGGCAGACCTGTGGGGAGTGTGCAGTGGTGTACAATGTGAAAAGATAGTTGAAATCGCAGGAGATGAAGTTAGCAGTTTATTTGTGTAAAGGGTCGTCGGCGTGGGTTGTGTTGAGGATGGAAGCCGTCGAACTGGTGCATGCTACCTATTTATAGGTAGGATGTGATGTCATGCTGTCGTGAGATTACGTCACACTGGCGTGTCTCATCGTGATGTCACGACCGTGATGTCATATGACGTCACACTGGCTACATACATACTGACAACCGACATGGCGCAGGATTCAAATTGTATATATAGATACTTGTAGCCTTTTTCTAAGTTATTGTTTATTGAGGTGAGCATTTGCTTGCTATAGGGGTGTTGAAAAAGTGTCCCCTTTGGAAAAATGAAGGCTGATTTCTCGATTATTGCCCGGAGCCGGTTACATCGGCTGACGCCAAAGTGATCATGTCACTATGCCAGGTGATGCACTGATTAGCTCCTTCACCTCTGGTTGAAGTTGTGCTAATCAGTGAAATTACGCGTTACCACTTTGTGCTGAACAGGATGAGCCTGGTGACTCAGACTGGTAGCACACACATCTATTTACAGCAGTTCCACTGCCCTGGCTTCTAGTCCAGTTAAGAAGAGGAATAATTTACAGTGAAACATTATTCAATGAATAAGCTACCCACGACTACACAGAACAGTGGTTCTCAAAGTGGGGTTTGTTTGGTTCTGCATCCTACAATATGATGCATATGTACATTATGCTACCTATATATATAGTATATACATACTGTAATCTGTTTTTGATTATTTGAGCTAGTTTCTATCCTGTTCTTTTCTCTCCTGCTCTTCTCTGCCTCTTTTCCCTCTCTATTTATGACAAACAAACTACAAAATGATGGAGCGCCCATGAAAAAAAGAGAAGTTCTTTTACACCTGTACTGTACCTGTGATGTGACAATCGCACATACAGGCTGGAACACTCCACACTCTCCCTTTTTTATTTCTAAATATTAATTTGCTGGGCCCAGTTGTAACTAGAAATATTTTAAACGTAATCTTTATTCAAACCGAAATCCACTCTTTGTGTGTGTTCGTGCGTGCATGCGCGCTCGCGTGTGCAGGTCTGCTTTGGTGTAATATGTTGTATAGAAGCACTGTTCTATACAACATATTAAGTAAAAATGAATGCCTCCTCTACTGGGGTACCTCACGTGACAGAAAAATGCCATAACTGTCATGAACGTTTTTTTGTTTTTGTTTTCTATTTGCCTCATTATCCATTTTTGTATTGTTTTCTAGTTAGGTGGCCTTTCTAAAAGGAGTACCTTTACATTTTAATTTTTTCTTTAGCACTCATGAACTTCTACCTGACATATGATTTTGTCTACAGGTGTCACCACGAACATGCAATTTATGGTCAATATATGAGTCTGTTAATAAGGCGAAGCTACAGTTCACATTGACGTGAAGATACAATTTGGGGGCCGCCTTACTCCTTATGCCTAATTTTTTTGGGGCATTTTTTTATATTTTGAAAAACATTAAACATTCACTATTTTAAAATGTTTATAAAAATAGTTTTTAAAAATCCAAAAAGGTTTAGGTATAAGGGGTAAGATGGGGCGTCATGTCTCCAATACTTCAGAGTCCGAACAATATATTTATGGCCATCTGAGATGACCTGTCTGCTGTCTGGGGTTGTATGGCCTGTGTGTTCCTTTGCAGGTGGCTGGACGGTACGATAACCTGGAACTAGCATGGCACTGGCCAGATTGTTCACGTAACCTGCAACACCTGTGGTTGTGCCCCAGCTAGTACAGTGGTTCTAAACCTGTGGGTCGGGACCCCCAGGGGGGTCCCCACAGATGACAGTAAAGTGAAAATTTAAGGACTTTCAATGCCCAATACCTAAAAAACAGGGGGATAAATGAAATTAAAAAACACCATTACTGCATCAGAAGTTATCAACAAATTATACAAAAAACTGGTCAAACTTTGGCCAAATTGTCAAATAATATAAGAAAGAGGCAATATTTTGTATTTTTTTTAAAAGCTCAGGAATGCGAGGTGCTGTGAGCTTGTAGATCGGCTATTTTCTAAATATTATCTGTGAAACCGAGTCAAACTAAATAATGCCTCAACTCCTACAATTCAAGTGTTTGTCAGGGTGGGGGGTCCACAGATCAAATATGATTATTTTGGATGGTCCCCAGTTCAAATATGATTATGTTGGGGGGTCCTCGGTTCAAATATGATATATATTTTGTTGTATGACAAATAGCGAAAATGACTGATCTACAAACTCACAACACCCGTGGTGTTTTTTGGAAAATATTTGCCCAAAATAAGGACGCTGGTGAAAATGGTTAAGCCTGTGGGATGATCAAAGTGGATAAATACTCTCAGGCCAGCCTCCAGTCCACAATCTTCCCAAATGCTCCACAGACACTGTGGAATTCAGCCCGGTTCACATGTGAGAAGAGGAAGATGTCATATACTCCACATGGAGAAGGATAAGGATAATTCCTTTTAACAGGTCGTTCATGAAAGTCCTTGCGGTCTTGTTTCCAATGAGAACCTGTGAGCAATTAGGGGTTAAGTGTCTTGCTCAGGGTCAAATTTCATTTAATCGACGCATATGCTGACCTGGCCTGGAATCGAACCTGGGGCAACGAAGGCCTCTGGCTCCCTAGGCGGGCTCACTAACCATTCAGCTATGCCCGCCCCAAAGAAGAAGAAGAAGAAGAAGAAGAACACCGTCAGACCGGAATTTTAACATGAGCCATTTCCTGGCTAAGACCCGATTATCCTGTAATTTGAAGAAAATTTCATTTGAAGTCATTTTCAGACCATGGGAATGATTTACCTGCAGCCATTGCCAATTGGTTAATGTAAAGCTACAGTATACACAATTGTACCCAATGAGTAAGATATACTGTCAGAGCTGATCAACGACTTAATGAATGTGCATTGATTAGTGAGTCAGCTGTGTGTGTGTGTGTGTGTGTGTGTGTGTGTGTGTGTGTGTGTGTGTGTGTGTGTGTGTGTGTGTGTGTGTGTGTGTGTGTGTGTGTGTGTGTGTGTGTACTATACCACAAGTATAGCGATGCTGTCGGGCAGTAACCTCTTTTCTCCATATTCTAACTTTATGTGTGTTTTTTTCCCCGTAAATGAACGCCCTACTTGATCATATTACAGTGTCACACAACAGTAACAGATCCACAAGCTCGAGGATGCATTCCAGGTAAAGGAGTGCTGCATTCATCCCTATGTGCAGAAACCGGTTTATCAATTTCATGGTACAGCAAAGTATAACATGACTGTACACTGAACATGCGTGCACAATGCACAAGCAACAGCCACGCGCCATGTGAATGGCAGCGAAGTCCAGCACAGCACGTTAAGTTGCACTTTGATAAGACTTTAAGAGTTTTTTTAAGTCCAGTCTGTTGCCTTCCATTTTCATTCTCTCTCTCTCTCTCTCTCTCTCTCTCTCTCTCTCTCTCTCTCTCTCTCTCTCTCTCTCTCTCTCTCTCTCTCTCTCTCTCTCTCTCTCTCTCTCTATGCATGCGTGCATGACAGGAGATACTAAACACCTTTCTATCTACTTAGATAACGCCTAATGAAAATTCATTCATATTAAAAAAATAATAGTTTTGTTTAAAATGTTCTAGCCTTGGCGACCATGCAGTCTTATGCAAATGTTAAAATGTAAATTAGATAGCGTTTTATTTAGACAGATACCACGTCATTGTTGACCTGGCTTCCTAATAGTGTGTATAGTTTCAATGCACATATTATTTATTTTTTGATATTATTATAATGTTTAGACTGATGATAGATTATTGGTTTACGAACAATCCTAGATTACTGAGGCACTGCACTGTCTCTATGGATTTGATGTACTGTATTACCTCATGTTTATACTGTAAATCACTCTGGATTAAGAGCGTCTGCTAAATGCCTAAATTGTAATTTGATTTTGTATTTTACACAATGTCCTAGTTATTTGTGTTTGTGAAATAGCCTTATTTATTATTAAAACATAGGCTTGGGGGGGGTTGGGGTACCAGGTAAAATCCTGCCTAGGGCACACAATTCCTCAGGGCGGTCACTCTCACCACCCATAGGAGGAGGGTTCATTCACAACTGGCTTAATTAGATTAGTATTTTCTGGTGACACCCAGAGAACAAGCACTGGCTCAGAGAGTCCCTCAGGAGAACTGCCGTCACATTACCTTCACGCTTTATGCAGCTGTGAGAAGCTGCTTGCAACTTCCCTGACCAATGTGACTGAGGTCCAAGTGGATTAAAGGTCCCACAGAGCAGCTGGCCTCCATGCAGTGGAGGACACGTCAGTGCCGTGTACTCCTGTATCTCCTCTCGCTCCTGGGGGTCGTGGTCTTTCTGGTCCATCAGGACTGCTTGCCGGGCCTCGCGGGTAAGGCAACAGGAAACCAGAACCACCAGCAACAGCATAATAACATCAAATTCTGTAAAGATGCAGATGACTCCTCTCCTCAGGGGGAGACAGGTCTGGAGAACTCTCTGGCAGCTAATGTCAGCCAAAGTGAAGAGGGCGGCCCAAGTGGCATGCTGTCCCCCGGGCCGTACCCCTACATCATTAACGAGGTAAACAAATGCCAAGAGGGGAAAGCACAACCAATCCTGGTGTTGCTGATAACCACAGAGGCTCGTCAAGTAGAGGCACGGGACGCCATACGGCAGACGTGGGGCAATGAGAGCCTCGCTCCAGGCCTAGGAATCATCCGGCTGTTCCTGCTGGGGGCGAATAAAGGCGAGCTGGGGCCCCTACAGCAGAAGACCTTGGAGTCCGAGAGCCAGAGGCACCACGATATCCTTCAGCAGGACTTCTTGGATACCTACAACAACCTGACTATAAAGACACTGATGGGGATGAACTGGGTGGCCATGCATTGTCCACAGGCCAGCTATGTTATGAAAACTGACAGTGACATGTTTGTCAACACAGATTACCTCATCCACAAGCTGCTCAGACCCGAACTGAATCCCAAGAAGAACTACTTCACAGGATATGTCATTGGCGGCGCTGCACCGTTCCGAGACAAAAACAATAAGTGGTACATGTCCCCGGAGGACTACCCAGGTGAGAGGTACCCCTCCTTCTGCTCCGGGACGGGTTACGTGTTCTCCGGAGACTTGGCAACGAAAATCTACCGAGCCTCTCTGAGCATTCGCCGCCTGCATTTGGAGGATGTGTACGTGGGGATCTGCCTGGCCGAGCTACGGATCGAGACCACATGTCCACCCAACCAGTCCCTGTTCCACGCCTGGCGAGTGGAATACTCCAGCTGCAAGTACAGCAACCTGATCACGTCCCACTGGGTTAAACCCAGTGAGCTGCTCAAGTACTGGCACGACCTGAATAACTGCATCAACGCATAGGGCTGGGGACAATAACTGCTTCACCGTGGTAATGATGTGTAGGCTACCGTGGGCCGTTACCGCAATAATTTAAATTTTATTTCATAATGATTATGATTATTATTTTTGCTGGTAAGTTACAAGAGTGGATATGGTGTGTGATATACATTTCTAAGTTTACCATATACACAGTTTGTTGTTTAGTTAAAGCAGCACTATGTCACTTTTCTCTTCTACCCTGGGTTTGAACTGGTTTCATTTGCATGTGCTGATTTTCCTTTTTTATGGAATTAGGTGGGCTATGACCCACCTAATTCCAACACATTTTTGGGGGTTGGCTCAGGGTAGAAGACAGGGTTAAGACAAAAATGGGATTGGTATTTAAGATAAAAGATGTGTAATGACCTGACACTATCCCTTAATAAATGGATGACTGAAAAACTCAGGAGACCACAAGGGGAGGTAAACACACGTTTTCCTATAAAAAGGAGGTGTCATTCTATTTTGACATTTTTCCGACACCTTTGTACATATAGTGTTTTGTATTTGTTGATGACATGTATTATTGTGTTATTTTTATTCTATGTTGAGGAATTTAATACATAGGTCCACAATGGAAACAAGTCCCCAGGACTTTTTTGTGTTATCCTTTCAGCTTAAATGTCCGACTACCTCGTGCTGTTTGCATTTCTGACTAATGAAGTATTCAATCAATCAATCAATCAATCAATCAAACAAACAAACAATCAATCAATCAAACAAACAAACACCTTTGAAGATTTATTTTGTCCATCAAAGCCTCAAGACCAGATCGCACACAGATCTTTGTCAGGGATTTAAAAAAATTAAACATTTCTGATCTGTGTGTGATTGAAAGTTTGAAACAATAAACAGTGGAGCATTTTCTTTTTGCCAGTGTGTGTGTGTCTTTATTTTATCTTTTGTTGTTTGTCCTGCACCTGGGCAGTTGATGTGCATGCACTACACTTCCTCTGCAATTGCAATTGTGCCACTATTTATTTGATTTAGATTGTCATTGCATTAATTCAATCTTTTCATTATCATTATTGTATTGTTATCTATTGTATCAAATACATGTGTACATTGTAGTAAAATACATTTAGTTGCAATTCTTCATTCTCTCACCAAGGAAATATTTAATTTCCGCAACACAGGCCTGCAGCAGAATTAATCAAGTTGCAAGGTTTTTTCTTTTTTATCAGCAATATGCGCAAATTATTTTACTCTGTACCATCTTCTAACGACCATCTAGTGGTGATAGTGTTTCTCACGCTACTTAGGGTCAGCCTCTCGCTCTCAATCCGGTGTTAGGGCGAAAATGGTGACCTATATTATCTTCGGCAAAAGTTTAGTTGCACTACAAGGTGAAAGGAGGGCATCAAGTCAACTGAAAATGAATTGGTTGGGGTTTTGGGGTTTTTTATTTCTAAGTTACAGTCCAGCCAGCTGTCACATAATTCTGGAAGGGAGGGGAGAGGAGAGGAGAAATCATTATTTATTTAAACCTCTAGTTATTATTATTATTATTACCCTTATTATTATTATTAGGTTTCGAGAGCCTGTAAGGCTTCGAAAGCTATTACATCTCTACACTTTCATTATTATTATTCTTCCGCCGGTTTTGCCAGTTCTGGCCTAACCGCGTGGTCACTTTTTATGAAATTCGGCAATATGGTAGAGGGCTATGCCAAACGGCGAAAACCCGAAACTCACAAACATTGGCCAAAGGGTGGCGCTGTAGCACTCAATTGAAATATGCCAACTTTGAACAGGTACAACTCATGCCCTGTTTGACCCACAGCCATGAAACTTCGATGCACACATGCGTCTCCTCATGCCTAACAACTTTCACACTCTGACTTTTGACCTCTGACCTTTAGATCTCCCACCATTTCGAATTCTATGAAAAGCAGTAAAAAGCAGTAAAAAAATCACTTCTCCTGGGATTTATGAGCAATCTGTACGAAACTGTATACACATGAACTTTGGACCAATGCCGACAAACGTAACTTAGCGGATTTTCCATAAGTGAAAACGTTAAGCTTTTATAAGCCAATGAAAATTGCAGCTTTTTTTAAATTATTCATCTGCCCCTAACACATACATGCAGACTCACATTTGTTTGACACTTTGCAATATTGTAGAGGGTCCTTCCAAGTATCACTGAAACCAATCTTACTCCAATTGGTCAAAGGGGGGCGCTATAGCAATTTTTTGAAAATGCAAACTTTAAACAGGCAAAAGTCATGCCTCGTTTGGCCGACAGCCGTTAAACCTGCTTACACATGTGCCTTGACTCATGAGGAACACATGTATCACTTTGACCAGTAAGCTCTGCCCTTAGATTGTCTGCAATTTTGAGCAGTTTGAAAAACATTTAAATCCAGGATTTCTGAGCAATTTGCGTGAAAGTGTGTCATGTGTTTGAACTCCCTTTTCACTGGTTCAGGTGTGTAGGTTCAATAGCTTGATAGCTTAATCATCTGCCTTGAAACCACAGGGTTGCTGGTTCGAATCCCACCTCAGGTAGACTTCATTATAATTGCATTGCACACAACATGACTGTATCAATGAGGAACATATCTATCACTTTGACCAGTAAGCTCCGCCCTTAGATTGTCTGCAATTTTGAGCAGTTTGAAAAACATTTAAATCCAGCATTTCTGAGCAATTTGCGTGAAAGTGTGTCATGTGTGTGAACTCCTTTTTCATCAGTTCGGGTCTGTTGGCCCAATGGCTTAATCATCTGCCTTGATACCACAGGGTCGCTGGTTCAAATCTCACCTCATGCAGACCTCAACTCAATTGCATTGCACACAACATGACTGTATCAATGCATGTGCAATTGTTAAAGATAACGAGAAATGCATACTTGAAAGTAGTTATTTTCAATGTATGACGTAATTCATTTGCCCTTTTGTTTTGTGTTGTTGGATTCTCCTTTCTCACTATCTGATGCTGTCGATTCAATAGCTCCACCAGTAGAGTGTGAGCCTCATGTGCCGAAGGTCCCTGGTTCAAATCCCACTGATTACAGTTTACATTTATATTGCATTATACAAAACATGACCCTGTTAATTCAGACATGTGCAATTTTTAAACAATAACATGAAATGCTTTTTTGAGAGTAGTTGTTTTTTATGTATGACATACTTTCTTGTGAAAATAGCCGATCTACAATCTCACAACTTTTCAGATAGCAACGCGTTGTGAGCTTGTAGGTCGACTATTTTCACTAGTTTCCAGTCCGAGGAGACAAAAAAAAAAACTTTATTGGTAAATGTTTTGTGAACCAGTGATCTACAGTAGTTAGCGAAATAGAGGCTTGGTTCATAATGGACGGAAAAACCTATAGATATCAACAGACACCATCAGGGAGGCCATATCTCTAGCTCAATGAGAAGAGAGGCAGCCTGTGAATCCATAGGTCGCTGGTTCGATCCCTGTCCCCAACAATGCGTTGAGGTGATCATCATTTGGAATTCCCCCTATTCCCATGGATTGGATCCACCCCTCTCACTCATCACCAATCACACCTGCCACATGCACAGTACAATTTTTAGGTACTTTTACTTTACTACTCTACTCTACTACAATTACAGCAGATGACAGCTTTAGTTACTTGTTACTTTGCAGATGTAATTATTAATACAACACCTACAGTAACCACATACAGCCGATCTACAATGTGACGCGTTATGAGCTTGTATGTATATAATAAGCAACCCATGCTGTATGATAACTTACCACATATGAAATCCAATTCTGTCTATCCAATGGCTCAGTCTGTACTGTGGCCATAGCTGAGTGGTTAGTGAGCCCACCTAAGGAGCCAGAGGCCCTGGTTGCCCCAGGTACGATTCCAGGCCAGGCCAGCAAATGCGTCGATGAAATGAAATTTGTCCCTGAGCTAGACTCTTAACCCCTAATTGCTCACAGGCCCTCATTGGAAACAAGACCGCAAGGACTTTCATGAACGGACCTGGAATTATCCTTATCCTTTACACTGTCTACCCACAAGTCTATAGGTCCCTGGTTCAAACCTCAATTTAACCGGTCCAAATATAATTTACTGAACAAAAATCATGACTTTGTTAATTAATGCATGTTCACTTCTTCTCTCTCGCTCTCTCTCTTACTGCCTCTCTTTCTCACTGCCTCTCTCTCTCTCTCTCTCTCTCTCTCTCTCTCTCTCTCTCTCTCTCTCTCTCTCTCTCTCTCTCTCTCTCTCTCTCTCTCTCTCTCTCTCTCTCTCTCTCTCTCTCTCTCTCTCTCTCTCTCTCTCTCTCTCTCTCTCTCTCTCTCTCTCTCTCTGTCACTGTCTGTCTGTCTGCCAGTCTGCCACTCTGTCACTGTCTGTCTGTCTGCCAGTCTGCCACTCTGTCACTGTCTGTCTGTCTGTCTGTCTGTCTGTCTGCCAGTCTGCCAGTCTGCCACTCTGTCACTCTGTCACAGTCTGTCTGTCTGCCAGTCTGCCACTCTGTCACTGTCTGTCTGTCTGTCTGTCTGCCAGTCTGCCACTCTGTCACTGTCTGTCTGTCTGCCAGTCTGCCACTCTGTCACTGTCTGTCTGTCTGCCAGTCTGCCAGTCTGCCACAGTCTGTCTGTCTGCCAGTCTGCCACTCTGTCACTGTCTGTCTGTCTGTCTGCCAGTCTGCCACTCTGCCACTCTGTCACAGTCTGTCTGTTTGTCTGTCTGCCACTCTGTCACAGTCTGCCAGTCTGCCAGTCTGTCACAGTCTGCCAGTCTGCCACTCTGTCACTGTCTGTCTGTCTGCCAGTCTGCCAGTCTGCCACAGTCTGTCTGTCTGCCAGTCTGCCAGTCTGCCACAGTCTGTCACAGTCTGCCAGTCTGCCAGTCTGCCACTCTGTCACAGTCTGCCAGTCTGCCACTCTGTCAAAGTCTGCCAGTCTGCCAGTCTGCCACTCTGTCACAGTCTGCCAGTCTGCCATTATTCTCGAAACCGCTCATTGCTGCTTGCAGCTATATTTATTATTATTATTATTATTATTATTATTATTATTATTATTACCCTTATTATTATCGCGACGCAAGTGCTACAGTATTTTATTTATTTTCGGTAATCTATTTGAGAACGGCGAAGCCGAAGCATGAACGAGTTTAGCCCTGATACATCACTATCATGACCAGTGTTGCAATGCTGGATTGGAACGTGGTTGCACTCTATTTTAATGACGTGATGCGCACGTCACTTAACACCTACACTACAGGTCACACAATGGACAATTGATATGCATCTAGGCTCATTCCTATGTTAATCCACCTGGTGTGAGTCGGGAGCCTTTGTAAACTTTGTTGAGGTGTGAATATGCGTGTGCCTAAGGCCCTGCGCCTGCTCCTGGTCAAATAGGTTCCTGCACGACGTGCAAGCCCGTCCCATGAGCAATGCAACCCTGATCATGACAGTCATGGATGAACTTCAACCTGGCTTTTGCACTTTCTCCCTTTTTAGTTCGTACATCACATAAACATTCATATTTCAAATAAATAAAGTGCTGACCTCATGGCCACGGATGTTACAATTACAATATGATTACGTTGGGGGGGTCCTCAGTTCAAATATAATATATATTTTGTTGTATGACAAATAGCGAAAATGACTGATCTACAAGCTCACAACACCTGTGGTGTTTTTTTGGAAAATATTTGTCCAAAATAAGGACGCCGGTGAAAATGCTTAAGCCTGTGGGATGATCAAAGTGGATGAATAGGCCTACTCTCAGGCCAGCCTCCCTATCTCCGTCCACAATCTTCCCAAATGCTCCACAGACACTGTGGAATTCAGCCCGGTTCACATGTGTGAAGAGGAAGCTGTCATATAATGTACTCCACATGGAGAAGAAGCCTGTCAGACCAGAATTTCAACATGAGACATTTCCTGGCTAAGACAATGAACATGCAACAGCCACGTGCCATGTGCAAGTAAAATCCTGCCTAGGGCCAAAATTCCTCAGTGCCGTCACTGTCACCACCCATAATAAAGGAGGAGGGTATCAGTATTTTCTGGTGAAACCCAGAGAACAATTACTGGCTCCGAGAGTCCCTCGGGAGAACTGCTGTCACATTACCTGCACGCTTTATGCAGCTATGAGAAGCTGCTTGCAACTTCCCTGACCAATGTGACTGAGGTCCAAGTGGATTAAAGGTCCCACGGAGCAGCTGGACGCTATGCGGTGGAGGAGACGTAAGTGCCGTGTACTCCTCTCGCTCCTGGGAGTCATGGTCTTTCTGATCTATTGGGACTCCACCTGTAAGGCAACAGGAAACCAGAGCTACCAGCAACAGCATAATAACATCAGACTCTGGAAAGATGCAGATGACTCCTCTTCTCGGGGGGAGACAGGTCTGGAGAACTCTCTGGCAGCTAATGCCAGCCAAAGTGAAGAGGGCGGCCTAAGTGGCATGCTGTCCCCCGGGCCGTACCCCTACATCATTAACGAGGTAAACAAATGCCCAGAGGGAAAAGCTCAACCATTCCTGGTGTTGCTGATAACCACCCGTGTCTCTGAGGTAGAGGCACGGGACGCCATACGGCAGACGTGGGGCAATGAGAACCTCGCTCCAGGCCTAGGAATCATCCGGCTGTTCCTGCTGGGGAAGATTAAAGGCGTGCTGGGGCGCATACATCAGATGAACTTGGAGTTCGAGAGCCAGAGGCACCACGATATCGTTCAGCAGGACTTCTTGGATACCTACAACAACCTGACTATAAAGACACTGATGGGGATGAACTGGGTGGCCATGCATTGTCCACGGGCCAGATTTGCGATGAAAACTGACAGTGACATGTTTGTCAACACCAATTACCTCATCCACAAGCTGCTCAGACCCGAACTGAATCGTAATCCTAAGAACTACTACACAGGATATATCTGGAGAGGCGAATTACCGATCCGAAACAATAACAGTAAGTTTTACATGTCCCCGGAGGACTACCCGGGTGAGGAGTACCCCTCCTTCTGCTCCGGTTCGGGTTACGTGTTCTCGGGAGACTTGCCGGCGAAAATCTACCGAGCCTCTCTGAGCATTCGCCGCCTGCATTTGGAGGATGTGTATGTGGGGATCTGCCTGGCCAAGCTACGGATCGAGCCCACACCGCCGCCCAACAACTTCCTGTTCAACGGCCAGCGAGTGCCCTACTCCAGCTGCAGGTACAGCAACCTGATCACGTCCCACGCGTTTCAACCCAGTGAGCTGCTCAAGTACTGGCACCACCTGCAGAACAACATCTGTATCAACCCAATTGAAAAAATAATGTATTTCTTTTGGTGCTAAAGTATACTTTTAGCACAAAAAGTATGTTAATTGTCAATTTGAACTTTTGTCAAAGCATACTAACAGTGCATTTTTTGCCAAAATATATTTAGCAAATATAATCAGAGTGCATTCAAAATATATTTCTACAAAGCACATTAAATGTCAACATGAATTAATTTGTAATTTAGCACATTTGTGAAAAGTGTACTAAACTAAAAATATATATATTTAATTAAATAAAAATGTACTTTTCAAAAAGTCTATCTATATAAAAAGTACAAAATGAGTATATTAAATATACTTCTGAAAAATATATTTATTATATAATTTTTTAACTTGGGTAGTCAAAGAGACAGTGCCCTCAATACCCTCATACCTGACTAAGTACTTCTCCAAAGTGAGTGACACCTATACAGCCACAACACTAGAGAGAGCGACAATGATCTACTACCCAATAGTCCAGGGGCCAAGCCATATTTTGGTACCACCTAAGGTGACCGTAAAGTTTTTGTATTTTTGTCTTCCTACATGTCTCTAGTTTATATTTTGGTATGATAACCCTTCCAATCTTGTAGCTTAATGGCAGTTATCACTACCTACCGGCTAATGTATCCGGTAGGAGACACAAAGTAGAATCTTTGTGTCTCCTACCGGAAATACACCCGGGCATCAAATTATTGCGACAAAAAACAAAATATATCCATGTATTCAAGGCTTCATGGGGTGTGCAATTGATAGAAAATAAATCATTTTTTGGGTGAACTCCTCCTTTCAGTTTCACAGGGGGACTCTCTACCCATTCAGCTATGACCACCCTAGACCGAAGGAGGGTCAACTTTTACAAGCTTATGAAAAGCAGTCTTTTTGCAAACACCAAAAATCTGAGAAGTTATTAATTGCACACCCCATGAAGCCTTGAATACATGGATATATTTAGTTTTTTGTCGCAATAATTTGATGCCCGGGTGTATTTCCGGTAGGAGACACAAAGATTCTACTTTGTGTCTCCTACCGGATACATTAGCCGGTAGGTAGTGATAACTGCCATTAAGCTACAAGATTGGAAGGGTTATCATACCAAAATATAAACATGTAGGAAGACAAAAATACAAAAACTTTGCGGTCACCTTAGGTGGTACCAATTTGTGAAAATATCAGTGTTGGCCCCTGGACTACCAAACAAACAAACATTCTCATTCTTCTACTCCGCCACCAAAATGTGGAATGACCTGACACCATCACTTAAAAAATGTGTTTTGTATTTGTTGATGACATGTTTGTATTATTGTGTTATTATTTAGCGGCGCTAGCCGCTCTATACCTTTAGGTAAAGAGCGGATCCTGCTCTATACCTGACTTTGTCCGTGTTCACCGTCAACGTTGTGATTGGTCAGGTCCGTCAACAAAGTGATTGGTCAAGCTTCACATGACACGTGGCTATAAACACATATCGATGACAAAATGTATCAAAGGCGCCGCTACCTTCACACAGGGTGTGATTTTTTTATACTATGTTGAGGAATTGAATACATAGGTCCACAATGGCAACAAGTCCCTGCAGGACTTTTTTTGTGTTATCCTTTTAGCTTAAAGTAATACTAGGTAACTTTTTCTAACCCTAACCCTAACAAAACTAAAGTTACATTCTATATCTTTTGTGAGTGTCAAATGTTTCACAGCACCCACGCCATGAATTTCACCCCCGAAAGCCTTTTATAAAAAATAACTATTTTCTATTGAAACGGTGGCTAGGGTAGTCATTCCCGCGAAAATGACGCCATCCGGCCGGAAAACGGAAACGGAAATGCACCGGTTTCCTGTTTGGCCAGGAACTACCGCACCGGTTTCCTGTTTGGCCAGGAACTACCGCGCTAAAAACAAAAACTCACGCTGTTTTTAAGAGATTGTAGGATTTGAAGATCGAAAAACAATAGCAAAAGAAAACACAGCTCACGGTAACTAAAGCTCCACTGGCTAAGAGAAACGATCCACGGATAGTATAAAACAATTAAAATAACCTTTTTTGAAACGCTTCCGTCTTCCGGTGAAAACAAATAGAATTCTGGTTAACGCAGGAATAAACGAACGACCTGCAGTGACGGTAATGACCAGCAGAGGCTGCTAAAAATCGTTATTTGTTGACCTGCATTGTATTACTTTAAATGTCCGACTATACCTCTTCCTGTTTGCATGTCTGACTAATAAAGTATTCAATCAATACATTGTTGTCCTTCAAAGCCTCTGGACCAAAAATATGTATTTGAACATTAAACAACATGGTTAACTTTAATACAGTATCTGCTGAAATTAAGTTGTTGCAGTTGCAATTGATGGAATAAAAATAAGGTCTGCATACTGGCAAAAATAAGCTGTTTAATGCTAGTTTCAACCATTTGATCACAAATAGATCTTTATCGGGGATTTTTTTTTCTGTGTGTGATTGAGACTTTGAAACAATAAACCAGCTAGTGGAGCATTTTCTTTTTCCAGTGTGTGGACCTTATCTTTATTTTATGTTTTGTTGTTTGTCCTGCACCATGGGCACTTGATGTGCATACACTACCCTTCCTCTGCAATTGCAATTGAGCCACTATTTATTTGATTTAGATTGTCATTGCATTCATTAAATCTTTTCATTATCATTATTGTATTGTTATCTATTGTATTAAATACATTTGTACTAAAATACATTTAGTTGCAATTCTTCATTCTCTCACCAAGGAAATATTTAATCTCCACAACACAGGCCTGCAGCAGCTAATTAATGAAGTTGCAAGGCTTTTTCTTTTTTATCAGCAATTTTCGCAAATTCCTTTACTCTTCTAAAGACCATCTAGTGGTGATAGTGTTTCTCACGTTGCTTAGGGTCAGCCTCTCGCTCTCAATCCGGTGTTAGGACAAAAATAGTGACCTATATTATTCATTGACCCCAGAGGCCGCTGTTTTTCGTCTTCAGCAAAAGTTTAGTTGCACTATAAGGTGAGAGGAGGGCATCTGCATCAAGTCAACTGAAATAATTTGGTTGGTGTTTTTATGTTTTTTATTTGTAAGTCACAGTCCAGCCAGCTGTCACATAATTCTGATGGCACTTATGGGTAGGCCTAATGGTAAGGTCGGGTTCTGGTTACAAGCACTGCAAATTGGTTGTAGGCTATTTCGACATGAAATGTAGACATTTCTGCATTAGCCAGATGTTAAGCATGAAATGAAGTCCCATGTGTCCATAGATTTATTTATTTAGCATATTCATTCATTTATTTAGCCTGTGTATGTAGGCTATGTATGTATTTATGTATTTAGACTATTTATTTAGCCTATTTGTTCATTTGTTTATTAATGCATGTATTTATTTATTTATAAAGGTAATCTCATTGAGACTCATTTTCATTCTCAAGTCCTTGTTCGGAAAATAGGCTATAGCAATCAACAGCCTACAGTGACCACGGGAGTCACAGAATTCCACATGTCACCAGTTTGCACGTAACGCCTGGAAGTGGGGCACGTGAGGCAGGCAACGGTATGGATGGGAATGGGATGGGATGCACGAGACGGGACGTTTGGGGCTCATTCTGTTCCTGTCCGTCCTCCCCGTCCGTCGACAGAAGACAACAGACACACGATGCCATTGAAAACACGGAACGGACAATAACACCGTTTTGACTTGTCGGAGGATATGAAATAACATCCGTTCATAAACGCTAAAAGGGAAGCACCGATGCTGTGACGGTTGCGAACGGGACCTGGTTGCTTTCGGGTTGGACTTGATAAGTGGCGGCTGTCAAACGGGACCGTGTTTTTTTTTTTTTTTAGTTCAGATATATGAGAGTAACATTTAACAGGATCCGGTTTAAAGGTGATGTGTTGGGATAGATAAAGCCCTTAAGAGTGTGTAACCACCACGTCCTGGTTTCGGGTTGGGTGTGTAAACCAACGGGACACGGACCGGTTCTGGAGCAGATATTATAAAGTGTGACGGTTTGCATCTCTCTGAAGTCCCGACTTCAGCACCGGTTGTTACCGGACAGCTCCCTGCTCCAGCCTCCAGCCCCGTGACGCTACACTCTACAGCGGCTCAAACATCTGAGCATGTACCAGGTACAGGTAAGATTTAAACCAGAGTCCCCCATGGGCTCAATACTAGTGTCTTTTCTGTTTTCTGTTATTGTGGGGAAAGCTTTCACTGAAAATAGCCAATTGACAAGCTCACAATGCCAGACGCAACGCCTCTGTGAGCTTGTCGATCTGCTATTTTCAGTGAAAGCTTTCCTCACAATACCGATGCTGGGCTTTAAGTGGTTAAATACTCCACTCATGGAAAAACTAACAAACAAACAAACATGTATTCAGGACTAAGAATATGAAATAGAAATGTCCTGAAACTGATATATTTTGAACAACAAGCAGCTCTATAGTTTTAGGAAACACTGTAGCCTATATTTGTGTTTTTGACCAGTCCAAATAGCCAAATACATTTATATCATTTGCATATTATATATATATATATATATATATATATATATATATATATATATATATATATATATATATATATATACATATATATACATATATATACATACATACACACATATATATATATATATATATATATATATATATATATATATATATATATATATATATATATATATATATATATATATATATATATATATACACACACTGAATTTCGACTACAGTTGATTGAACGCAGTTTTTTATACTACTGGCACTATTACAGTATGTATAGGTGGCTGCTGGTACTGTAGGCTATATATATGTGTGTGTGTGTGTGTGTGTGTGTGTGTGTGTGTGTGCGTGTGTGCGTGTGTGTGTGTGCGCGCGCGCATATATATATATATATATATATATATATATATATATATATATATATATACACACACACATACACACACACAGCACTTCTGGATGGGATGGTATCATAAAATAGCCTAACCTTATTTTTTGGCTAATAATGTCGGTAAGAACTCACAGTGGGAAGCACTGGGAAATATTTGAGTTGATAAACTAGTTAAGACTTGAGTTATTAAAAACCATCCAAATCATCCACGCTGGGATA
Organism: Gymnoscopelus microlampas; assembly: GCF_963454915.1. Classification (NCBI taxonomy): domain Eukaryota; kingdom Metazoa; phylum Chordata; class Actinopteri; order Myctophiformes; family Myctophidae; genus Gymnoscopelus; species Gymnoscopelus microlampas. Next base: position 15,733,773 of record NC_139942.1, read on the forward strand.
GAAATGGACAGAGGGAGACATCTCTGAAACAGAATAGGCTACAACCTGATTCACAGGCTATTGACGCTTGCCAAAAATAACTGATTGTCTCAGTTGTTTTTGGCAAGCGACACACTCGTGCGAAGGACAATAAATTACGATTACAGATTGTAAGTCCCGGGACAGTAGTGGTTTTCTCTTGTGTTTTGCAGTAGAATATTTAGAGCCTTTTCGAATGGCAACATACCCTGGCCTTTTTCATCTCGAGCATCTTGTGATTAAGTTCATCCTGAGTTTGAATCATCCAAGATACAGTTTACATGCAATTCCACTCAACATACACTTTTAAAACTAACCCGTCATTTGATGGCTCTGTGACTTTTTATTAATGACAAGGAACAAAGCCAAATATATATATTATTTTACAAATTATGTCCAGCTTATGTCATGTTAGAGAACAGTGGATGGCATTTGAGTTAATCCTTTTGGAAAAATTGCAAAGAATCACTATTTTGCTACAGGACACAAAGTGAACAACCTCATTTCCCTCGGGAATTAAACAGAAACTATCTTTCTTCTTGATAAAATAGGAGTATAACATTGACAATTATAAGAGTCTTCATGAAGCTAAGACAAAAATGACAAATGAGGTGCAGTGAACACTGATAAGAGACAGTTTAACTGATCTGACCCTCAGCTCCTGCATTTGAAACCAGTACTTTGAATGCATTCTTATTTCTTACTCCTAACTTGTCACATACGGCCGCTTGGTCAGGACAGGTTAACTCATGTAACTTTCCTCTTCTAACCCAGAGTTGAACCCTTTCCAGCTCAAGTGCTGACATTTTTACCATTGAGCCTGCCTGCTGTCCAGGGGATGAAGTGAATCTTGACCATTAGGTCAAAATAAGTGTCAGATCCTATAGTTGTCTATAGGTGAGACACAATCAAAATGTCTCAATAGAAGAGCAGGGAGTCAGTCAGTCAGTCAGTGAATTTATATATATAGTGCCTAATCATGACTTGTCTCAAGACACTCCCTATGCTTGGCATGTTACTGTATAGGCAGACATTCTGCAAAAACAGCACATTTACAAGCTCACAACGTGTCGTATTGAGACGCATTGTGAGCTTGTAGATTGGCTATTTGCGGTGAAAACATTTGGTGCAGAGCCATGAGCGGACTGTTTTCTTAGTCCCATCCTGCCCGCTCCCGTTGGATTTCTGACCATTTCCCACAGTGTTCTCATTTTTCACCAAATACTAGGGGACGGAAGTCTCGAGCTGAGTGCACCAACATTTGAGAGCTGTTTATTCCCGCATAATCCCGCAACATTAATGCGTAGTCTCACATAATCCCACAGTATTGGGGACCCAAAAACATTACAAGCAGAAACACAGAGACAGAGTTTGACATTTCAGCACCACGGACAGTGACACAGTGGGCGTGGCTTTTTTCAAAATGATGTTCTCCTTGTTTAGTCATTAGATGAACGTGTTCATATCTAGCTAAGTAAACGAACACACATGCTTCACGTGTGCTGTATCAGGTTTGTTGTGGTATAGAATTTTGCAGAAACTGTATGTTTTTTTTACATAGCTGCAGGGTTTATTTTTATAGCTGGAGGCCCATTCCCGCCCACAGCTATTTAAAAAAGACCCGCTCGCACAAAAGTTGCGTTGGGTCCCACGGGACCCATGGGCTCCCAATCCCAATGCAGGGTGCTAATTTGGTGTAGAGTGAAAAAAAAAGGAGGGGACCAAGTACCTGCATAGAACCGTGGGGGAACCTGGTCAATGAAGTAGTGTAGGGTTTACGTGGTTAACTCAGACTGGACTGTGACTTAAAGGTCAAGCCAGGGGTCTTCAGGCAAAGGACCCCTTAGCTGCGAGAGATGAAGCAGGGACCCCCACTACATATTGTATAAAATTGTGTTGCATATTAAACTTCGTCATAGATTGCATAGATAGCCTTATAGACTTATAGACAGCTTTATCATCCGTGTTGTGTACACATGTTTGTTTACACATTATATTTTCTATGAATATGTTGGATTCATGTTAAATGTGTATTTTCAGACATTTAACCACTTAAACCCTCAATACCGTTGGCTCTGTACTTGGTCCCTCAGGCTCCGAACCAAACCTCTTTACCGAAAATAGCCGATCTACAAGCCCACAATGCCGCTTGTAGATCTGCTATTTTTGTCCAATGTTAACCTCAGAATAGGGATGCTATAGTTGAAGTGGTTAAGGAAAAAAAACAAAAAAGGTCCCATCACCTGTGGTAACTCCGAGGACCCCTGTATTGAAGACCCCACTACATGCATGCAGGTGACTTCTGTGCATCAGGAACCACGTGTCTACTGCCACGAGCTCCCGGCGGGTGACGCAGTAGTTCCTGCCCACATGCCCTTAAGCAACATCCTAAACCCTCCACCTGCTCACTGCTCACTTATTGCAATTCGCAGAATGAGCTGCGACATAATTCCACAAAAACGAAAATGTCAGGTGAATGGCTCGTATCTGACAGGCCTCTGGAACGGAATGGAGCATTCATCAACTGCGAGTAATGAATTTTGCCTGTGGCTTCGGTGTTGTTCACTCCGATGCCATTAAAATACACTGGACATGATAAGTATTCAATCAAACAACAGGCCAGACTGAACTTATGAATTCCATGCTTCCCTTGACAGGTTTGGTGTGTGTTTGTGATGGTTTATAGGCACGCACGCACACACGCACGCACGCACGCACGCACGCACACACACACACACACACACACACACACACACACACACACACACACACACACACACACACACACACACACACACACACACACACACACACTTGTATTTGTGTGTGTTGTGACAGGAGTTTCACAGCCAGGTCAAGGTGATGACCCCGAGAAATGAATAAAAAAAGATGTTGAAATACAATACAACTGGAACACTACACAGTAAAATCCTGAGTGCTCATTTAACTCAGAGAGTGTACGAATGGAACAAGAAGATTGGATGTTCCAGTAACTTTTACATCGTCTTACTGAGGCTGTTAGCCTGGGCAAGTTACTTAAAATGAGGAATTAGTTATAGTTATTAGTTTTGATTGATTGCTTGATTGCTTGATTGATTGATTGATTGATTGAATACTTTATTAACATGATTATTAAAGGGCAAGACCACTTTGGTAGAGGTTTGGGTTGTGTATTTACCTTGCCATGGTGTAACTCCAAAGGTGGACAACAAATCAAAAATAATTGCTCCATTGATTAGAAATTGATAATTCAAAATATGATCCTCATTGACTTACATTGTATGGTGAAACAGCTCTTAAAGTCACTCTTTTAGCACATAAACTAACACAAACAAAGCTGATTCAGACAATATAGAACATCAGCAAACCCAGTACTGTTTGTTTTTTTAATAAAAATGTCAACTTCCTGTTGATTTTACTATTTGAAGATCCGGATCCGGATCCGCGGATCCAGTCCGGGTTTTCTTCTAAATAAAAATAGCAAAATCAACAGGAAGTTCACATTTTTATTAAAAAAACAAAAAACAAACAGTACTGTGTTTGCTGATGTTCTATATTGTCTGAATGAACTTTGTTTGTGTTCGTTTACGTACTAAAAGAGCTGTTTTACCGTACAATGTAAGTCAATGAGGAGCATATTTTGAATTATCTATTCATAATAATAATAATCAATGGAGCAATTATTTTTGATTTCTTGTCCACCTTTGGCGTTACATAATAGCAAGGTAAATTGGTCTGCCAAGGGGTCTCCTCCTAGTGGGACGCATACCAAGGACATCCTAATATAATAGCGAGAAGCATCCATACTAGATGCCCGAACCACCTTAGCTGACTCTTTTCCAAGTGCAAGACGAGTGCAAGACAAATCTTAACCACTTGAACCCCAGCATCCATATTCTGGGAAGAACAATAGCATGGTTCCATTTGTACACTCTCAGAGTTACAGACCTGAGGGTCCATTTGGAACCCCCTCAAGTACCCCAGAGGGTCCCTGGACCTCACTTTAAGAAAACACTACAATAATATACTGTTATGTATGATTGAATGTGTGTTCGACAAAAATGTGTGAAGGTCAAAATGATCTACCCCCTGTATCTGCCCAATCTATATACTTTTCTAATATATATAGGAATTGTTAAAGAGAACCATTAAGAAATCGAAAACATTAAAATCCTAAAGGATCCCGACCCTGCTTGTATGATGTTGGCAATTTAGAGAACAACGTTTATTGTACGACTTGCCCTTGCGGCTCACTCGGCCATTTATCTGTCACTCCGCAGGAGCACGCCAAGTAAACGTCCCGTCGCCAAAAAATGTGAAATTGAAAATGACAACGCTTGGTGTGCCCAGAGTGCAGGGAGTCAGGGAGAAGTGATCCTCTGTAGTAAATAGAGAGACATCGGACAGCTGCGATGACATGTTAAGTGCACAGTGACAGGTTCAGTTTAGAATGTGTTATGTGGGGGACCTTGAAGTCAGTACTGTTTCTTGAAGGAGGCCCCACGTGCACACGCACGCGCACACACTCACACACACGCCACAGTAATGTTAAACACAACAGTTCTATTGCTGAGAGAGGGAGACAAGTGTAGGAGAAGCAGACAGTAGGAGAGCTGAGAGAGGGAGACAAGTGTAGGAGAGACAGACAGTAGGAGAGCTGAGAGAGGGAGACAGTGTAGGAGAGACAGACAGTAGGAGAGCTGAGAGAGGGAGACAGTGTAGGAGAGACAGAAGGAAAGCTGAGATGGAGACAGTATGAGAAACAGACTGTAGGAAAGCTGGCAGGGAGACAGTGTAGGAGAGACAGACAGTAGGAGAGCTGAGAGTGAGCAGTATTCTTGGAATCAATATATTTGATAATGCATTTGATTCAACTGTCGGTTTTGATACATTCTGGGTTAATTGGCCAGCCCTAGTCACAATAGTATGTCAGTCCACTCCTGGCACACTGTGGCCACATCAACGTATTTGCCTTCCCTTTACGGCCTTTATCTTCTGTGTACAGGACTGGAAATGGTCCATGTGTTGTGGACGTTATTAAAGTCAAATATTGACAGTTTGCAGCAGTGAAATGTGGGTTGTGTCAGATGGTTTGGTCACTATATGCAGAACAAGGCTATCTGGATGATTCACTCGGAGAAAGACAACAGGAAGACATCCTCTCACCCATGTCTTGCTTGTCGGTCAATCAAGAAAAATAAAATCTTAGTTTTTTTCTTATAAATCAACACATCGACATCAAAACATTTTCTAAATAGTGGTGATATTGATTTGAAGTCACATGGCCCTGCCCTATAGTCTCTGCTCCTGTTGTGACTGTAGGACAACAGGAGCAGATTAAATGCGAATGGTTTTCTGTTTTCTGCATATGACACATTACATGACACATTAGAGGCCACCAAAGGTCATTCAGGTTGGACTCTAAAACATATTTTTTAATTTTGTGAAGAAATTGTCAAGTTGTCCAGTTGCCTTTTTCCAATGTAAAGTCCATTCGAGTTATGGGATAATATAGATATAAATACTTTATTAATCACCGAAGGGAAATTAAGAATCACAGCCGCTCTCATCGGCAATCACATCCAAGGCAATAAATAATAAAACCTAAGATAAAATCAACAATTAAAACATCATGTCAAAGTCTCACATCTGTAAGCCTATATTCCACGTCGGTCCAATCGATTAAATGCCCTCTAAAGCATTGTAAAGTTTAATGGCCACAGGTAGGAATGACCTCCTGTGCCTCTCAGAGGTACTATTTTGGCATAATGAGTTTCTCACTGATAGTGCTCCTTCTGTTGACCCGTTAGTTCATCATGGAGAGGGTGGAAGAAACTGTTAATTTTCATGGAAATGGACCCAATGTAGTTATTATTTAGTCATAAGATCGTGCTAATACTTTTCATTGGTTCCATATGTATAAAACCAACAGACTTAACCACTTTTCAATTTCACTTACATTTCTTTTTCAAAAATAGCAGATCTACAAGCTCACAACGCCTCGCATTGTGAGCTTGAGATTGGCTATTTTTCACTATTATTGATATATTTTTTGCATGTGTAGTAACTGAGTAGTACTACTGTAATATGCCTGACTACGCCACCTCCCGCTTGTGGAGGGGGCAGGAGGAACCCCTAAACCTTACACTGTTCAACTTCCCTTAAACAGGAACAATTACTTTACTAGAGGCAGTTTGTGGAAAAATATAACAACTTTATTACCATGAAATGACAAAACACATCACTGTTGTCTATTACAAACTAGCACAACAATTAAGGTCCTTAAGGCAAGGTATTTAGTATTAAAATGGCAATCTAACAGTTAGCTCTCACAATCTAAGGAAGGGCGGGTCGGCCCGTGCACACAGTGAATACCAAAATAACTAGGGGAAAAGAAAAGGGGACAGGCCTCGAAGAAATCATGCAATATAAATACAAAATTCAAATACAAAACATGCAGAGCCAGGTTATATCAATACACACCAATAAAAACCAAAGGGGTCCCCAGTGCAGTCCCAAGCTGAGAGGAAAGCCGTGTGCAGCAGGGCGGACCCGGCCTTTAACAGGGTTACACGAATTAAACTGTAACAGAACAGAGGAGAGAAACAGTTAAAATATGCCAATATGGATAAATGTTAAAACCTATGCCTACAGTGTACCTTGGCTAGATGGCTCAAATAACAAAAAGGGTAAATTAGCAGTTGAAAACAGTGGCCGGTGTGGTCCCTTTAAGGAGGCAAACAAAACGCATTAGTTGCCAGCCCTAGTATCACACTATAAAGCATTATATTCAAATCATTAAAAGAACAAAACAGCTTAAAACCTACTTTGTGTTGCAGTAACGGTGCACACAATGCAAGGCCAAGGCGAGGGGGCAACCTCAACACCAGAGCTGCTGTATAAAAGAAGACAGTGATGTTTCAAACTAAAATACATTAAAATCCACAAAGAGGCAATGCATAAAATGTATACTGCTTTACCCGTGTCTCCAGGTATGGCAGACAGAACAGAACAGACACCACCAGGAGGTCACTTCATTTGTAAAACTGAAATAATAAATAAATGCATTAAAATAAGATTATAAAACACAATGATGTTGGCTAAATTAAAGTGCTAAAAAGCCTGGGAAGCCTCCATGTGCTCAACAGAAAATAGGCAACCAAACAAACAAAAGCCAGTAGTAACATGTGCTCAAACAATAAGCTAAACATTAGCATGAGCTACAACAAACAAAAGGGTCGCACAAAGTAGCAGGTCTACAAGGTTCAGTTTTTGGCCTACCATGTGTTCTCCTTCTCCCTGCATGAACCATGCTGCCAACAGCAGAGACAAATGGCTCTCTACTGGGAGGAGCTGGCTTTTATACTTCCTGGTCATATGACCAGGTCAGGTCAGATCAAGTCACCTAGATTCCCACACATGCATTGATATGAAAAAGAAAAAGCAAGTGCACTCTAATGATAATGATGATAATGATAATGATACATCAATGTACCTATGATTGAATTTGCTTGAATTTGCACTTGAACATGAAAGACTCAAAGGACATTAATCATCCAACATTCAGTTTACACAAATCAGTGATAGGTTCTTTGAATGTTATTCATAAAGCCTGTATCTGCCCAAGCTTAAAAAAAAATAAAAACATTAAAACTGTATGATCTGTATCTCGTAGTTCAACCCATAGTGTATTGCTGTTACTGTAAGCGAAGACACATGGCAGTGTTCATGTCATGAAACCACAGAACTTTGGCTCCCTTGACCCATGGGGATCACGGTAACATTGACAAAGTAGTTAAGGTAAATAATTGAAACATCTTGTTTCTGCAAAGTGTTGCAATATAGGGGCATTTTCCAAGTAGTTGAGGTAACTAATTGAAACATCTTGTTACTGCAAGTGTTGCAATATAGGGGCATTTTCCACTGACAGCAGTGGAAAATGAAGAGTGAGTCTGCAGTACAGACTGCAGACAATTATGGCCACTGGCAACCACAAACCAAACGGTGCAGCATTATCGCTATATTTCTTTACAATGTACGTTAACAATAACAATATGCTGGTGTTAATGGCAGTATGTGCAACTTAAAAGACATCTCATGAAGAAAGTGATGCAAAATCATTAATGGCAACAACTAGTCATTATATATGTATGTATGTATGTATGTATGTATGTATGTATGTATGTATGTATGTATGTATGTATATATGTATATATATATATATATATATATATATATATATATATATATATATATATATATATATATATATATATATATATATATATATATATATATATATATATATATGATGATTATAGATGAGTGGTGATTTTGCACCACTCATCACTTTTGCGTCAACTCAACATAACACAAAGCTTCAGTGCAAACAGGCCGAAAATAAACGCAGCTACATAATGAATGAAGAGCTCATAATATCACCTCTACAGACCGAGAGAGAGAGAGAGAGAGAGAGAGAGAGAGAGAGAGAGAGAGAGAGAGAGAGAGAGAGAGAGAGAGAGAATAACAACCTATAAGAACTACATCAAGACCCGACTGCCAAGGCAAAAACGAGAGAGAGAGAGAAATGCACTAGAAGGTGATCCATATAGATTTCCTACTGTTTTAGTTTGTTGTTTATGTCAGCTGTCACTGGCGGTGAACTCATCACATCGACTGATATACAGTGTGTGTGTGGTGCATCAGAGGAGGTCGGGGTTCCAGGGCTTTGGCCTTCATCTGCAGTCAATCTCGGTTGAGCCAATCAGCGTACAGCTGAGTAATAGAAGGGACGTGGGCCGGCAGTATTTTACACACACAGAGATCTAATCTGTCTGTTGTGCAAATGAGGAGTGGATCATACGGATGCGACTCGTGGCCGCAGTGTGAATTGTAATTATTTTGAAGGGAAGTTAGGGGTCACTGCTGACCCCACGCTGTTGTCGACTGACTGACTGTCAGCACAATTGACCACGGTATTGGTGGTCACAAATTCCACTTCACTTGACCTTGTCTCAACAAGGCACTTCGCTTCAGATCGTCTGCTATAGCGGATATTTTTTTGGGAAGCAGCTAAAGAGCAAAACGTTGCTGTCGATCAGAAACCTCCTCCTATCTCCATATTTTAACTTTTTGATTTTTTTTGTAAATGAATGCCCTGCCTACTTGATCACACCGCAGCGTCACACAAAAGTATCAAAAGTAGCAGATATGCTACTTTTTTCATTTGAATCTTGAAAAGTAACAGTTTTGGACATAGGCCTACTGTCTGAGGTTTCCACTCGACAGAGACGAAAAACATCATAGGGCAAAAAAACGTAGACGTCAGTGGAATGCTATTGACCTGGAGAGTAACATAATTTACATAAGTCAAAATGTTTCTGAAGATGTCCTGTGATAAAATATGACAGACTTTTTCACAGTTTGGTGTTCAAATGGTCTAAAGAATTTATGTTTCTATCTGTTTCTCTACGTCTGTCACGCACGCACGCATAGTCGCACACACACACACACACACACACACACACACACACACACACACACACACACACACACACACACACACACACACACACACACACACACACACACACACACACACACACACACACACACACACACACACAGCCAATAACATCAGTGTGGACATTTGAGGTCCAAATATGTCTCCCTTCCAACAGAGCTGGTGGATGAAATGAAAACGCCTGTTACGAAACCATGCAGTCAAATGAAACAACATAATGTAATGGTAAATAATAACATGGAGAAGAATGAAAATGACCTTCTGCTGTGATACAACGTGACAGAGAACACACAGCTTTGATCCCACAGCCACTGCTTCTGAAATCAGAACAAAGTGGAGATGAGACAGAAACAACCTGGCTTTGATGTTTGCTATTTGGACGTGTGTGTGTTTTGTGTGTGTGTGTGTGTGTGTGTGTGTGTGTGTGTGTGTGTGTGTGTGTGTGTGTGTGTGTGTGTGTGTGTGTGTGTGTGTGTGTGTGTGTGTGTGTGTGATTGGTGTTGTTAAAAATGTTTTTAAACATTACATTTCTTTACATTTCTTTCAAGAAATGTAAAAATAGCAGATCTACAAGCTCACAAGCTATACAAGCTTGTTGTGAGCTTGTAGATTGGCTATTTTTGAATAGCTGGTGTAGCTTGTCTAGCTTGTTTCACTCACAAAATCTGGCAACACTGGTGTGCGCGCGCGTGTGTGTGTGTGTGTGTGTGTGTGTGTGTGTGTGTGTGTGCGTGTGTGTGTGTGTGAGAGAGAGAGAGAGAGAGAGAGAGAGAGCAGCTGTCAGTGAACGGAAAGCGGGCAGATGCTCTTTACTTTAATGCTTGAACCTAGTTCACTTCATAGCACTTAATAATAAATGTAACTGCTAAGACTTATAACCACAGTGACTGATGTGAAAGCTCCCACTATAATACAAATGTGGCATATTTACTAACTTTTTTACTTACTTATCCGCATTACGCCCCCAGCTGGAGCTCCTTCTCTTATCATCATACGCCAGTGGTTCTCAACCAGTGGTCCGGGGACCATCAGTGGTCCTTGAGGGGGTTCCAGGTGGTCCCCAGCTAAATGATGGAGAGTTGGTAACCAAATGGACCCTTATACAGTAGATTTTTAACTCTTGAGAGCGTAAAATGAAACCAAATTGTTATTGTTACACACCTGCGTCTATTGTTTATGCAGTGCACGTCATCTTGTTGGATGATGTTGAGAAGTTTATTGTTTGAGATGTTTTTTCTTGGGCCAGAATATGGCGCATTGGTGATTGTCAACTTTATTTGCTGCTACCGACATTGACCGATACCGGCAAATATCGTCCGACACCGCCATGAGGCCGATAGATCGGCGCATCCTTATCCAAAATTGGATTTATTTGGAAGGTTTCAAACATAAAGTCATGACCACAGTCTTTTATTTTGAATTCATTATCATTCAAATTATTTATTTCATAGTTTTCTCAGTCTGCTCATTTGCACAGAAGGTTGGGCCGTCTATTTTGGGGGTTTGATATGCCAAAACAAAAGATAATATTATTTGGAAGGACTGAACCCTGTACTTTGCAACACTTTGCAGAAACTTTGTGTCTGTGTCTGAGTCAGATGACAGGTCCGAGTAGGAAGAGAGAGACTGGGGAGGCGAGGGAGCAATTTCGTAAAACAATTTGTCATTTCCATTACTTTTGTTTCCTATATTTCGTTATTTATATTCCATAAACTTGTCTTTATGATTTTATTTTTAAGCCATCATTTTTTGTTCTTGGTGGCTCACTATGAAATGTGAAATACATTTTAAAGTTAATGAATTCCAAAATACAGAAAGTGTGAGTAAGTAGGCTGCAGGTGCATTGTGTTTACATTAAAACACACCACTGACTGGCATTTCGTCTCTGTTGGGTGGAAACCTCATACTGTACGTCCAAAGCGGTTACTTTCATTCAAATTCAAAAGCATCAAAAGTAGCAGATCTACAAGCTCAAAACGTGTCTCTCCGCGTTTTGAGCTTATAGATCTGCTACGTTTGTGTGACGCAGTAGTATTATCGAGTAGGGCGTTAATTTACAAATTTAGAATATGGAGATAAGAGGTTTCTGCCCAACAGCAACAATGTGTTTATTCAATGAAATTAGATCGTTAATCAGAGGGGTTAGTTCATCCAAGTTGATTAATGCTGCAGCTAATGTTGCAAATGGACCCTGAAATCCATATGATCTAGTGTAGAACATCTGCTTTTACCAGACGTTAAATCAGAGACGCAATTGTCTCCACAACAGCAGAGCATAAATCAGCTTTTAGAAGGCCATATGAATACATTTTCATTCTCTCATCCCATATGTTTGCATCGGGGCACCCTAAAATACACCCGCATAAACCCAAACATGCAATTTATAGCGCTGTCGGCGTTCTCTCATTTCACCACCACAAACCTCCTGTACAGCGTCTGAATATATATGAACACAAGCTGTTTGTCTTGTTACCATCTAAAAAAGACCCTGTAAATCCACGCCACAGCTTTCTCTCCTGTTTCTCTCCAACTCTCCCACACTGTCTCCCTCTCAGCTTTGCTACGTCTGTCTCCCTAGCTTTCCTGCCGTCTATCTCTCCTACACTGACTGTGTCCCTCTCAGCTTTCCTACTTCCTGTATGTCCTCCACTGTCTCCCTCTCAGCTTGCCTACTGCCTGTCTCCTACATTGTCTCCCTGTCAGCTTCCCTACTGTCTGTCTCTACACAGCTAACCTACTCTTTGTGTCTCCTACACTGTCTCCCTCTCTAAGCTTTCCTACCGTCTGTCTCTCCTACATTGTCTCCCTCTCAGCTTTCCTACCGTCTGTCTCTCCTACACTGTCTCCCTCTCAGCTTTCCTACCGTCTGTCTCTCCTACACTGTCTCCCTCTCAGCTTTCCTACCGTCTGTCTCTCCTACACTGTCTCCCTCTCAGCTTTCCAGCCGTCTCAATAAAGAAAACATGTTGTGTGGTGTAATGTACTCTCCTGACAGTGGGTTCCCAGGTGGTTGCATGCTGTGTGTGTGTGCACTGCGCGGGTGTCCTTCATACAACAGCGCTCATGTGGACACCAACCCCGGTGTAACCCTGCAGCATGTCATTAGGCGTCTGAAACAAGTCCTGTAGCAGGAAGGAGAGGAGGACGGCGGTTTAACATTTCAGACGTCTTCAAGACGTTTAGCATTTCACGGGCGGAGCGCGTGCGAGGAGGAAAGGGCCTCGCTGACCTTGTTGATGATATGGAGGCTTCTCTCAAGAGGGTGGATTAGTGGAGAGCTGTCCCCTCTGGTGCTTTGTACTGCGGAATATCATGTTTAATTACAGACTTAACCCATTGAATCCGGGAAAGCGTCCGTGTCATTTTAGAATTGTAGCTATATATATATGGGGCGGCAGTGGCTCAGGGGTAGAGTGGCCGGAAGTTCTGATTCCAGGCTCCCCCAGAGTAAGTGTCAAAGTGTCCTTGAGCAAGACGCTGAACCCCTAATTGCTCCTGATGAGCAGGTTGGTGCCTTGCATGGTTTCCTCCGCCATCGGTGTATGAATGCGTGTGTGAATGGGTGAATATAATGCAGAATCTATGTAAAGCGCTTTGGATAAAAGCGCTATATAAATGCACCATTTATATAGCACATTGGTTGGCTATTCAAAATTGTGAAAATGTGTGCAAATGTTTGATTACGTATATTTTTTAAAGCAAACATTTTAAACTCAAATCTTTGCTTCTGGGGATCCCTGGAACTAACTATTTTGAGATGGGGTCGGGGGCCAAATTCATATAATTTTGGGGGTCCTTGACATGACATAGTTTTAGAGCCACTGATATAGCAAGATACCTTTTTTTTTATTTATCGGCATCAGGTCTTAATGGGTTAAGGGATCGTACAGTGGTTCTTCAGAGCCTTATTATCTCTGTACAGAACATTGTTTTTTCTACTGTATAGTTGCACACTATTGGCAAAAATAAATCACTGACTCCTTTGTTGAATATTGATTGTGTGATATTGAATGTGATTATAAACGTGACATATTTGTAATTGTAAGCGCTTGGGAAAAAAAGTACTTTTTATTTTAAGCGGTAAGTCAGATGCGTATGTGTAAGGTATTTGATTAAAATATGGATATACTCCGGATCCATACATAATATTAACTGCTGATGTATTCATGCATACTTTCCCTTGTGATAGATATGTGCATTCACATGTGCATACATATTTATAGAATACATGTCCTATCGTCTCTGTCGGGTGGAAACCTCATGTCCAAAACTGTTACTTTTCAGGATTCAAATTCAAAAATAGCAAAAGTAGCAGATCGACACGCTCGTTACGCTGCTACTTTTAATGCTTTTGTGTGACGCTGTAGTATGATCAAGTAGGGGGTTAATTTACGAGAAAAAAAACTCAAAACGTTAAAATATGGAGATAAGAGGTTTCTGCCCGACGGCAACGCTATGCTAATTCAGTCTGACCATGTGCAGATATCAAGTGTCAGATTCAAAGTCTATTCATTTTATTTAAATTTCATTCTGACACAAACCATAACCTGTGTTTCATGCTTACGGCTGTACTGCTGTTGCTGCTCCAACAACACCTTCAGTTAAAGGTTTATCACATATTATGTCATTTTCACATACTCTGAGATTGATTAGACATGATTCATAGACTTAGAATTCTTTACATCACAACTGGAGCAATCCCTGGTTACGTGTGCTTTAACCACGGACACTTTAACCACCTATGCCCGATATTCAAAAAATCTAAAAAAATAATTAAATTTAAAAAAAAAAGGAAAATGTTTGATATTCTTTGAGAATTTATAAGATTCTTGAAAGTATTAGAAAAAAAATGTAATCTTAAAAAGAATTATGCCTATAATGACATGCCCCGAAATAGGAACACCAGGGGGAAAGTGGTTAACATCATTATCTTTGAGTGGTGTCACCTGTGATTGTTCTCTTTCAGATATTCTCACATCTTTTCACAGAATGACCCACAAAATGATGTATATTTGGCTGCGAATCACCATCAACAAAATATTTTGTGCCAGGGACCTCCTGCAGAAGCAAATGAGTAAATTCTTTTGCGATTTTTCAAAAATAGCATATAGCATAAGCATAGGTGACGCGCTATGATGCAGTATTAACCCATTTTGCAGGGGACCCTCTGGGGCCCCCTCAAGGACCCCTGTATGGGGGGTTTGTCATTGAAGACTGGAACATAATGAATATGAATTCCTTTTCTGTTTGGCTTTTATAGGCTTTGAAGTTGTACAGGGCAAATAACCTAAATATACAAAGAAATGTTTAATGACTTCAAACTTTAATAGTTAGTGGAAATAGCCAATCTACAAGCTCACAAAACGTCGCATCGCGACGCGTTGTGAGCTTGTAGATCTGCGATTTCCACTATTTTTCATGTTTGAAGATAATTAACATTTTTCAACAAGGCAATGATTATGACGATTATGCAAAATAAGTGCGATGATCTCAAATAATTGCGATTAGGCGATTATGTAATAATTGTGACAGGCCTAACTTTGACTGAAGTAAAAAAAAAAAAAAAAACTCTGGAACTTTGTGACCTTTTAGAATTCCCAAGCTGCTTCTCCACCCATGAGTGCTCCCTGACGTCTGCCTTCACTCACATCTGTCAAAGAGAAAATGGAGTGAACATTCATCTCTGTCTTTTTGTCCTGCGTGTCTCTCTCTCTCTCTCTGTCCCGCAAGCCTTTCAGCTGTTCCACCACAATGGTTGCCAATTCCCCCCGCTAAAGCCTCATCCTGTACTGTACTGTACTTCCATAATCATCACTGTCGGGGAGAAAAACCTTGTATCTCTCCATATTCCGTCTTTATATCGTTGCCATCGGGCAGAAACCTCTTACCTCCATATTCTAACTTTTGAGTTTTCAGCATCAAAAGTAGCTGCAAGCTCGAAACACAGCTTGAAATGCAGCTCGAAACGCAACAAGAAACGCAGCGCGAAGCGACACGTTTTGAGCTTGTAGATCTGCTACTTTTGATGCTTTTGAATTTGAATCTTGAAAAGTAATAGTTTTAGACATAATGACTCTTCCACCCGACAGAGACGATATGTTTTTTTCATAAATGAATGCCCTATTTTATCAAGCTCACAGCGTGTCCAGAGGTCATCAACATGTCCGTACGTCTGTGGCACATTCTTTATTTAAAAAGAATATATAGCCTAGCCTATATATTTTCTTCATTATAATGTAGAAACATAAGACATGTGTTTGAATAACTTTGGTGACTCGTAAAGTAACATGCTCATTACATGTGTTGCAGGAGATTTTTAGTAGGCCTATTGCCACCCATTTCGGATGGGTGGCAACATTTTAATTATTTTGGGGGGAAAGCCAATCTGCAAGCTCACAACACAACACAGTAGGCTACGTTGTGAGCTTGTAGATCAGCAATTTTATTTTATTTTTAGCCTATGACATGCCCAAAATTGAGACGTCCATTAATTGTGGTGGTTAGCTATACTATCGAAAGCCTGGAGACTGGGAAGTTATGCACTGTATACTGGCAGGTGGCAGGAAGTTATCCACTGTATACTGGCAGGTGGCAGTCCTGAGGCATTAAATGTGGCATGGTGCAAGTATATTCCATGTTTGGGATTTCAATAATTGGATCTTATCAGTACAGACAGTGCTTCCATCTTACATTACAGGAGCAAAAGGGCCATACCTGAGGACAGGAAGAGATTAAGTTCTACCAGCTAAACAGGTTTTTTGTGTGCTGAATGGAACAAGGGAAAATGACTTGAGAGTCAAAACAAATTATTATGTACAGTACACGATGAGTGATTCATGGATGGCGTGACAGGATTGAAAGGAATGCAGGGTCACAATAATTTCATCCCACATTAATGGAAACCACAACTAGCTACCGTAAATGCGTGCCAAACCACATAAACAATGGAGACTCAATTATTATTATCCAAAATAATTAGGACTTTTAGTTTTGGTCGTTAAGTGGCTCAGTTAATGCAGACATACTACATACTATTGTTTTAAAATGTGCAGCACATTGGAATAGACCCTATGACACATTAGGAGTCCATTAGTATACATTTAGGGCTAGGCCACTGCGTTTTTGGTAAGAATGATTATTTTGCATGTCCGTGGCAAAAATGACATATTAATGAAAATGTCCATAACAAGCTGCCATGGTGATGGCCCCTGAGCGTATCTCATTGTGGCGCGTTGTGAGCTTGTAGATCTGGTGCAATTTTGAAAAGATTTACAAAAAACTGTAGATCAGTTCCAGTTTTTTGGAAAAAAAATAAGAACAAAATAAGAAATTTAAGCCCATACTGAAATGCCCAAAATAGGGACACCAGGTCGAAAGTGTTTACGTGTTTCTGTGGGTTTCATAAATATTTAACCAATAATAACTGCATTGGGTCCACTGGAACACAGGTTTCCTGTAAAGTACAGTAGGAACTCCGCGCGACAGAGTCATATGAAATGACTTTAACGAGCTCTTCTTTGTTGTTACCATAGGCAGTGAGCTGGTTCAGACGACCGGAAGGCAGCCTTACAAAATGAACTCCTTTCTCTTATGAGATAACAAGCAGAAACTCACAGTTACACGAGCTGTCAAGCTGTCACTGTTCTGCTGCGTCATGCTGCACCGCACCCGACACTGGCTTCTTGAGGAGCAAACCTTCTACAGTCAGTGTACAACGGCTGATATAGATTACTTTGATTAATTGAATAATAATACATATACATAATTATATATATCAACAAGTCAGTACTAAAAAAACACAAATAAATGTTTTCATAATCGACTAAATTGATTAGACTGATTAACCACTTAAGCCCTATATTGGAAACCTCGAAACTCTGGAAAAAAAACAGCTGTTAAGATAACACCAGAAACTCAGAGTTACACAAGCTGTCAAACTCTCACTGTTCTGCTGCATCATGCCGCTCCCCAATATTGTTGAAGAGGAAACGATATACTGTTATTCTTTAGTCAGTGTTCAACACATTTGGTCCACTCCAAGCGGCTGATATTGATTTTTACATTCTATTTGCTCATTCCAACTCCTAAATCATCCCAAGGCGCAAAATGCAACTTTTCTTTGTTTGTTAGAAAATGATGTAGGCTATAGGCTGAGGCTCACTTGATAATTGATAAACTATGGCCTCGTTTACATGGAGGATTCCTATCACCTGGTACCTATACTGTATAGCAGTACTGTAGCTCTCAAACTTGTTTGTACCAAGGACCTTCAATTCCTCTGAAAATGTTTTGTGCCAGGGACCCCCAGAAGAGAAGATTTGTGTGAAGAAATTAAAAATTTGTCAAAATATTTCAAACACTCTCAAGATTTTACAAAAATGTTAAAAAATCATATTCAGATTTAGAAGCTCACATTGGCTATTTTTGAATAGCCAACATATAAATGGATAAAGTGGTTAAAATGTGATGCTGTATATTAACTACTTTTGCTGGGGACCCCATGGAACCCCACAAGGACCACTGAGGGTCTCCGGACCCCACTTTGAGAACCACTGAACTATACTGTTGGAACGTTACTCATTAGCTACCAACACTGTAAAATAAGAGATGTTTACTGTGTGCTTTCTCCAAAAGGTTACCTGAATAGATCTTTTTTAACAGCAGCCGTATTGACTGACATCAAATAATCAGTAGGGTGAACACAGGTGTTACCAATAATACTTGGTTCCATTCCATTCGTAGCAGTCTTTCCAGTGCAACAACATGCACAGTACCTAGTTACTAGTTACTGATTCATGTTGCATTCCATTCAGATACTAGGTCCTAGTAGCAGCACTTGATCTGAATGGAATGCAACATGAATCAGTATCATTGGTAACATCTGTGTTTACTATTTCATGTCGTGAAAAAGGTCTATTGAGACAACAAAGGTCAGAGGTCAAATCGCCTCTGTCGGGTGGAAACCTTGTATCTCCAAAACTGTTACTTTTCAGGATTCAAATTAAAAAGTGGCAAAAGCAGATCTGCCAGCTCAAAACGAGCTTGTGGATTTGCTACTTTTGCTACTTTTGTGTTTGATTTCTATTTTGATTGAATACTTTATTAACAATTTGCTTATTTCCATTAAGGTCCTGTGTATTCAATTCATCGAGACATTTAAAGACAAACAATAACATACAATAATATGCAAAAAAAATCATATATTCGAGTAGTAATAAGAAAGAAAGATATGTACAGTAAAGAGTTGGGGGGGGGGGGGGGGGGGGGGGGAGTCATTTCCGGTGATAAGCTTAGACTTTTAACTTTTTACAGGGGCCAGTTTTCTCGCACATCTTGAAGACCAGGCCCTTTGCAAGTTGCTTTACTCTGCTTTACTCTGTCCTCTACCCCATGGGTTCCCAAACTTTTCAGCCCGCGACCCCAAAATAAGGCGGAAATTGACTCGCGACCCCACCTAAACCTGGAGGTCATTTATGCACATAAACTTGCACGTTAGGTGCGCATTTGTAATGTGTTAAAATGGTGAAATGTAGATGGTATTTCATCCATTCTGTTGAATTTGAAGTTGAAGAAAAAAAAAAAATATATATATATATATTTTTTTTTTTTTATGACCCAAAATAATTTCGCGACCCCACGTCAGTCTCCCGCGACCCCACCCCTACTTTGGGAACCCCTGCTCTACCCTAGCATAATGAGCAGGGGTTAGGTGAGGTCTGAGTGTAAGGCCTAGTAGTAACCTGTGTGATGCTGTAGTATGATCAAGTAGGGCGTTAATATACGAAAAATCACACAAAGTTTGAGAGGTTTCTACCCGACAGCAACAAAATACATCTTGATGCAACTCGTGTGCCTCCATCTTCCATGGTATAATCCAGCCACTCTCGCACCTGCAGCCAGTGGTGGACGTACTGGACTTGAGTATAATTTTGAGGCACTTTTACTTTGCTTGAGTATTTCATTTGCTTGAGACTTTTACTTCTGCTCCAGTAGGCTTCATCTCAGAAGCAAACTACAATTATTTGTCAGCTTTAGTTACTAGTTAGTTACATTGCAAATTTAGATTGTTAATTCAAAACATATCAACATTAAGTGTTGATTATGTATTATCATAGGTTAAGCTACACAGCAGCACATAAAGTACAATAATTAAAATTGCAACATTAACATTTGCAGCATTAAAGTTATTTACACATTAATGCATTAGTAATTACAATCCAATTATGATTGCGAAATGGGCCATTCTGCATAATAATTTATTCTTTGGGTGCTGTAAGTATATTTTGATGTCTATACCTTTACTTTTACTCAAGTACCATTTTGAATACAGGACTTTTACAAATAACAGACTATTTCTACATTGCTGTATGGATAGAAAAATCTGTGTATTTCTTTATAACTGCAACCAAAACTACTCTTGCTCAACAGAAGAACTGACTAACTAACTAACTAACTAACAACATTGAAGGACATACGTTATGATTAGATATGTGCTTCATGGATGACATTTTGGAGCATTTTGAATAACAATAATCATCATTATAATATCGTCCATGTCGGGTAGAAACCTCATATGCCCAAAACTGAAAATAAATAAAATAAAACATTAGCAAAAATAGCAGATACAAGCTCAAAACACGCCACGTTTTGAGCTTGTAGATCTGCTATTTTGGATACTTTTGTGTGACGCTGTAGTATAATCAAGTAGGGCATTAATTTACGGGGGAAAAAAAGTTAAAATGCTTAGATAAGAGGTTTCTGCCCAACAGTAACAATATAATAATATAGCAGGAGCTATAACGGGATGTACTGTAAAGGCCCTGACACATAGAAAGCGAGAGACGCTCGTGGCAAGAAACGCACGTCCAAGAAACGTCTGTCGACACTGGAGGTGTCAAGTGGGTGCATCAAAAGCTGCGTCTTTCAGAGCACGGTTATATTTCCGAGCGTCGACGCGGGGCATAGACGATACCAAAATAAAATGTGAATATTATGGCATCCCGGCATTGACAAGTCCAAACTGTAATACAGCGTGTGTGTGTGTGTGTGTGTGTGTGTGTGTGTGTGTGTGTGTGTGTGTGCGTGCGTGTGCGTGTGTGTGTGTACTGTACAAATTAATGCTGTTGGCTAAGTTGCTTTAAAAAGGCTTAACTATGGAGGAATGGATAGAACATCTCTGGGGAAAGTCCACCTTGAAAGAATGACACGCCAAGATACAGAAAGATGAGATTGATGGGGGGGAAAATGAAGAGCGATCACCGTTATGGACCGTCAAATGCTTTGATGAAGGTGTCAGGAAAGAGGTGCAGATTTCAATCTTGCAAACAGCATCAAATGTGTGGTTTATTGTCATTTTTCAATATAACTTTTTTTTAAAGATGTCTTTGGGGCTTTTCTGCCTTAATTGATTGTACAGTAGAGAGAGGCAGGAAACCGGGAGAGAGACAGGGAGTGACACGCAGCAAAGGTCGTCGGGCTCGGGAATGGGACCCGCTACTCGCTGTCAGGCTGCATTAGAGCTTAACAGTATAAGTATATGTGGTATGCGCCTTAACCGCTAGGCCAGTGGCGCCCCGACAGTTTGCAATATTTCTATGTCACTATCAGAAATAAATAACAAAGGACGACAGGCAGAGCTACACAATGAGACTGAACAAATAATCTAATGTAAACATTGCAGAGCAACCTCCGTGTTTGTACAGGCAGTCGCGGATTACTCTTTTGCAGAAATTATTCTTGTAAGGAAATCTATGGATAAATACACAAATTCTGTGTACGTGTGTGTGTGTGTGTGTGTGTGTGTGTGTGTGTGTGTGTGTGTGTGTGTGTGTGTGTGTGTGTGTGTGTGTGTGTGTGTGTGTCCCGTCCATGTGTGTCCCGTCTCCGTCCATACCCGGGCATATCTCAAGATTTCAACCGTGGCGTGTGTATCACAGAGGACCTGAGGGAGTGAAGCGCCAAGTGAAGTCGGCGGATTGGCGGTTGTCCAGATATCTATAAATCCACAAATCTCTGAATCTGTCTGTCTGTCTGTGATCACTTGTATTCCCATACAGAATATGGCAATCCCTGAAGTCACCAATATGATGTCACAGCACTGACAAAGTCTGGCCTCCAAATGCTAAGATACTGGGTACTGCAAATGGGTACAACGGGTTTGAAAATGTTCGGAGTAGTGTGGATGCTAGGTGAAGACGCAGCAAAAGTGATGCGATTTAAGACAAAAAATGTATTACAGATGGAGAGTTGTAGCCTTAGCCCTTTCCTGCATGCTCACAGAGCTTGAAGATCGGCTATTTTCAGGCCAAGAGATTTGGTCTCTTTGCCAAAATGACTTTGGTTCAGTTGAAAAGGTGAGGTAGAGATAACGTCAAATGATTTGCCCAGAGAAGAGGTGTGCTGGATACAGGGATTCAGGTACAGCTCTTACAACCCTTTGAAATCACTAACGTGCAGTCGTTTTGGAGCTTGCACATCTTACAGCTCTACAGGCGACACAACAGGACGGCGTCGGGGTATTGACCAGGTGTGTAGCTGAGTATAGATGATGTACAGATAGATGCTGGCCCTCCAGCCAGTCAGCATCACTTCTATACCACGTCAACACAACAAGAGCCAGACAGACTGGCCCTGGAAGTAGAGGGAGGGGGAGGGAGTGGGGGGTTGGCATCTAAAATGCACAGCAGAACCTTAGTCAGTACATAAAGATGTACCGTGCAACTTTTTGTGTATGCAATGCTATTTGGTCACATATGTATGGTAGAGTATAGCGTTCCTGTCGGGCAGAAACTTCCTATCCCCATATAACTTTTTTTGTGTTTTTTTCGTAAATGAATGAAATGAACTTCATTAAACTACAGCGTCACACAAAAACGCGTCGCTTTGCTGCTTTTGATGTTTTTGAATTTGAATCCTGAAAAGTAACAGTTTTTGACATATGAGGTTTTCACCCGACTGAGACGCGATACAATCGTGGTGGTTGTATATTGGTGTCCCTGCCTCTTCTGTGGAGATATTTAGATCCTGTGTGTGGTTTGACACAACTGGTTGACAAGTGATACTGTCTGGAGGTCAAAATTCAATTCCTCCCCTGAGCAAGCAGGCATGCGCTATAGCTAAGTGCTTAAAGTTTCAGTACTTGCTAGCAGGGGACCTGGGTTCAAATCCACAATAGAACAAGAAAGTTACAGAGGGCAGCTACAGTAATACCACTATGTACAAAGACTGTCCATATGCCCCTTGTGGGTGCGAGGACCCGAATGTATAAATATGAAGGATACAAATATAAATGTATATAAACTAGATTGTTTATGTGCTATAAATAAACAATATTTCTGTAGTTCACTAGAGAATGCACAATTAATTCCTATTCTAGTTTGTATGCACGTCACATTGTTTATGTTGTACAGGAGGTAATATAGCAGCATAATATTATTCTATTTCATGCTATCATAATGGGAAAACGGGCTTATTCGGTATGTGGCTGACATTGACATGGTCTTTATATTGCTATCACGCACGAGCGCGTGGCCGCACGCACGCACGCACATACGCACACGCACACACACACACGCACACACACGCATACGCACACGCACACGCACACGCACACGCACACGCACACGCACACACACACACACACACACACATACACACTGCAATCCCTCAGCCTCGCTTCTGGGATTGGAATAGTAGTTGTCAGTCCATTAGGGCTAATAGCCGAGCCTAAGCCTGAAATAGCCTACATCTGGTCATGTATAATCAGAGCTGTGCGATGTGGTGAGTCCATATGGATGGAACGTTATTATGTAATTATTAATACAATTCAGAGTGAGTGAAAGAGGCCAAGTGAAATGGTGCCCCCGTTAAACCAGTGGTTCTCAAAGTTGGGGTACTTTGGGGGGTGGGGGGGTTCCAGAGGGTCCCCAGCAAAAATAATTTATATCACAATCATTTTAACCACTTTTTCCACTTTATCTGTAGGCTATTCAAAAATAGCAGATCTACAAGCTCACGGCGCGTCACTTTGTGCCGTGCTGCGAGCTTGTGCATCTGCTATCTTTGAAAGATTTTGAACAATCTAAAAAATGTTTGGATTTTTTTTAAATCATTTTGTATTTTTTAACACAAATCTTCTCTTTTATGGCACAAAACATTTTCAGATGGGGTCCACGGCCAAAAACACAACGATTTTGGCTGTCCTTGCCACGAAAAAGTTTGAGAACGACTGCGTTAAACAAACAAGCATTTGTTTAGGGATAGATAGATAGATGGATGGATGGATGGATTGGATAGATTGGATAGATTGGATAGATGGATTACATACAACGTGGAACACGATGGTTGCTCTGCCAGGTCAACTGACGGTCAAATAACTCGGAGTGATACAGTACCTGTACATGACCACTGACTCTGACATTCTAGCAGTGAGGCCACATCATCATTTATTTATACGTTTATTTGGGAGGGACAGCACATATTAATGAACACCACCACACATACAATGCAATGTAAATACGCCGGATTTAGCAAGAATGCTAATTTCCCATATAGTCCCCATATAGAAAACAAGCAACAATACAGAAGGAGCAAACATTACTAAAATGGAAATGGAAATTAATTATATATATATACACACACACACACACACACACACACACACACACACACACACACACACACACACACACACACACACACACACACACACACACACACACACACACACACACACACACACACACACACATACAGTAGTTACAGTGTGGGTGAGTCAGACAGCGGCAACCACAGGAGGGGATGGACCCTCTCATGAAAGATGAATTAGATGGAGAGCTGGCAGATCATTGGACGATATAAATACATAAATCCTCTTGAGTCCAATTCTCCAGTCAACACATCAGTCTGTCATCCAGACGGACCCTGCTGCACTCATCACATGTCCTTGAGACTCTATATACGCTCTGGTCCAGTGTTGCCATATTCTAAGTGAGAAACAAGCAGCCGGGTCCATGAAAACAAGCCCAAAATAAGCGACTATAGCTACATGAGCACTTTAAACCTATATACAGTACATTGGCTATTTGAAAATAGCTATCTACAAGCTCCCATTGCGTTCGCAATGCAACACATTGTGAGCTTGTAGATAGCTATTTGTGAAATATTTGGATTTTTTTCTTTTTACATTTAAACAACGCAAGGCGGTCCCTGGCACAACATATTTTCAGATGGGGCTACAAAATACATATTAATTTGGGGGTCCTTGACATGAAATGTTTGAGAATCTCTGGTTTAAACAACATCAGGAAGAAAGCCCAAATAAGCGACTACACTATAGAAACAAGCCCAAAAACAAGCAATCCACAAACTACCAATATTTGACTTTACAGAAAAACAAGCCCATAGTCGCTTGTAATAAGTGGACATGGCAACGCTGCTCTGGCCTGGGGGATGTGGAATTTGGCACATTGCAGAGTACAGCCTTTTTGTAATTCAGATATTCCCAAAGTGGGGTGTGTGCCAATGCTGCGCCATGCACCCCCCTTTGGGGTGCACGAGCTGCCTCTAGGGCAGTAGTTCTCAAACTTTTCCATGTCAAGGACCCCCAAATATATATATATGTATATACATTTGGCCGCGAACCCCCATCTGAAAATGTTTTGTGCCAGAAGAAATGATTAAAAAAAAAAAAAAATAGCAGATGTACAAGCTCGCAGCGCGGCACGAAGTGACGCGCTGTGAGCTTGTATATCTGCTATTTTTGAAAATGTTTTAATATCAGAAATTGTTTTCCTGTTATTTTTAGGGTCCTGGGTCCCCTGGGGGTCCCCGGACCCCACTTTGAGAACTACTGCTCCAGGGGTGCGCAAGGGGAAAAATGCAATGAATCAAGAATCGACGTTTTTGTCACATCACTGGTTTATAGGTGTAAAGAGGAGGGTGAAATTCGTTTCTGTGCAAGGTCCATCATTTTGTTGTTTTTCCAGAAAGGGAGAAGAGGAAAAAGGAGGGGGGAGTGGAAGTGGGGAGAAAAATCGAACATTAAAGAAGCATGTCAAATCATGTCAAGATATCTACATTCAATATGAATATATACACATAGCATACGACCAGCAGATACTTTACATGAGGTTACAACATACGCATATGCAAAAGAGGTAACACATCGGTAGATCCACATAGTGGCAGGTATGTATGTACATGAGATGATGACAAGATGCAAAAAAAATAACACATAAGCCAAAGACTTCAGGCGGTGGTCAGGCCTTGTTCGACAGTCTGATGGTAGCCAGGTGGAAGCTGTTCAGAAATCTGGTGGTCTTGCCCTTGATAGTACGGTAGGCTTCCTTGCCTGGCCGTGGTCGTACTAAGGGTGTGTGTCTGTGTCCTTGCCCTCACGCATCCTCTTTGCTCTTTATAAAGTGACAGTTTGTGTCAATCGTGTGTAACTTTGTTGCAACTAATCGAAACGTTGCAGTGCAGTTTCAGTTTCATTCAAATGTGAGAGCACATTGTTGGGCTGTCTTTTGAGAACCATTGCGTCTTGTGTGCAGTCGGGTTCATTTGCAGCCAGCACATGCCACTGAAACCATTGTTCTTGCATTGTCACAGATGAGTTTGGAGGAGGACCCAAAAGCAGGTGACAATGGGCAGAACATAAGTGGTAGCTGATATATTGCACTTTTACCTTAGCGCTAGGCATACTCTTAGTTGCTTGTTTTAGAAAAGAATGCACTTAATACTTCTGGTGATTAGTAGTTTTGTTCCCTACCTATGTTGAATGCACTTATTGTCGCTTTGGATAAAAGTGTTTGCTAAATGACTGTAATGTAATGTAATAAGTGTTTACGAAACTAATGTTCTTCCAGAATGGGCAAACAAAGGTTTTAAGTAATAATAAGACTTTCAGAAAGCATACATACTGTACAGAGACATACAGAGTACAGACACACTGAACATGGGATTCCTCTGACAAACACAAACAGAGGGGTATAAATAGACATGGCACTAACTAGAGACAGGTGAACTCAACAACAATCAACACAGGGTAGGCTAACAGGCAAACAAGCAAGCAGGACACAGGTGACTAGGGTTAAGAATAATGACAGGGTGCTGAGAAAAGACATGACTGGATCATGAGGACCGCTACGACGGGAAACTGGATGACCTCGACTTTGTCAATAACCTGGCTCTCCTGTCACACTTCATCAGATGCAGTGCAAGACAACCAAGCTGGCAACCACATCCCTGGGGATAGGGTTAAGAATAAACAGGCATAACAATAAGAAGACCAACATGAAGATTAACATCTCAACTCCTTCACTTACTTCGCTAGCATTATAGACAAACAGCAGGGCGGCACAGACAGTGACGTCACAGCCAGAGTAGGTCAAGCTAGAGCATACTTCATCATCCTGAAGAACATCTGGTCCTCTAAAAAAATAGCCATGACAAGTCCGCACTTGTCATGGCTATTACTTTAGAGGACTTTAGAGCTTCAATTCCAACGTCAAATCCATCCTTCTCTACGGTTCAGAGACCGCGGAGGATGACAAAAGATGCAAAAAATCAGACTGTCATTAACAGCTGTTTGAAGTAGAGATGTACCGATACCATTTTATTTCTTCCCGATACCGATACCCACAACTTCTACAGAGTATCGAACCAATACCAGTGTGTAATTTAAACAAATCTAGGACAGTGGTTCTCAAAGTGAGGTCCAGATACCCTCACGGTTCCCTCACAGGTCTTTTTACCGTAAGCCTAAAGCTTATACGGTAAAAACCTAAAGCCGATTTTTTTTCAATCTACAAGCTCACAACCCATTGCAACGCATCGCAGTGCGGCGCATCGTGAGCTTGTGGATCGGCTATTTTTCGGTGCACGATTAAATCAGGCGTAACTCCCTCTGTAATCCCTAAACCTGACATCTAAATGTCTAATACTAAACCTAACCCCAACCTGAATATATGTTCTCAATTCTAAACCTCTCTAAGAATCATTTGTAACCATGAAACAACCATTTCTGGGGACATTTGGCCCTCACAAGTATATTAACACACACACACACACACACACACGCACACGCACACGCACACGCACACGCACACGCACACACACACACACACACACACACACACACACACACCCACACACACACACACACCCACACACTCCTCGCTCCCTCTTTCACTCCTCGCTCCCTCTTTCCCTCTCTCTTTCTCAACATGACTTTCTTTTTCCCCTACAACTCTCTCTCTCTCTCTCTCTCTCTCTCTCTCTCTCTCTCCCTCACTGTGTCGGTCGTCCGACTCTGGAATGTTTCAGTGTGGTTGTGTATGGGGGAGCCTATAAATAACCCTGGCCTGCCTTGTGCTGAGCAGACAGTGTACAGTCAGCTCCTTGGAGACCCCCAGCAGTGCTGAGCTGGGCCGTTCCATGGCTGAGCTGAGCTGTTCTGAAAAACACTCCCACGGCATCTAATTAGAGCCAATTACCTCCCACCTGGTACTGAGCAGTCCACTCACTCACGTGAGACAGACGCTGGATGGCTAAAGGCCGATCCATCTACTTCGTCACACGGCGGTGTGTCGCTTGCAGAAAGTAGCAGACCTACAGTACAAGCCCTCAACGGACGCGTTGAGGGCTTGTAGGTCTGCTATTTTCTGCAAACGACACCGTCGTGCAACCGAGTCGACCATGAATGAAGCTAAGAGGGATACAGTGTAAGTGAGACAGACCGAAGGACGGCTGAGAGGGAGACAGTGTTAATGAGGCAGACAGTATAAAGACAGAATAGGAAAGCTGATATGGAGACAATGTAGGAGAGACAGACAGTAGTAAAGCTGAGAGGGAGACAGTGTATGAGAGACAGTATGGAAAGCAGGGAGGCAGACAATGTACAGTAGGAGAGACAGACAGTAGGAAAGCTGAGAGGGAGACAGCGTAGGAGAGACAGGATGAAAGGCTGTGTACTGTGGTGGATGAGGTCCCAGACCAGGCTGAGGTGTGTCAGTCAGTGGTCTATGGCAGTGCTTCTCAAACCTTTTCATTTCAAGGACCACCAGGTTGGATTGCATTAGGGCCACGGCCCCCCATAACTCTCAGAGTTACAGACCTACAGTATAAGGATCCTAACTATCAATCATTTAGCTGCCCACCCCCCGCCCCCCCCCTCAAGGACCCCACTGGTCTATGATGGAACCATCCTGTTCTAGAATCAGACAGAGTCCACTCCACACAGTTGCCCAATACAACCAGTCTTCTACTGTTTTTAAAATGATATTGATATAAAAAAAGAGCTTAAAATACTTCAAAGATTTTAAAAAAATGTAAAAAAAAATAGCAGATCTACAAGCTCGCAGCGCGGCACGAAGTGTCGCGCTGCGCTGCGTAGATCTGCTATTTTTGAATAGCCAACGTATACAATAGGGATCAAGGGGTTAAAAATGAGGAACCCCACCAAGGACCCCTGGGGGTCCCCGGAACCCCACTTTGACAACCACTGGTTTATTACCACACGTGCAGTTCCCCTGCCTGCCGAGCGCAGCGGATGTCTCGCTCAAGGGCATCTCACTCTGTTTGGAGGGCGGGGGGGTGCAAACATTCCCTGAGGAGCGAGTCCCCGGTTCAATTCCCCTGAAGGCTGGAACCATTATCTGTACGTCATTCCCCTACTCTCTCCACATGAAGCCGTTTCTCACCCGGGAGTTTATAGGATAGTTAGGATCCTCTTTTTCACACACACGCGCACGCACACGCACACGCACAGTGTTTTTTTTTGCTTGCTCATACTCGTTGCTCCCTCTTTCCCTCTCTTTCTCAACATGACTTTCTATCTCTCTCTCTGCCTTCCATTGTCCCCCCCCCACCCCCAAAAGGGTTACAAAAACAAATAATGTAAAAATCCCCAGAGTGTAGGGATTTAAACCGATGACCATCTGGTCTGAAGGCTGACAGAGTTGGAAACCCTGCTGGGTTCATTCAGCCATTCACGGTTTATATTCTCGG
Source organism: Gymnoscopelus microlampas (assembly GCF_963454915.1). NCBI lineage: Eukaryota > Metazoa > Chordata > Actinopteri > Myctophiformes > Myctophidae > Gymnoscopelus > Gymnoscopelus microlampas. The sequence goes on from NC_139942.1 coordinate 15,763,324, forward strand.
TGATTACAGCTCACTTATGGTTCAGTCATTTACATGATTAAATCACTTCACACTTACGTCACAACCAGGCTTTATGGGTCAATTTTTACATAACATGTGCATATGGTACTGTATGTGTAGAAACCAGCCATGCCTGTACCATAACTGATTGCCTGTACTCTCTCTTGCATTGGAACACATGCACATGATTGCAATGTCTGGTTTGATGTTTGATATGTGGTTTTCAGTGGTGGAAAGTACATTTACTCAAGTACTGTACTTAATGTTGAGGTATTTTTACTTTATTGGAGTATTTCCAACTTTTACTTTTACTTCTACTCTACTACATCTTAGAGACACATATTGCACTTTTACTCCACTACAATAATTTGAAGACTTTAGTTACTACCGTAGTTACCTTGTAGATTTTGATTACAAAACATACATGAACCAATTTCACCGATATACATTTCGGCCATTTGAAAATAGCCGATCTACAAGCTCACATCCTGATTTTGTTTTATATTACTCCTTCAGATTCTGTCGAAAAATCATGCAAATCACATTATCTCTATAGTCATATGATCAAAACGGATCTGCCCGATATTTCATATTCCAACCCTGCAGGATTGGTCCGTTTTGAACAAAATGCCTCAAATCATGAATGCACCGTGCGATTTCCTTGAAAGTTTGCACGCACATTCCTACTACAGTACACCGAGGAAGAAATGCCAGCCTTTTTACATTGGCCTGTTATATCGCCACCAGCAGGTGGATTTTTGCAAAACACATTTTTGGAACAAAATTCCTGAAATCATGAATGCAGCGTCCGATTGCCGTTAAAGGCCTAAGAAGAAATGGCACCCTTTTCACATTGGGCCTCATTCAGCAATAAATTCGTAAGTTGTCTTCTTAAATTTCTTCCTAAGTGAATTCCTAAGAGAAGTCGAGTGAGATTCATGAAATGTTCTTAGGCTCTGCCTGCAGTCACACCTGTGTGTGATTGCTGCACACAGAAATCACAGGAAATCACACAGAGAAATGAAGTTGAGAGAATGAAGTAAAGAATACCTAAACTAAAGCCTAAAGATGGTGGAACACCAGACTCCAAACATAAAAATAAATAAATATTTCTGTGGAGGTACTTCTGAAGTGAACAGCAAATTATTTTTATTTAATTAATGAATGTATTTTATTATTTCTCTCACATTAATCAACATATCACCACTCGATATCAATGTAAATTTGCTGAAATTAGCTGTTAAAAATGTTATCCATATTTCATGTTCAGGAGTAGCGTTAGTAGTGGATATAAAACATTTTAGTACTGAAAGCTGGTGGGTGGATATAGAGGGTCTTAAAGGTAGCAGCTGCTTGGTATGTAATGGGGTGGAAATAGGGGTGTGGTGGGTGACATGGTGGTGCAAGGAGGGGTGTAGGGGGCTGTGTGGGGTATGGGGATGGGTGTGACGGGTGGGTATAGGGGGGCTTTCAGGTAGGAAGGGGACTTGAAAATGGGGGTGTGGCGAATGTCGGGATATGGGGGTGGGGGTATGGGGGGGCGATGAGGGTGGGTTGGGTGGGGGGTTATGGGGTGGGTATGGGGCTTGGGCTTCAACTCAACCGGGTCGAAAATAGCCGATCTACAAGTTCAAAATTGCCAGTAATGGGACGCGTTGTGAGCTTGTAGATCAGCTATTTTCAAACAAAGTATAAAATAGGGTTAAAGTGATTAAACTGTTCCTCGTTTGCTGTGGACCCCCTGGAACAGCTTCAAGGACCCCTGGGGGTCCCCAGACCACACCTTTGAGAACCTTTTTTGCTCTAAAGATATGATAAAAATATTATTGTAATTTAAATCCTATATTATACAACTGTAGAATTGAAGAAACTTTGAGAATTAATTATTTTTGCACAAACATATCACACTTAAGAACTCAAATGCCACCCTAAGAGTGCTCTCTAGTATGCGTAGATTTCTTCTTAACTTAAGAACAAATCACAGCTAAGAAAACATTTGTGAATGCCAAAATCTCTTAAAAAACTTCTTAAGTGGGTCTAAGAACAAATTTGTTCGTAAGTACGGTTCATGAATCGGGCCCATTGTTCTATAATAGCGCCACCAAGATGCCACAATAACCTACCTGACCTGGCGGAGACCTGTGCTCCGAGGAGCACTTTTTCTAGTTTGTCATGACTTTGAAATCATCTTTATATACTTAACAATTATTTTAAATCATTCTAATTTGGCTGGGTGGTTTATAACATATTATGTTGTGGTCTGAAATCAATTGCACAGATAATACTGCTTAAAGGCCTCATACTGTGTTAGGGTACTCTTGGTTTATTCCTAATAAAGAATGTACTGTTGAACACTGACCATCTCAGAGGAGTCCAGGCATCTTGAGGGTGGTGCTGAGGAGAGTGTCATCACTTTGCCCTCTGGTATTTTCACAGCTTTTTTGAACCGGCAACTTTCTTGTCAGATACTCTCTGACAAAAGAACACTTAGCGTAATGCTAATGATCCATTTCACCTTTCGTGTCAGTCTGTGGAGAGACTGTGCTCTGAAGGGTGAAACAGATGTCTGTGCGTGTGCGTGTGCGTGTGCGTGTGTGTGTGTGTGTTTGCACGCATGTGTGTTTTGGTTTCCTTCTAAGTTTTTTATGTCAAGCCAGTTTTCTTTCATTAAGAGTATGCCAGGCTACAACTATTGAAACGTAAGGACCCCTAAAGGAAAGTGGGACAGACATATGAATTAACCAACGACTAGAAACAATTCAGTCTCTAAATGCTACGCTCATCAAGAACTGTGACAATCATCCCACCTTTCGTTGTTAAAACTGTGTGGAAACAGTTAAACAGAAGAATAAATCCAAAGTCTTTAGGGTGGTCCTTCATATTTGTGTGGGATACAAGTGGCCGAAATTAGCTTTCTCAGACAGGTGGCCGGCCTCTCCCTTAGAGATAGAGAAGTTCGGTCGTCCGCGAGACACTCGGAGTAGAACCACTCCTCCTTCACTTGGCAAGAAGCCAGCTTAGGTGGTTCGGGCATCTGGTACGGATGCCTTGGAACGCCTCGGGATACCCCAGGAGGAAGTGGCTAATGTTGCTCGGGAAAGGGAAGTCTGGAGCTCTCTACTGGAACTGTTGCCCCCGCGACCCAATTCCGGATAAGCGGTTGAAGATGGATGGATGGATGGATGGATATGATTGCTTTCAAAAGCAGTAAGGGTAGGTTTGTCAGCGGCTGTTGTCGCCGCTGTTCTAGCATCTACAGTACCTTGCATTTAGAAGTCCCCACACGTATTGTATAGGCGGAGATCTCTGATCGACTGGAAATGCAAGAGTATAACCAACCTCCTCGGACTGGAATACGTAAGTTGAGACTGAAAGACATAATTAAATCTGTATTTGGCCATTTCACTATCAGGAAACAAGCTTGAAATTTAGGCTATGTCAAGGTTTTGGCACGGAATAACGGATCACCGGGTTTCAAGTCTATACGACCAACAACTGCCATGAGAGGTTTAACGTACAGTATGCAGTGATCCTCACCTCCCAGAACACAACGTGTTATTATGTGATGAACAGGGAATGACAATGAGTTGTCTTGTACAGCATCTCTGCTGCTACTCTTTTGCACTCAACAAAAACTTGAAGCCATAACTGTTCTAAGCTGTAATTTGATTGATGCATAATGCTGTGTGAATAGTCTCCCCAAATAAATATCTGCAATTCAATTATTGGGTTATAAAACAACAACAACTTTGGACCGATAAGCACGTGTGCACGCTGCAAGTACGCCAATTTTGTACCACCGCTAATTATTTTCAGTTTCACCTATGTTATATGATTTTTATATATTTAACTTTGTAACGTCTCTGTCCGGTGGAAACCCCATACCTCCAAAGAGAGAGAGAGAGAGAGAGAGAGAGAGAGAGAGAGAGAGAGAGAGAGAGAGAGAGACAAAGTGGCAGATCCTCAAGCTCGAAACGCAGCATGAAGCGACACGTTTTGAGCTTTCCAAAAAGCTGGAAAGCTTTCCATTTTAGGAGACAGTATTCTTTGTTTAACTCTCTGAGAATTCTAACCATCAACCTTCTCAAACCTGCTGTCTAGAAGTCATCATCAGTCCTTGTCTTTGGGGACCTGTTGTACGGCTAGTTTTCTATCCTACCAGGACCTGTAGCACTGCTGGTTTTCTATCCTACAGTACCAGGACCTCTAGTACTGCTAGTTTTCTATCCTACCAGGACCTGTAGTACTGCTGCTTTTCTGTACTGTTATACTTATAGCTTGTCGATCGGCTGTTTTTGATCATTTTCGGGAAAATGTCCATTTTCTCCTGCATGTAATGACATATGCCCAAAATAGGGACGCAAGTTTAACCACTTAAACCCCAGCATCCATATTGTGGGGAAAGCTTTCGTTGAAAATAGCCGATCGATTGACTGCAACGTGTTGTGATCTTGTCTTTCGGCTATTCTCAGCTAAAACCTTTCCCACTCTAACAGAAACGGAAAATACACTAGTACAGCCCCGAGGGACTCCGCTCAACCATATGGGGTTTAAGTGGTTAAAAGTGGTTCTAAACCGGGGCTCATCGGCTGCATAGTTGTCGATAACAATGTAGAAAAATATAGATATTGCCCGATAATTCGGCCAAAGTGACATATTGGTCTGGCTCTAGTCTTGTAATTTGGGGATTTTGCAGTTTGTTTGTTTTATTCGATCCTTTTGTATTGGCTTGTCGGTGTCTCCACCAGCATCATTAACAACAGTACATAAAAACAACATTCATACAGAATCTCTGAATCATCTTTGTTGTCACATCCCAGGTTTAAGCCCAGTCCACACCAATGCAATGGTGATATGCAACCAAACCAGTTGCAGAACATTGCAGAGACAATGTGCAGTGGTCTGCTAAAGCAGTGGTTCTCAACCTTTTTATATTTGAACTGGAGACCCCCACCCTGACAAGCACTTGGAATTGTTGTAGTTGAGTTCATTATATTTAGTTTGACTCGGTTCCACAGATAAATATTGTGAAAATAGCTGATCTACAACGCGAGGCGTTGTGAGCTTGTAGATCAACTATTTTCATTTTAATTTTTTTATTTGGGCTACTTTTTTTTATTTGGCAATTTGGCCAATGTTTGACGAGTTTTGATAGTATAGTCGGTTGATTATTTTTGACGCAGTAATGCTCTTTTTTGTTCTTTCTTTCTTTCTTTGACATTCTTTCTTTCTTTCTTTTTAAAGGTATTAAAAAGGTCTTAAAAGTCCTTAAATTGTCACTTCACTGTCATCTGGGGACCCCCCCCTCAATCATGTGGGGACCCCCTGGGGATCCCGACCCACAGGTTGAGAACCACTGTGATATGCAACCAAACCTTTGCAGAAAATAGCAGAGACAATTTGCAGCAGTCTGCTAAAGAACTCATGGGTAAGCAAATGACCAACGCTCAGCGCTCATCAGTTCCCACCTGATGTTGGGTGGGAGTCCCAACTGCTCCAGACCGTACTGAATGACCGCTAGCTTGCATATCGTCTTCAGGCTAGGACTTATGTCTAAGATCTGTAAGACTGGCTGTGTGTTGGTTGTGTATCCTCCAAACATGATGATACGATCTCCCACTAGGCAACACACCTTACAAGGAAACGTCCAATCCGGGCCGTTCCCCTTGGGCTCGACCTTCTTCCAGGAGAAGGTCTTTGAATTTAATTTCCACAGATCTATGAAGTAAGACTCCAGATCACAGTTGTAACCACCAAATATGTACAGCTCTCCATTGTAGGCAAAGGCTGAAGGACACCAGCGTGCTTCTGGAAGAAGCTGTGCAGAAGGCGTGCTCAGCCAACAGTCGGTCTCTGTGTCAAACACACTGATGCTGTTGTACTGATCCCCCCGGCCCACAACACCCGCAAATACAAACATCTTTGTCCCGATGATGGTGGCAGAGTGAAAATGTGAGGCAGGTGGTGAAATGCCTCTGGTGTTAATCAAAGACCAGACCATTGTGAAGGTGTCCAACTTGTACATGTCATTAATGGGTCCAGTCCTGGTCCATCCTCCATAGATATACATGACCTTACCCAAGACACAGGCTGAGTGGCCAAACCTGTCCTTCGGAACGGTCCCAGAAATAATTATGGGACTTAACCATCTGTGGGTGTCGACATCAAATGCATAAAGAACGTTGTTGTCCCTGTATAACCATTGGACTATCTTACCCTTTTCTATCTTACCAATCACTGTGCCCCCCCATATGTAGATGATATCTTGTATAAGCACAGCTGTGTGGCCGTAGCACATGGGTGGAACCTCAACGGGACGTTCTCTTCTTCCATGTGTCACTGGGGGCAACGTCATCCAGCGCAACATCACTGTGTTGAAGACGCGCACATCAATCTGATCCATGTCGTAGGTTTTCCCCTCATAGAACACTCCAAAGTAATACACCTTGTCCCCTGCTGACACAGCAGCACAAGCAAGATAGTGTGAACTAATCTGAAATGGACCTCTTTTCAGGGGCACTGTCCAGTACATCTCCCCTCTCTCTCTCCCTCTGTCTGTCTGTCTGTCTGTCTGGCCGTCTGTTCGTCTGTTCGTCTATCTGGCCGTCTGTTCGTTCTACCACTCTTTTAAACTCTCAATGTCTCCATAGATCTCTTTCGCAGCTTGTATAGGCAGACCAGAGATCTGCTCTGATGTCACACACAAACACAAACCGTTGCCATCGAGCCATCGTGCCATCGTACGCATTTGCCATTTCATCCTCTGATTTAAGCATGTTTCTCTCTTAACACATTGGCTGCCATCTTTTTTTTTTTTTCTACAGTAGACTGCCAGACTTTTTCAATGAAAAAAAAAAGTACTCAGGAGCCGAGATACAGAATTTTTAAGTTTTAAGTTAACAAGGAAGTGGATGGGAGTCTAAATCTTCGAAAAAATCCTATCTCCTTGGTCTTTGGGTCAAATAAAAAAATAAAAAAAACGTATTTTGACTTAAATTAAACATACGCTGCTGGTTGTCCATCCTACCAGGACCTCTAGTACTGCTGGTTTTCTGTTATACCAAGACCATTGGTACTGCTGATTATCTATCCTACAGGACCTGTAGCTACTGCTGGTTATCTATCCTACCGAGACCTGTAGTACTGCTGGTTTTATATCCTACCAGGACCTGTAGTACTGCTGGTTTTATATCCCACCAGGACTTGTAGTACTGCTGGTTTTCTATCCTACCAGGACCTCTAGTACTGCTGGTTTTATATCCTACTTGGACCTCTAGTAATAATTATAACAAGAGGTTTGGGCCGCTTCGCGGCCCTCACATCTAGGCCCGTTCAAAAGATACTGCGGCCAGAAAAAAGGACAGCTGCTGTGGCTAAAATGTTAGGATGTAATAGGAAATGTATTTTTTTTATTAACCGTACACTATGTAAGTACATTGAAGGCGTGGAAAGACGCCTATATTATAGCCAGAGCTCTGATCAACAGTCTGGGGTAAGTTTCGGGGCAAGTGGAGTGTTCGTGTGTTGACCAACCCCTGACATCAAGCCAAGATTTTGTTATTATACATATTTTTTTAAGAATTGGCCTGATTCACTAAGCTGTTTGTAAACAGTGACTAAAAGGGTGAGTATTTTCGATAAGCACAAACGGACGTGCGTACAGACCGGTACGTGTATATCTCTGATATGTGAGAATCATTTGCATTGCTCCACGCCTCATTTAAGACCATAGAAGGCAACCGGAAACTGACACAATACGTCACCACTCTTGAAAAGGAACAGATCTACAGTGTAGCTTCCCTCCGGTTGACAGATACGATCACAAGGTTTCTTTTCTTTTACAGACATTTATTAAATGCCGTGAGAACTGAATAAATAAGCATAAAAATACAACAGACATTAATTCGGTATCACATTTTCTCAAACATAACAAAACATACAAAACCATACAAACAAATACTCTGGCAACAATGATTACCTCATTGGCCGCATCAAATTATATGGGGGAAACAATCTTGAGGTCTTCTTCTTTTATCTTAACTTAAACAGCTCTTCTTTAACATAAATGTCTTCTTTAAACTCTTTAACTTATACTCTCTTTTCCTTCTTTAAACTCTTTAACTTATACTCTCTTTTCCTTCTTTAAACATCTCTTTAAACAGCATCACACTCGACATCCTCTGTTTGTTGCATGTTGCCAGCTCTAGTGCTCAGAGCAGAATGACTGACTCTGCCCCTGCTCTGGTGATTAACCAAAATCTAAACCACCCTTGCTGATTGCTTGATTGACTGATCTGACTCAGCTGCCAGGTCACTGTGACCCTAGACATCACAGGAACTCAAGTACACAGCACAAGCAAAGAGCACAATCCAAACATGAATTGACCAAAACAAAAAACATTATGAACTTCTTAACTTATTCACTTATTTATAATAATATGAACTTTAATCATGATGGCAGCTACATACAGCACGGCATGACGTGTGAAGTAAATAGCCGACTCTCACGTATAATGAAGAGAATAAGAAGTTTGTTTACAGTTTAACCTCATGACCAAAGGCTAATAAAACTTGGAATGGATATCATATTGTTACGCCCCCATCTATGGGAAAAAGGGATGCAACATAAAGTGGGAGTGAAACCCGTATTTTATTTAGAACTTAATATATATTTACATAAACTTAAATAGACTTTAACAAAATCATATATGACACACGGAGTAACTCAGGGAAATAAATATAATCATCTTAAACCTAAGCTTGAGTTTACTCACTTATTCTCTACTCTAATTTAATCTAACACAATTTGACTTAATACAAAAAGCTGGCTTCCGTTGCCCAGTGCTTTCACATTACAAAACGAGAAAAAGTGCTCCTCGGAGCACAGCTCTCCGCCAGGTCAGGTAGGTTATAGTGGGCAAGCAATGTTCGGAATTTGCCAATCAGGATGGAATATAAAAAATCAGACAGATCCGTGTTGATCACTTGACTATAGAGATAATGTGTACCGATTTGCATGATGTTTGCACAATTTGTAGGAGTAGGCCTAATATAAAAAAAAGGTTTTGTAAAAATCGGCCTCCTGGTGGGGCTATAATAGGGAAATGTTCCTCAATGTAGTGCGAATGTGCGTGCAAAGTTTCACCGCAGTCGGACACTGTGTATATGATTTGCAGCATTTTGTTCAAAAAGGGCCACTCCTGCAAACTCAATCTTAGCCAATCAAGATGGAATATGAAAAAACAAACAGATCCGTCTTGATCACATGACTACAGTGTACCGATTTGCGTGAAATTTAGATAAAATCTGAAGGAGTAATATATATATATATATATATATATATTTTTTTTTTTTTACGTAAGCCGGCCTCCTGGTGGCACTATAAAAGGCAGATGTGAAAAATGCAGGGCAAAGGCTTTTCCTTGGCCTCTAGGGAGTGCACAAACAAAGTTTTACGCAGATCGGTAGATTTTTAGGCCAAAATGTGGTGGAAATTGTAGAGGTGGTCTGGCAGAACATAGCTAGAAAGTAGCACAACACAAAAACGATAACACTGCGCGGAAGTTGGACCACTAGCGGATTTTAAATATAGATCGCAAATCACAAAGTGCTACAGGGTTTAAAAACAATGGCATGAAAATGACAAAGGCAAGACAAAAAACAAAAACATTCGCAAACAACAAGACCCTGGTTTTCTATCCTGCTAAAGTATGAAAGGAGATCAACATGCACTCTTTCAAAAAGGTTTTTGGTGCTGTGAGTAAATCCCCTTAGATAAAAACCTATCAAACATACTGCATATTCTCGCACACGCACACACACACACACACACACACACACACACACACACACACACACACACACACACACACACACACACACACACACACACACGTCTGCTTTATTTATCGTTGTTTCAAGGTCAAAGAAGGACCTTCGTCAGGACATTATCATCATTGTCCTGTTGAAGGTCCTTGTTTGACCGAAACATTTGCGTGTAACCTACTAGAAAATGAATCGCATTCACCTGGTGCCACATGCTGTAAAATAGACAGCTGGAATAACAAGAACCTAAATCAGTGGTTCCTGACCTTTTTTCCTTAGAGCACCCCCTTCTTAATTAGACCTATTTGATCCCACAGGGCAATTGAGTTTTCGGGCCCTATCTTGTTTTCACCGCCTTACCCCCTATGCCTAAACTTTTTTGGCATGTTATACTATTTAAAAAAAAAAAAAATGAAAATAGTGAAAATAGCCAATCTCCATCGACAAGTTGTGAGCTTGTAGATCGGCTATTTTAACTATTCAAAATGCCTTTTAGGCATGAGGGGCACCACCGTACCCCTCATGCCTAAAAGGTTTAGGCATGAGGGGTACGGCGGAGTGCAAGATAGGGCGCTTCAGCTTCACCCAGCTGATTTCTGCTCAAGTGGTCAAACTTGAGTGCATTGGGGATATACTGTAAAACCACAGGTTTGTGCTTGGACACAAACAAAAATATCACTGTATACGATCCATCTTACTAACCCTATGTTGATACCTGTGCTCTTTGCACCAAAACCATGGCAGATTAGGCCCTATGCTCCCAAATACTTGCATGCGTGTCTCAAATAATTAATAATGGGGTAGGTGTGCCAATATCACATTGGTACGGGAAAACTTTTCCTTCCCTTAAAGCTGCAGTCTAGAACTTTGTTTTAGGGAATACAATGTGATTCTGATCAATCTGCATGGTAGAGTATACGTTGATACAATATAACTTGTACAACTAGGATTTCTAGTAGGAACTCCAGTGGTTGACAATTGGTATAGCCTGAAGTTCAAAGCGCAATACCTCCCCAGGCCAAGCGGGCATTCCGTCTTAGCTCACTGGTGGAGATTGCATTTCCACTTCCAAGTTCGACACGCATGTCGATCAACTATTTTTGGCAAAAGCTTTCTCCACAATAACAGAATAGACACTAGCATAGAGCCCTGAGGGACCATATGGGGTTTAAATGGTTAACAACAGCCACGACAAGTAAAACATTTGGTGAATTTGTTAATTTGTCCCCCATTTGAATCGAAAATTACATAAAAATAATAAGCGTATTCTTATAAATACAGCATTAACTAAAGGATTGCAGGTAAATTGTGTCCTTGGTTGACAAAACAGTGACCCCCTTGAGCAGTCAGAATAGTATATCCTTGCACCTGATTCATAGTTGGTTGTGCGCTACAGTGAAAATAGCCCAAAGCTTGTAGATTCGCTATTTCCGCTGTGTGACACTGGCGCGCCACCAAGTATAAATCAGGCCTTACACTTTCACAGAGCAAAGCAAATGGTGATTTCATTGTGTTATTTTGGTCATTCTAAACGTCTAACTAAAGTTTGGAAGTTTGTGTTTGGTCGATTTGTCTCTGTTGTTGTAACAATACTTCTTGGCAATTCCTTTTATAGACAGTATGTGGGCGCAACCCGCACACTGTGCTTCTCATCCCATAAATGCAAATCGGGTACTATTTAAAAGTAAAACAAAAAGGCTAAAGGTATAAAGGTGTTTGCCAAAAAACGTTGTTACAACAGAGCATAATCAACCAAACTCTAATTTCCGAACTTTTTGTTTGATGTTGTATACATATATCTTTATAGAAACAAAACATTTCCCGCTGCGTTGCCACTGACGACCCTTCCCTGACTTGTCGATCTCCCTGTTGTATAGGGAAAAGGTGAAAGGGTCGTTGCCATGGTGATGAAGGAGCTTCCTGGTAAAAAGGCCTCCTCTGAAGGGAATAGCCTCCTCACCGTGACAACCAAGGTGGGCATGACGAGACCACCGACCGACCAGGAAGTGGCTGGGGGGGGCCAACACTTCCTGTTTGGATTGGTAGTACACCCTAGGGCTGGGCGATATGACTTCAAATCACGATTGTTTCAAACTTTTTGCCTCGGTTTACGATCGAGGCAAAAAGTCGTGAGCTTGCAGATCGCCTATTTCGCGATGCCTGTGCGCCACCGTTGTGCGACGAAGTATAAAACAGGGTTAACCACTTCAACCCCATACGTTGTTGAGTCCCTCAGGGCTCTACACTAGTGTCTTTTGTGTTTTCACTCTACATTAAATATGTTCGCTGAAAATAGCCGCTCAACAAGCTTACAACGCGTTGCGTTGCAACGCGTTGTAAGCTTGTCGAGAGGCTATTTTCTGCGAAAGTGTGTGAGCTTGTCGAGCGGCAATTCTCTGCGAAAGTTTTCCCAGAATACGGATGCTGTGGTTTAAGTGGTTAAGTGGTTAATCAGACTAATCAGACAAATTCAGTCGATTATTAAAAAAATATATATTAGATTTTTTTCGTGTCCATTATTTGATATACATGGGAAAGACTTAAACGAAACAAAAAAAACCCTGCTTCTAGATTATTCGATGAACCTACAGGAGCAAGATTAAGTCAGTGATTGGCTATAACATATCGGCTTCGATGAAGTTTGGGTTCATTGCCCAGCCCTAGTAAACAATGCACTGTGACTGTTGTTGTGTCTGTGCTTATGATCCCCCCGATTCACAAAAAAAAACGGAGGATCAGTTTGTCAACCGAGGACGTAAATGATCCTGCTATCAGCACCCGATCAGTCATTTACACTGATCAATTCCACCTGTCTGTCTGTCTGTCTGTCTGTCTGTCTGTCTGTCTGTCTGTCTGTCTGTCTGTCTGTCTGTCTGTCTGCCTGTCTACAGTATCTACACTACAGTATATATCCAGTTTAATGTATCTGTGGAGCTGCATTGGATTATATTTAGTATTAAATGAATCCAATGCACACTATTTTGGTTGGATGTGAGCGCGAGTTAATGATCGCGAGTGAGCGTGTGTGCGTGCGTGCGTGCGTGCATGTGCCTCTTCCCATCCAACAGGTCAATGTTGTAATAAAACGTCACTTTTCATTTGAACTCAACTCTATTATTTCTGTTCTCCTTCAACCCAGAACATGAGCATATGACTGTCTGTTGTGCTGTTCTATATCCCACTGTTATTTGACAGGTCAGGACTCTCCAGTCTGGGTGTGCGTGCGTGCGTGCGTGCGTGCGTGAGAGAATGAGAGAGAGAGAGTTTGTGTGTGTGTGCGTGTGCGTGTGCGTGTGCGTGTGCGTGTGTGTGTGTGTGTGTTGGGATGAGGAGGCAGAGCTACCAGACACAGATAAACTGTCATATTTACATCAAGTCAGTCTGAACAGACTGGGGTTTGACCCTGGATCTGGTGATTTAAGAAATAACAATTTATCTCTGTCTTTGTTTGCTCCCTTCCTTCCTTCATGTCCCCCCCCCCCACTCTCTCTCTCTCTCTCTCTCTCTCTCTCTCTCTCTCTCTCTCTCTCTCTCTCTCTCTCAACAGAGAGAGCAGCAGGAGAGCCGTCCCCTGTTGAGTCCATCCATCGATGACTTCCAGTCTGAGAGTCGTGTCGATGCCCCCGCCCCCCGGCCCGTCACCTCCAACACAGCAGGTACACAAACCTCTCCTCTCCTCTCCTCTCCTCTCCTCTCCTCTCCTCTCCTACCAAATGTGCTATGTTTACACATGTACAGCCAAGTCATCTTGTCTTTTGTAACACCTGGCTCACTGTGGCAGGGTTTGCGAGTTCCCCCTCCCCCCAGCATCATGAGATAGATAGACAGACAGACAGACAGACAGACAGACAGACAGACAGACAGACAGACAGACAGACAGACAGACTAAATCTACGTTGCAGTGACTAACGACAACAGTGCTCGTTCACAGCATCAAGGACACTTGTCTGTCATCCTGTATGTTGAGAGTCTGCGGCTAATTCCTACAGTTCTTTTTCTCCAGCCAGAGACATGCCAGCATATGTACGCCAGGTCTCCCTTGTATTTCTCCCCAAAGAACTGAAACGTCATGCAGAATAATCGTTAAGGATTAATGATAGTGAAGTCAAAGGAAGAACAGCATGCACCGTCCTCAAGTCACGGAAACCTCTAAATCAGTCAATCAAACAAGGACGTCCATAACTCTGAGAGTTACAGACCTCCTTTTCTTTGTTATCACCACAATAATTGCTGGACATTTGTGTTACATTTCTTTTTTGTAATATTTGACTTTTACTTAATTAAATGAAGCAATACCGCAATGAAAAAACATTTGCATTAAAGATGCAGTGCAGTGACATTTTCGGTCATTTTATTTTGAAGGTTCAGACTGAAACGGCGTCTCAACCGACTCTAAACCAATCAGAAGGTCCCATCCCTTCAGGCTATGGGACGTTGGAATCTCAATCACTTCAGCCGGGCGCAACACGGCTAGTGTTTGTTTACAAGTGAGAGAGAGACGGCCAGTGAAGCACGTTTGCTACTACCTGGCTTATGTCTAACCTATAATGTTTTCAGATACATATTTTAGTGTGCAGATTTTAAAATGAGTAATACACCGTCTGGATGTCATCTTCAATGAGATTCAAAAAAGGAGTAGCTCTGTAATTAAAATCAGCTGTGTTTGAAGAAAGTGCAGCTATGGGAATCAAACAGGTGCATGTAATCAAGATTCATTTATATTCATGAAAGCTGCGTTATGGCATCACGCAGCACGTTTTCGTTTACAGTAAGTAAGATTGGCTTTTTAGAGACTTTAAATATAAAAATACACAAAAATGTTTTATTTTTATTTTTTTGGCATATGATGACCACGGATATGCTCTAAAAGTGTGAAAAACATATTTTTCATTTCACTACACCTTTAAAAATTACAAAAGTATTGGCCAATATAGGGACACACATTGGGTGTAACTTTGTTATGATCTAGACTGTCTCGGTTCGAGGGGCACAGTCATTAAGAAAATTTGTTAAAAGACATGAAGCTGTGTGTCTTGATTTAATTCAGGTGAACTAATTAACTATTTAAAGCGGCACTATGTAACTTTTTTGAATGAATAAAATGTCATTTTGTCCAATCTGTATGGTAGAGTATGTTAACACAATATAACTTATACAATTGGGGCGGTTGTATGTTGTCTCCCTGCTCTTCTATTGAGATATTTAGATCGTGTCAAAGGTCACGTCTCACCTAGACACAGGATCTGACACAAATTCTGACCTGATGGTCAAGATTTATCCCCTGAGCAAGCAGCCAGGCTTTATTGGCTCAATGGTAAAAAAACTATTCAGCACTTGCGTGGGAAACCAGGTTCATATCCGGGGTAGAAAAACCTTTAAGTAATATAAGTTAGGGCATTGGTTCTCAAAGTGGGGTCCGGGGATCCCCAGGGGTCCTTGGGGGGGGTACCAGGGGGTCCCCAGCAAAGTGTGTTAATGTAGCGTCACAATAATTTTAACCTTTTATACTTTGGCTATTCAAAAATAGCAGATATACAAGCTCATAGCACGGCACCGAGTGCCGCGCTATGAGCTTGTAGATCTGCTATTTTTTGAAAAATCTTGAAAATGATGTGCAAACCTTTGAATATATATATATTTTTAAGCGAACATTCCTAACTCAAATCTTTGCTTCCGGGGGGTCCCTGGAACAAAATATTTTGAGAAGGGGGTCCGCGGCCAAATACATATCATTTTAGGGGTCCTTGACATGAAAAAGTTTGAGAACCACTGAGTTAGGGCACACAACTGACCAGACCAACACCACCTTCCTTCATCTTCCGGTGGGTGTTTCTCCTGCAGTCCTGTCCACAGCTCTAGACCTGGTGGACCTGAGCGAGCCGGTGGGACCGGGGGAGAGCGGGGTGCCGGTGGGGAGCGGAGGAGGAGGAGGAGGAGGAGGAGGAGGAGGAGGAGGAGGAGGCAGCAGCAGGAGGAAGGGGAGCAGCAGGGAGAAGAGGTGTCCTCCTGCCCTGGGGAGCATTAAGGGGAGCAGCGGCAGGAGCAGCCCCCTGCGCAGGAAGAGAGCGGAGGACTCCGAGCTGATCCAGGTGGACGTGGAACATCTGACCCCCAGCCCGCGAACGCCCCCTGAACGCTGCTCCATAGACTCAGGTACAGTACAGTGTGTGCGTGTGTGTGCGCGTGTGTGCACGCGCATGTGTGGCTTAGTGACAACTGGTGGATAAAAATAGAAGAATGAAAAACCACTTCAACCATTTTAAGAGGTATTACACATCATTCTAGGACAAAGCGTGTCAAACATTGAATTCTGTGATTTATTTTATTTTATATTTAATTATATGATGATATCATATAATTAAATATAAAATAAAATAAATCACAGAATCAAACGTTTTATGGTCATGATTCACCAGGATCCTGGATGGCTTGATTCGAGGCTTAAATTCATTGATATAAATATTTTTGGAAAAGTCAATGGGAAAAATGCATTGAGTATTTTGCAGTGGCACCAGGAAGTGGGCGGGAACTGCGATGCCCTATTGTCTCCATGGCGTTCAGTGGCCATCTTGGATTATGCACATAACAAGAGTTGCAAATGCAAAACTTTGGGCAACCAAGCTAAAATTGTTCTAGGACACCATATGAACACGACTAAATCAACAAAAGAAACTTGACAGGAAAGAAGTTTCTAGGTTTAGTATCGAATGCATGGGAGCATGAAATGGACTATTTATACTGTAGTTGAGTCCTCCAGGGCTTTATACTAGGTCCACTCCTTTTTTTCCCCCTGTACACCAAATCTCTAAATCAAACCAAAATGTCCCAGAATAGGGACTCTACGGTGCTACTAAATTACTTTTAGATATGAGATGTCTCTGTCGGGTGTAAACCTCACATGTCCAAAACTGTTCAGGATTCAAATTCAAAAGTAGCAAAAATATCAGATCGACAATCTCAAAACGTGCCGCCGAGCTTGTAGATCTGCTACTTTTGATGCTTTCACGTGACGCTGTAGTATGATCAAGTAGGGCGTTAACCCATTGAGGCCTGAGGTTCCGATTCTGCAAAATGTCTTCTAAATTCTAAACGGTTTTCTGAAAAACGTATGTTTCTATATCAGTGGTTTTCAAACTCTTTCATGTCAAGGACCCCCAAAACGATATGAATTTGGCCGCGGAGACCCATCTCAAAACATTTTGTTCCAGGGACCCCCCAGAAGCAAAGATTTTAGTTAATGTTTGCTTTGAAATAATATATATATTCAAAGATTTGCACACATTTTCACGATTTTTCAAAAATAGCAGATCTACGAGCTTGTATATCTGCTATTTCTGAATAGCCAAAGTGTAAAATAATGCTTTTTAGCTCAAATCAAAAAGTGACACAGATGCGTCCCGGGTCTTAAAGGGTTCATTTACGAAAAAAAAAAAAAAAAAAAGTTAGACGCTGCAGATAGAAGCGGCCCGACATCAGCGATATACAGACTGTGTTCTTCTGAATCCCTGATGATGACCTTTGTTTTTGTCGAGGTCGCGCGACCTCTCTCTTCATCTTCAAATCCTCACCTTCGCAGCACTGGTGTGTGCGCCCTTCCTGCGTGTTTTGTTTGCCAGTATATTAATTATTTAGACAAAATGAATTCTCTCATCATGGGTTGCTGCACTTCATTTGGTTGAGAGTGCTTTGCGCAGAGTGCAGGCGGGAGTTAATCCCTGCTGTTAAGATAATGAGGTTGTCACTCACTTCACTGACTGACAAACCGTTATAGGAGCTATTTTTTGACTGATCTTTATCCTCTACCTGGAGTCACGGATGACCTGCTACACTTAAAAAATGAGAGGAACACACACATCCAAAATATACCGTAGGGCAGCAGATGCAGGACCGGTGGTGAAAAGTAACAATGTACATTTACTCAAGTACTGTACTTAGGTACAATTTTGAGGTACTTTTACTTTACTGGAGTGATTCCAGTTTTCAGTACTTTTACTTCTACTCCACTACATCTCTCACAATGCGTCGCGATGCGACACATTGTGAGCTTGTAGATCTGCTATTTTCAAAAGATTTGTATACAGTGTATTCATTTGAAACCTTTGAAATGGGACATTCTGCATAATGAGTACTTTCTACTTTTGGTACTTTAAGCACATTTTGATACCAATAATTTTGTACTTTTACTCAAGTCATTTTTTAATTCCGGACTTTTACTTGTAACAGAGTATTTCTACATGGCAGTGCTGATACTTTTACTTAAGTAAAACATGTGAATACTTTTTTCCACCACTGTGCAGGACAAAACAATAACGTTGTCTTGTCCTGCACCTGCCCTACATTACAGTTTTGAACAGTAAATTACAGTTATGCTCGACCTCTTGCATTTCATAGACCCCCAGTTGGATATGCATCAGGCCAAGGAACACCATGTCATACCATTTCTTATCTCTGAGTGTACAAAGTTGTGGGCGAATTATGGTCAAATTATTATTCTCCCACACTCCGAAAGCAATCGTCTTCACCAGGGGTCTTCAACAGGGGGTCCGAGACCCCTAGGGGGTCCTCAGAGTTACTATAGGGGGTCCGCCAAATCTTATTGTGATGTGAATTTTTTTTTTTTTTACCTTAACCACTTGAACCCTAGCATCCCCTTTCTGAGGAGAACTTTAGCCAAAAAATAGCAGATCTACAAGCTTACAAGGCGTTGTGAGCTTGTAGATCTGCTATTTTTTGGCAAATAGGTGTTTGGTGTAGAGGGGGAAAAAAGAGCAGACCAAGTAAACAAAAAAAAAATCTGAAACACAATTTTATACAATATAGAGGGGGTCCCTGCTTCATCTCTCTCTCAGCTAGGGGGTCCTTGGCCTGAAAACGTTGAAGACCCCTGGTCTTCACTATAAAGCTTTATTCTGAAAGGCGTATACCGTACATCAAAACATACTGTACTTGCAATGTTTATTACAGTTTTCACTCATTTTTTTAACATGGACAAGCAATAAGATGCAGAAGTCAACAGTGACACTGTGAAGTTTCATTTCTAAAACTTGAGAAAGTAAGATGAGATGAGATATTGATCCCAGAGGACAGGGTCACAGATCAGCCACAGATACATTTACAGGAAATGATATTATGCAGAATCATACTGGAGTTAGATGTCACTGAAAACCGCGTTTCGATAAATCATATACTGTACACTGTTTTTGTTCTTAGATGTATGCTGTTGTCATCTTCATATTTTATATGCAGTGTGTGTCATCATCTTTGTGTTTTATTAATATCCCACAGTGTGTGTGTGTGTGTGTGTGTGTGTGTGTGTGTGTGTGTGTGTGTGTGTGTGTGTGTGTGTGTGTGTGTGTGTGTGTGTGTGTGTGTGTGTGTGTGTGTGTGTGTGTGTGTGTGTCTCTAGCTAATCTCGTAAACCAGGGGTCTTCAACAGGGGGTCCGGGACCCCTAGGGGGAGTTACTACAGGGGGTCTGCCAAATATTTGTGTGATGTGATTATTTTTTTTACCTTAACCACTTGAAGCCTTGCATCCCCTTTTCTGAGGAGAACTTTAGCCAAAAATAGCAGATCTACAAGCTCACAACGCCTCGCGCTACAATATAGAGGGGGTCCCTACTTCATCTCTCTCTCTCAGCTAGGGGGTCCTTGGCCTGAAAACGTTGAAGACCCCTGTCGTAAACTACCAGACTGATCAGCATCCCTATTTCTTGTGCAGGCTGCCATCAAGCCAAGCACTTAATTAGATAACCAAATTCTTCTCAAATCAGTGAATGACAACTATGTCATTTTTGTGAATGAATAATCACAGAGCAGTCATCCCTCCAGGCTATGGGACACATGTCCCGCGAGGCTATGGAGAGGAACGAGCCCATGCCAATTACAATGCTACTGCCCCTCTGGCTCGTGGCTCATGGATGTAATGGTACCAGTCAATCGCAGGCATTCCATTCGCTGCCACAAGCCAAGGTTCTACATATTTTGAGTGACCTTGGTGTCCCTATTTTGGGCAAGTCAGGGGCGATTTTTTTCTCTATTCTTTGCATAGAAAATAACAGCTGTACATATTCACAACGTGTCACGTTAGCTATTTATCTTTTATAATTGTGTTATTAAATTCTTTATGTGAAAGATGGTTAAAGCAGCACTATGTAACTTTCCTCTTCTAGCCCGGATTTGAACCCGGTTTCCTGCGCAAGTGCTGACATTTTTACAGCAAAATACAACCACCATAATTGTATAAGTTATATCGTATTAACACACCAAGTACCAGAGGTTTTTTATAACAGGGTACATCCAGTGCCACCGTTCTTATCGTTTACGCTGATATGTTTAGAGCTGTAGAAGCCTCCACGAGGACCCGGATGTAAACAAAGGCTGCCGTGCGCGATGGTCGAGGGTCCCGACTAACGACTGGCCATCGCAGAGTGATCGGCCATCGAAAATGGCTCGTTTTCACCACGGTAAAAAGATATGGAGATAAGGACCTTTTCCTCAAGATCCTATCATTGGAGTGGACGGGAGTTTCGTCCTTTGGACTGGATTCACATCCGTCCATTCCATTGTACAGGGTCCGCGGACCATTCCTAAGTTGCGCCCCATGTGCGAAAAAAAATAATGATAAAAAAACGTGAACACATGAAGATCTACGGTTATGGCACTTGACGGGTGTATTTGCAAAACCTCGTGTTTGGCACTCAATGTGTTAACATACTCTACCACACAGATTGGACGAAATTCCATTGTATTCATTCAAAGAAAGGTTACATAGTGAGGCTTTAACCAAAAATGTGCCTTTTTATCTAACTTTGTAAAATAAAGTGATTCAAACGATGGCTAAAATGTCAGACATGTTTCTGTTCTGTCCCTCTGCAGTCGGTATGTCTTCTCCGATGGAGAAATGGGAGGAGGTGAGTCTTCAGCTGGAGGGCAGGAGGCGGAGATACGAGAAGAGGTGCACCTCCCATCACTCCTCCAGTGAACTGTTGTGGTAAACCCAACACCTGCCATGTTTGTTCTAGTCCAGCAGCGATCCAGATCCAGTGGTTTTCAATCTTACCATTGAGAACCACTGGTTCTCAAGGTTGATATCGTCCCTGTCGGGTGGCAACCTTGTATGTCCAAAATGGTTACTTTTCTGGATTCAAGAGGGGGGGGGGGTGCTGCTGCGAAAAGAAAAAAAAAGGACGCTCTGCTTCAAAATTCCGCCGATTTTCACAGTTTTTTTTTCTCACACCGTTTGGTGAAGCCCTCAAAGGTTGGTGCCGTGTGCTGCGCTACTTTTATCCGCCAGATTGGGACGTTCACGGCATATTTTGCACCATCACGGTGCGTTCATCATCGGTGACGAGTGCCTCTAAACAGCCGCTGCTGGCGATGCGAGACACTTACACAATCACGTGCAGCATGCTTCCTCTCCCCCTCCGCCTAATGGCTGTGTATGGGGCCGACGCATGCTTTAGCGTGATTGTGTGAGTGTGGCTTCAGAAAGTAAATTCCTAGCCTCGATCTCCAGGCTTTTATTTTTTAGTTTTGCTAAAAAATAAAAGCTTGGAAATTCCTGTCCCAGCTGTTGGTACGCAAAAGCGCCTCGCGTCGTCTGATGTGGTGCGCATTTTTTATTTTGGGTGCGCATGCGCACCTGTGCACCAGTTATGTGCACCCCTGAGTATAGAGCTTCACACACAGAGCTTGTGTGTTTTTTTGTTGTTTTTTAATTTACAAAAAAACACACAAAGTTAGAATATGGAGATAAGAGGTTTCTGCCCGACAGGAACGATACGCATTAGGCCACATGAGACCCCCATTTGGAACTTTACTTTTCTCTTGGACCCCAATCTACACTGTGAAATGTGGACCCCTGGTGGTCCCAGACCTGATGTTGAGAACAAGTGATCTAGACTTTTATTTTTATGTTTTGGTCCCTGTGGGTCTCTGGACTTAATTCCTGCTTTGCTGTAATGTTCCATTATGCAAATATGCAAATAAAAAATCTGCAAGATAGCCTGCTCTGACTGCAAGCCTTTAGCCACACATCCGTTTTAGCTTAAGGTCTTAGATTGTTAGTAAGCTCACATTTCCTCTGAAATTCAATTTAATTTGGTTTTTTTATTATTACAGTGCCGAATCACAACAAGTTGTCTCAAGAAACTTTACTTAAAGAATACATTCATCATTCATTCATCATTTTCGATGCCCAGAGTTGTCTGGTAACCGGTTCACCCTCTGGTCTGCCCATTATATTTGTCCAAGTGTCCCTGCTAGTCCAAACTGGTTCAAACTAGACAGATGAATTTTATTTTGAGCCAGTTCAAGATGATGAACAGAAATATATTCAATGAAATGTGATATATTGTGGATTAAAACATTGATTGTCCATGAACGAAGTGAAATCTTAACCTCATGAAGGTTTGAATGAATGTCTTTGTGTACTCCTTGCAGGTCTGCAGAGTTTAAAACAGCTGCTACATCTAAGAACAGCTTTGAGGTCCACAGCCTGGACGATATGGACTTCATCAGTTCCCCGCAGGTGAGCACAACTCATCTTCATCAGCCCCCCCTCCACACACACCACACACACACACACACACACACACACACACACACACACACACACACACACACACACACACAGCAGGTGAGTCCAACTCATCTTCGTCGCCCCCCCGCAGTTCTGTGTGAGTCATCTATCTTTGGGTGACAGTGACCTCTGTGTTTTTTATTTCACATTTCTGTCACAAACACACAAACACAAACGCGCGCACACGCACACACACACACACACACACACACACACACACACACACACACACACACACACACACACACACAGCACAGCACAGTTAGTGGATGGTACTTACAGTAGCAGACAGCAGACACCGGTTCACTGTTGGTAGATGAATGACCAACAGAAACATTACTTTGGATATGGAATGAAGTTGGTTTTCCATCAGTAGAAGGGTCAATGATTCTAGCCTGGGACCAGACGAATCTGCGAGTGCAAAAAAAAATTGCACTCTGCGATTTGGGTCTGGCACCGCTCCATAGAGAATCCATTTCCTGCTCCAGAAGACGTGGGGCACCAATCAGGGCCCAGTATTCGAATATGGGCGACTGTAATTGGTAGTTGGTTGTAACCAATTGCGTCGAGGGACATTGTTTTGATCCCGCCCCTTGGGAAACAAAACGTCCTCATGGAAGCACCGGACTCATATCCACGCAGTGATATAGTCTAGCTACGCCAGGCTACAATGATTCATGAACACATGGATGGAATGCAGAGGAGAGGTGAGGGACCCGGGGAAGGACGACACTCAGGGTGGGCTGGTAGTCTCAAAGGAGGTAAGTCCTACCACCTACGGGATCGCACCGGAGAGCCTTGGTGTAGTCCTGTACAGTCAGCTGTCCTTTAAGGCACACATCCTGTAGGTCTATGCTTTAAACAGTGATTCTCAACCTGTGGGCTGTGAGGATATTGCAAGTGGTCCCACAAATAATTGCCAAAATTGACGATTTTGATGATAAATACATAAATTAAAAACAAAACGAAAGTTTAAAAAATTTGTCATGGTATTTTTTCTTCATTGTGATACCAATAAATTAAAGTATACTACGTTAGATCCACTGATTCGAGCCGGAACACAATCAATAATTGATCATTCAAATAAACATGACCACCATCTGACCACTATCGGCTGCCATGTTATGTTACTGGAAACGCTTTTGAGATTTCCAAGTGGGCCCTGATCCACAAAAGGTTGAGAAGCACTTGCTTTACCACATCCGTAGGATGAGACCCTTCCTCGCATCACCCAGGTTGTCTGCCCAGCTCCAACAGTAATCCAGGCCTCGGTCAACCAAGCTTGACTACCGTAACTCTCCTCCTTGTTGGCCTCCCGGCATGCTCGCTGAAGCGAAACCTCCAAAATGACCCGGAATGCTGCAGCACGCCTGGATTTCAACCTCCTAAAAACTGTCTCCCTCTTTTCCGTTCCCTTCATTGGCTTCCAGTTGCTGCCCGCACCTATAGTGCAAACCTCTGGTGATGGCCCACGATACAACCAAATGATCCAACCCAATCCATTAAGACCGGGAACGCATCAGTGTCATTTTAAGATGTCGTTGGCTATTCAAAAATAGCAGATACATATATCAGATATATATATATATATATATTCTATTTTTTTTATCGTGAAAATGTGTGCAAATCTTATATATATATATATATATATATAGGCCTAAATATATATATATATATATATTTTTTTTTTTATCCCACAATTTTGTAACCCAAAATTGCAGATCTACAAGCTCGTAGATCTGCTATTTTTTTTTTTTTTTTATGTTTCAAATATTTTTTTATTGAGAAGCACAGGTTATGGTTATACATTTCTGTTCATACATGGATAGCTTCCTTTTTTAAACAAAAACAAACAGACAAATACAGAAAACAGACAGGTAACATGAAAAAAAAAACACTCAGGCACTTAGGCAAAAAGTATAAAATGGTTATAGCTTCAATCTAAAAATGACACAGATGCGTTCCCGGAGTGAATGGGTAAAAACCCACCCTGGACCACGCTCAACGCATCCTAGAAACTTCTTCTCCCTTCTGGCTCACAAACTGTGGAATAAACTCCCCCGTGCAGTCAGAACTGCAGACTCACTCATTTCTGTGTTTTCATAGTCTGAAGGCTCATCTCTTCAGACTCCACCTCGCTCCCTGGCACTCCTCTCTCCCTGTGTCCCTTCGTGTCACCCTTTTTTTCCTCCGAGGCAGATATTTTGTTGGTTAATTGTTCTCATGTTTTTTTTTTATTATTTAAGGCGGAGCCGGAGGTATGTGATATAAGAGAGATTATCGCCCGGCACGGGCGGGCGGGCCGGCACGCATCGTTGCCCTCGGTAACCATCATCAGGCAATGATTAATCTATATAGTATAATATACTATATAGATTATATAGTATATCATCTCTGTCGGGTGGAAACCTCATACTGTATGTCCAAAGCTGTTACTTTTCAGGATTCATATTCAAAAATAGCAAAAGTGACAGATCTACAAGTTTGTAGATCTGTTACTTTTGATGCTTTTGTGTGACGCTGTGGTGTGATCAAATAGGGCGTTCATTTTCTAAAAAACGCACAAAGTTAGAATATGGAGATAAGAGGTTTCTGCCTGACAGCAACAATATAATATACTATGATGTGATAATCTGTACAGTTTAGTAAAGTGTTGCCTTACTGTTTGAGGCCCTCATACTCTTTAGTCAGTTTTCATTGTATTTGTAGTACCGTAGTATTATTATTATTGTATTGTAGCAGGGTTCGTCATTTCCTCTTTAAGAGCAACAGATCAAATCTACTGAAGGTTTCATTAAGGACGTGTACTGTCCACTACCACAGAGGGCATGACTTTTGGCTGACCTCGACACTCTGTGTGTGTGTGTGTGTGTGTGTGTGTGTGTGTGTGTGTGTGTGTGTGTGTGTGTGTGTGTGTGTGTGTGTGTGTGTGTGGGTCTGTTTTAGGAGTGCTGTGTGACCAGGGAGAGGAGGAGAACCAGGTCTCAGGTGCTGCGTGGGAACTTAACTACGGAGGAGGAGTTTGTCAGAGCCAAAGCTGCTGTAGAGGTACACACACACACGCGCGCACGCACACGCGCACACACACACACACACACACACACACACACACACACACACACACACACACACACACACACACACACACACACACACACACACACGCAGACTCCGGTCATTCACACTCATTTGTAATGTACATTTTTGCCTAACAATGGAATGTAGGTGAGTGGCCAACTGTCCTGTATACAAATGCAAATCACCTGTGCACATGGCCCAGCTTGGCCTAGCTCAGACCTACCCAGGACTGGGTACTTTTTAGGCACCAGTTTAGTACCACTTACACACCACTCTACCCACTTCATTGTAATGGAAACCAAGGCACAAGTGGGCGGTGTGGTGTGGGGTAGGGTGAGGCCATGGATATGGAAAGCCGCCTTAAGTGAATCAGGCTGAGGCAAACCAACATGGCTGCTGTTGTGATGCAGTGACTCTCGGTTTGCGTTTTCATGTCCAAGGACGCAGTACAGTACGTGTACAGTAAGTACAGTATGCGTGCAACCGGATCCAGGTGCTTGTGGTTTGACCTGCGATGGAGCCAACGCGTGCAGGGTATCACCGGCATGTAGAGTTACAGAACCATATCGTTTATCAGCCCACAGCTGCACCTAATGAATCAGCAAGCAGAGACACTCCCATACATCACAGTCGCAACACACAGGACCGGAGGGGAGGCTGCTGCATGAGAGAGAGAGAGAGAGAGAGAGAGAGAGAGAGAGAGAGAGAGAGAGAGAGAGAGAGAGAGAGAGAGAGAGAGAGAGAGAGAGAGAGAGAGAGAGAGAGAGAGGGGGTGATAGGTAGAGGTACACTGATCGACAGAGTGAGACAAGTGGAGATGTAGATAAAGAGATAGGCTATGGAGATTCAGAGAGGCGGGGAGAGGTGGGGTGAGATAAATAAGTAGAGAGATGGATCCGAAAGATAGAGATACAGAAAAGGAATGAATATGTATATACTGTATGTATGTACTGTATGTATATATATATATATATATATATATATATATATATATATATATATATATAAATATATATATATATATAGAGAGAGAGAGAGAGAGAGAGAGAGAGAGAGAGAGAGAGAGAGAGAGAGAGAGAGAGAGAGAGAGAGAGAGAGAGAGAGAAAATCCTTGTCATTTATGTATTCATTTATTTCTTCTTGTGAGCCGTATACCAAAGCTACAAATAAAAAAAGGCATTTCACCTGAGAATGAACCCCAAACATAAACTCTCATCCTAGATATACTGCATAGATATACTGTATACAGTATATAGACTCTTCACAGAAAGAGGAGAGGGAGAGAGACAGACAGAGAGACAGACAGACAGACAGACAGACAGACAGACAGACAGACAGACAGAGCGAGAGAGAGAGAGAGAGAGAGAGAGAGAGAGAGAGAGAGAGAGAGAGAGAGAGAGATACTTATACTGTAGTTATACTGTAGACAGACTACATGAAGTGGAGAGATGGAGAGGGAAAAACAGGAGCAGTTGATGGTCAGAGAAGAGAGAAGCTGTCTCTGGTTCCTCTGGTCAAAGGTGTGAGTGATTGTGAGTGATTATCAAACATTTTAATTTCAAGGACCCCCATAGCTCTGAGAGCATACCAAATGCAACCAAATGGACCCATTTGTACACACTGGGCCCCACTTTGAGAACCACTGGTCAAAAGTGATAGAAAATCGCGTCTCTCTTTTTCTGTGGATGTTCAGAACAGGAAGAAGAAGAAAAGAAAAACACAAACGAGGAAACAAAATAGACACACGCTTTCTCATGGTTTATGACATCACTCTGAAAGATTTAAAAACGACATATTTTGATTTTGATTTTAAAAAGTGTTTGCTTCGGGTGGAAATGTTAACATTGATAAAGACCATTTCCAGTGAACATGATGAAAAACTGTTTGTAGCTGTCATGTTACCTAAAAGTGGTACATTTTCCAGAGATGTATTTTTCAAAGATCTGTTTGTTTTCTGACATTATTGCTATTCCACATTCAGGTATAATTCAGTGGATATACACATCTAAAGGGAGTTTTCTTTGGAAAATATTAGCTTGATAATCAGATAGAGCTAAAGAGATGCTGCACAGGTGTGTAGACGGGAGGGGCAGTCAGGTGCTGGGGAAACGAGATGAACACCGAGGACATCCGGTGGACAAGAAGAGAACAGCCGGTGTGGGGAGTTGGAAAATGTGGGCGAGGACAGACTATTGCCGCAGATAAGATTCACTACTGCAGTACTACTACAAACATTATAGTACATGTCAGATAAGATTCACTACTGCAGTACTACTACAAACATTATAGTACATGTCAGATAAGATTCACTACTGCAGTACTACTACAAACATTATAGTACATGTCAGATAAGATTCACTACTGCAGTACTACTACAAACATTATAGTACATGTCAGATAAGATTCACTACTGCAGTACTACTACAAACATTATAGTACATGTCAGATAAGATATAGCACTGCAGTACCACAAACATTATAGTACACAGTAGTCAGATAAGACGCGATATTACTACAGTCCATAAAAAAATGATGGCCTGAACAAAGGTGAAAGCCATTCTCCTTTGTACAAAAGAGCAAGGGGAAGGAAAACATGACTGATTGTAGAGAGAGAGGAAATGGAGGGATGAACTGAGGACAGATAGAGGGAAAGTGATCCATGCAATGACACCACGGCGGGCGGCCATCAGTACTGAACTGCATGAGTGTGCACAGTGATGCACACACACACACACACACACACACACACGCACACACGCACACACGCACACACACACACACACACACACACACACGCACACGCACACGCACACGCACACGCACACACGCACACAAACACACGAACACACATGCCATCCATTTTCTCTTCTCCACCTCCCTTGTCATCGTTCACGTGACGATCCACGCCCATCCCCTCCTCTCCTTTTTTATCTCTTCATTCCCCCGCCCCCTCCAGTCCTCTTCTCCTCCCTAAATCCATCCATCCATCAGTCACCTCTCCTCCTCCACCCTCCTATAGCTGCCTCCAGCCGCGTCCTCATCCCCTCCCCACACACACACACACGCGCACGCGAGCACACACACACACACACACACACACACACACACACACACACACACACACACACACACCTCCTGCCTCTGTCCTTTCACTGCATTGGCTCCATAACGTGGTCATATTGTGTTATTCTGTACGATATTCAATATGCTCTTCCGATCATACCACGTGTGATTTTAAGCCAGATTCACACTTCCTTGTCTGCCTGTGTCGCACACAGGAAATAGCAGATATACAAGGTCAAAGCGCGTCACGCAGTGGCGCGCCGTGGGCTTGTAGAACCTCTATTTTTGTGAGGACAAAGCAGTGGTGGAAAGTAACTAAGTACATTTACTCAAGTACTTAAGTACAATTTTGAGGTACTTTTACTTTACTGGAGTATTTCCAATTTGTAATACTTTTAATCCACTACAATTATTTGAAAACTTTAGTTCTAGTTACTTACTAGATTTTGGTTATCATTAAAAAACATACATTGCCCACTTAAGCCCTTTATACATTTCGGCCATATGAAAATAGCAGATTTACAAGCTCACAATGTGTCGCATGATCGCATCGCAAGCTTGTAGATCTGCTATTTTCTAAGGATTTTTATACATTAGAAAACTTGTGAAATGGGACATTTGGCACAATGAGTATACTTTCTACTTTTGGTACTTTAAGTACATTTTGAAACCAATCCTTTTGTTCTTTTACTCAAGTAGATTTTTTATTCCGGACTTTCACTTGTAACAGAGTATTTCTACATTGCAGTATTGACACTTTTACTTAAGTAAGAAATGTCAGTACTTTTTCCACCACTGGGAAAAGTATATCCAAGCCCTTTTTTCTGAGGTGACATACCTCTCTGTCACACTGCTGGTACATGGTAAAATCACAATTGTTCATTTAACGGCGAGTGTACAAAAGGTGTACGTGTATTTCTGTTTGTGCATGCGTGTGAGTGTGCGTGTGACTTGTGTTGCAAGTCATTCACCTTATGGTTCAGACATCTGACCTTCTGGTCAGGATGCTGCCTTATGCGTATAATAACATTCAGGCATTAGCATTAGTGCTAATAATCCTGTAAAGTATCAGAACAGCTCCGCCCGTCACTAAGTCCCATCTCATTTGAAATCCCATCCTCTACTGACCAATCCCCTTCCACTTCACTGAACGCAGACCAATCAAATCCTCTCACGGATTGATTTAGAGAGGCTTTTTGTCACTAATTACTTAATATAAATAATATAAATACTTATATTTTAGTATGTCAGACTGGTATAATAACGGCTGATGAGGGCGTAATAACAGTTTGGATAAATTAGTGCTTTACCGGCATCAGTTTATTCTGAAATGTAAATTTTGACTGAGAAGAATTGAATTACGGATATCTGGAATACATATCCAGTCTTGCTATAAAATGTTAACACATTAAGTGCCATAAACGGTCCGGACCGTTTTTGAGAATCCATGCGTCATGTGCCATAAACGGTCCGGACCGTTTTTGGCCCATTTTTTTTTAATACGTGGGGCCCACGTGGGGCGCTCTAACGAAACTTTGGGATCAACCAAGGAGTCTCTGAGAAGGAGAGGCCGGATGTGGATCCATGTCAAAAATCCTTCCGGTCGGCCGCTCCAATGTTAACTCCTTGACTAAAAGCTTAATATCTCCATTTCTTTTTAACGTGGTGGAAGTGAGACGTTTTCGATCGGCGATCGACTCTGCAATGGAGGATCGCGTTAGAAATATTATTGTTCCAGGCGTTAGTCGGGACCCTCCGCCGTCTCGCACTCACGCTCTGTTTACATGCACTTCCGTGTCGGGGCTTCTACAGCACGAAACATCAACGTAAGTGGATGGAAGATATGCAGGCACACTGAACGTACCCTATTTTAATAAACCTCTGGCACACAATGTGTTAAAATGGCTTGCCACAGATTCCTTTTTGTTTTACTTATTTTTAGAACACAGTTCTTCTATTGAGTGATTTTTAAAAAGCCAATTGGATTTTTGAATGGGAAAATGTTTTCATGATCCTGGGGGCGTGGCTTTGACGTCAGGACTTCGGTGTTGTTTTTTTTCTCCATACAGCGGTGGATGACAGGTGCACACGGGCTGTTCCCTGCATGTGTCACTGTCTGTGGACTCACGTGCACTCACACAGGCTGTTTCCTGTGTCACTGTCTGTGGACTCACATGCACTCACACACGCTGTTCCCTGTGTCACTGTCTGTGGACTCACATGCACTCACACAGGCTGTTCCCTGTGTCAGGGGGTGAGCCGTACCGAGTGGCAATTAGTGAGGCGACGCCATTGGCTGACGATCCATGGTCGATAAATCAATAAATTGCGGCGGGTCCCTGGTTTGCATAGGGTTTGCATATTGCATATTCAGTAGCCATGTGTTTCTGTTGTGTTTCTGTCATGGGTTCGACCCCGGGCACCGCCAACTCGGCATATGAGTAGCGTAGCTTGGCTGCAGAAGTACTGGGAGCTGATGGTAGGTGCAGCGCTCCACCTCAGCAATCCATCTCCCAGGGGTCACGCTGTATGCATACAGAATAGACTCACACGCACTCCTTCTGGTTCACGGTCAGATCCCCTGTCTTGCTAAGGCCAAGCAACAGGCCAGTGGAAGCAGCTTGTGTCGCAGATCTCGAGGGCACTCGAATGATGATGATGATTGGGCTGCAAATGCTAGATTATTTTCATAGCGATTATCCTATCGATTGCTTTTTCGTGTCCGAATATTTTTTTCTTTTTTTATATATCAATGAATTGAATAACCACTTAAGAGTTAATATATACTTTGTCGCACATCTGTGATGCACAAAGAGTGGAAATAGCTGACTAAGATGTAGTGACATTGAAACTGTTTTTTGCCTGCACACTTTTAATAAAAGAAAGGCTTCAATTGTCCGATTTTGCTTCACCGCCTTCTTTCCTCATGCCTTAAGTCCTGCTCTTGAGATGCACCAGACCAGTCTGAACTTTTCTTGAGGCTGCAGATTATTTTATTCATGTATTAATGTCATTATCAATTATTTGTTATAATAGATTACTTCAATTTGGAACAAAACAGTTGCCTTGCTCAATAACAAATTTGAAAAAGAAATTCACTTGAAGACGGAATGCCTTGGATTTTTTTTTCTCCCTTGTTGGCCTGCAGTTTATGCCACTGAGACAAAGCAGCATCTGTTGGACTTTGTGCTTATAGATTAAATCAGTTAGTTGGATTAACTGTTGCAGGCAGCCATACATTGGATCACCCAATCTGCTTTAAAGAACATACAGCTGTGTCCCTGGAATTAAATATTTATGGATTAAAGTTCTCAGTAGCCACGACTGATTCCACTCATTTGGATTCCATTGAATCCAAATGACAAACATGTTCGTTTCCGTGCACATTGAGTGCTGCGCAGAACACACACAGCCCTCTGCTCCTCAGGTTAGATGTGGGTCTGTTGGTTTCACAGCAGCATCATGCACATGAATGCCTGAACTGCGCCTCATCCAGCTGGAGTAATTATTGGTTTCTCTCCAAATTCACTCTTAACACAGGCTAATGCAAACTGACAAGCTCCACATTTCCCCAGGTGATGTGGTCCAGTAGACTAATTAGAGTTATAGATTTTTATTTTTAATTTATTTCTGTGGAACAGCTTGGTGTGAGGAAAAGGCCCGCCAGGAGGAGAAGGAACATATGATACGCAGATTTTTGTTGTTGTTTTTGATCGATTGATGTGACAAAAGTGCATATGCATGACCATATCTTTGTAAAAATCTGTCAAAAGGATAAAATACACACACACAAAAAAAGCTCAGGAGCTTATTTCCATTGTAGTCCTATTAAGTATGCTATTAACACAACAGCACCATATTAACACAACGTGTACAAACCTGATTTACTCATGAAAGATTCTGCATGTTTAGAATAAAGTATATCATCGCTGTCGGGCAGAAACCTCCTATCTCCATATTTTAATGGCCTACAGCCTCACACAAAAGAAGCAAAAGTAGCAGATCCACAAACTCGAAACGTGACGCAAATCGATGCGTTTTGTGCTTGTAGATCTGCTACTTTGGATATTTTTGAATCCTGAAAAGTTACAGTTTTGGACAGGGGGTTCCACCCGACAGAGACGATATGTAGTTGGGATTAGTCTATGAACAGACAGACATTAATTCCTTTGTATGTCACTATGTTACCATGCAAGGTTATCAGGATGTGAGCAGCTTTCTGATTGGCCAACTGTGTCGCGCTCTCTCTTTCCCTCCCTCTCTTTCTCTCTCTCTCCACACTGGTTTGTGTAATAGAATGTGCAATGGTGTAAAGTAACTAAGTAGATTTACTCAAGTACTGTACTTATGTACAATTTTGAGGTATTTTTTGCTTTAAAATTCTCATTCTACTACCCCGCCACCAAAATGTGGAATGCCCTGACACCATCCATTCAAAATTGGCCTATTGGCCTGAAAAAAACTATCAGGAGACGACAAGGAGAGGTAAATGTACTTTGGCTATTCAGAAATAGCAGATGTACAAGTTCACAGCGCGTCACTTCGTGCCTCTGGCACAACATATTTATGAGATGGGGGTCCGCGGGCACATACAAATCAATTTGGGGGTCCTTGACACGAAAAAGTTTGAGAACAACTGGTGTAACGGACTGAATGCAAACATATTAACAAACGGGGTGTGCTGTTCTGATTTAGCTTTCTCTTTTTAAATACAACAATCTGTTCTCACTGAGATGTGGAGGTACATGGTAGACAAGGTTTAATAAACTAGAGTCATCAGGTCATCAGTATATGCCCCCTTTTGTGCTCATATATGGAGATGAGTGATTTGTTTGCGCCTGATGCCATGACGACATATTTGGGCGTAGCTGCATTGTAAACTCCTTATATGGTTATGGCTGAGTCATGGTGACATGAGTGTGATGTCAGAGGTCTGTCCGCTTGTCCGCCCGCCGGCCGGCCGGCCGGTCCTCCCTTAAGCCAATTTTTATATAGGATGAGACTTTTAAAATGACAAATTCTTCTTCTCCTCCTCTTCTTCTTCTTCTTCGTCTTCTTCTTCTTCTTCTTCTTCTTCTTCTTCTTCTTCTTCTTCAGTCCGACACAGTGTTCTGGGATAAGATGCAGGCGGAGTGGGAGGAGCTTGCCAAGAGGAACTGGTTGGAGGAGTCAGAGAGCGACGCGGCTCCTGCTGTGTCCCCCAACAAGGTGAGGCTGACTCACTGCACGCACACACACACACACACACACACACGTGCACACGCGGATTCAAATTCAAAAGTATCAAAAGTAGCAGATCTACAAGCTCAAAATAATGTCCGCTACTTTTGATACTTTTGTGTGACACAAACTTGGATCTGGAACACTATAAAAATGTAAGGTGATACTCTCTCCTGAATACAGAAGAGAGTAGGCCTACCCATAGAATATAGAGCTTTAACCTTTTAACGACAAAATATCACTTACCCTACCTTTAACCAATTTCACTTTCGCAACAAATAAATAATCAAAAATAGCAGTAGTATGACAAAGTAGGGCATTAATTTACGGGGGGAGGGGGGGGGGGGGGGGGGGAATAAAGTTAAAATAGGGAGATACCAGGTTTCTGCCCGACAACAGCATACATAACATAAAACAACGCACAGATCAATGCCTCACTCGTCACTAATGCTCCAACAATATTTATTTATTTTATCCATCCATTTATTATTCATCCATCCATACTGTCTGCAAGGCTGTGTTGACGTCTGTGGGATCTATAGGCTGGTTCTCTGCCTGCCTCTGGAGTGAAAAGAGGTGTAATTTAATCCAGTTTAAAGGATTCTGAGAGGGGCTATAAACCGCCTCTCTGACTGCAGTGCTACGTGCTGGGGAATGTTGGCCGTAATGGAGAAGATATTTCTCATAACTCTGAAATGCACTCTGTCAGCCTACTGGCACAATGTGGACATTTATGTCACGTGTGTGTCTTATATCAGTAGGGACAATAGAATAGAAATACAGTCGCTGCACCGGTAGAAATCTTGCACTTTGTTGTATGAGTTGCGCACAGAAGTATCGAAAAACTTTGAAGAGTTTGGAATTTTGAAATTTTCACCCTATAATAACATGACCAAAACAGGGACTCCAGTGTGGAAAATTGGTCTTTTATAGATATTCAGCCAATGAAAAGTATTAACAAGATTTTGTGAGTCTTAAATAATAACGGCACTGGATTCATTGGAACACAGGTTCTTTTCTTCCCATTTCCTAAAAAGTATAGGCTAACAGTTTTGGACATAAGGTTTCGACCTCGCGCCGACAATAACAGCAGGCACCACCCTGAAATGCGTCTTTCGCTTT
The DNA here is from genome assembly GCF_963454915.1 of Gymnoscopelus microlampas. Lineage (NCBI taxonomy): Eukaryota > Metazoa > Chordata > Actinopteri > Myctophiformes > Myctophidae > Gymnoscopelus > Gymnoscopelus microlampas. The sequence goes on from NC_139942.1 coordinate 15,798,213, forward strand.
ACTATGGAAGAGAATCAACCAGCATATTGCGAACATTTCTGTAATCATATTTATGTGTGTTTGCATATTGTCTCTGTCCGGTGGAATCCTCATAATGCCCAAAACAGTTTTTCAGGATTCAAATTGAAAAATAGCAAAAGTAGCAGCTCCACAAGCTCGAAACGCGTCGCGAATGCTTTCGTGTGACACTGCAGTATGATCAAGTAGGGCATTAAATTACGAAAAAAGTTAGAATATGGATAGAAGAGGTTTCTGCCCGACGACAGCAACGCTATGAGTGTTCAGTATCATCCCTTGCTTTGGTGTCCCACACTGTGCCAGTGTTTTAATGTCTACTGTAACCTCTGTGGTTATAGGGGCTGCTTGTCCTTGAGGCAGTGAGTGAACATATGGCCTCTGTCAACGGTCCTCAACATAGCGCCACGCCCCCCACCAACCCCCCCCCCCCCCCCCCCCCCCCTCCCCCCACAGACACACACTGACAAATGGAGCTGGGAGTTACTGCAGCACATCACACAACCACCGCATTAATCTTAACAATTAAGGCCAACCACCTGGACATGATACAGTATAGGCCTATATTATGCTGTATGATGTATTTTTAAATATTGCTGAATATGCTTTAGGGTAGAGCAGTGATTCTCAACCTCTTTGAATTTCCAGGTTGATATTAATTTAGGCCACGGGACCCACATTTGATACGATTCTGTTATTTCTGGGACCCCGATTTATCAGTGTTCATTTGACATCGGGACCCTCATGGGGGGTCCCTGGAGCCCACATTGAGAACCAGTGGGCTAGAGCCCGGCATTAACACCGGCAAGCTTTCAAGTTATGTGCAATACATTGAAATCGGAAAATATGAATGAATGTTGTTAAATTCCAAAGCGAGAAGCTGAAAAAAAAGGCTCTCAATGTTAGTTTTTCCCACACTTCTGGCAGTCAGGTAATGGGTGTGAGCAATAGCTAGCCACCCCTAACCTACGGGTGCCGATCTGTAGCTGAAACCACAGGACAATGGGCGACACTAGCCAACTGCAGACACACAAACACACGCACGCTCGTGCACGCACACACGCACGCATACAGAAACATGACCTTTTGCTAATTTGCGTGATTTCAAGTCCCTACACGAGGAACCTTTTGCTGGCCGTTTTGCTTTCCACCATTATCTGTGGAATAAACGCAGAGTGATTACTGAGTAAGTGATTTGTCCCCCAGCAACCCTCAAATCCCCACAGAAAGGCAGACATTATCATCATCACTCATTCGTTCATTACTTCTCTGTGTCCACTTTAATCCCATTTAGGCTTGCAGGGCGCCAGAGCGTACCATATCCCAGCATGCATTTGGGCAGAAGGCAGGTTACCTTGGACGCGTGATGAGTCCATCACAGATAAACTTCCAAACCTTTACTCTCTCCGATCCATCTGAATCTGATTTGAATTGCCAGGTATGTTTCTTTGTGATGTTTGTGCACTACACTGAGTAACAACTATATAGAAATGTTTCGTTTATGTACAACTATTGACTCAAACATTATAAAGATAGAAAGGCAAGCAGAAGGCGTAATGCCGGGGAGAGTCAGTAGGGGCCGGGCAGTGGGCTTTTTTGTGAGCCTCACTGCCACAGGGAAGAAAGTGTTGACATGCGCATGGGGCCTTGATAGACGGTATGTCTTAGGTAGCTTTTTGGAAAAGGTGGTGCCAGGCGTGTGAGGAGTCAGCAGTAATCGTTCCTGCTCGCTTCTCTGTGCTGGAGTGGTGCAGGTGCGGGACGGAGTGGTCCAGAGATGCTAATAAAGCCACGCATGCTGCTACCTGTCTGTTAAGAAATCAGTGATCCACTTTCGTGGGAAGTAATCTGGGTGAGCTTGTTCTGGAGCAAGTCCGGGCCGATGGCGTTAAATGCAGAGCTGAAGTCCACAAACAGGATTCTGGCATAGGTTCTGGGGTCTAGTGGGTGGAGGGTGTTGACTGCGTCATCTACAGCAGTGGTTCTCAAACTTTTCCATGTCAAGGAAAGGACCCCCAAATTGACACATATTAGCCCACGGACCCCCATTTGACAAGATATGCCAGGGACCCCCCTAAGAGACTGTGTTTACGGCTATGGCAGTGATTCTGAACCATTTTGATTTAAAGGACCCCCATTTGATGGCATTTTTTATCTCTGGGACCCCAGTCTACACTGCAAAATCAGTGTTAATGTAACTCTAAATGTACAAAGGGAACCAAATGGACCCTTACAGGTCCATTTGGTTCCATTTGTACGCTCTGAGAGTTACAGACCCTTAAGGTGGTATCTAACTATCTATAATTTAGCTGGGGACCCCTCAAGGGCCCCTGGGGGGTACCCGGACCCCACTTTGAGAACCACTGATCTACAGACCTGTTGGCGAGCAAAGTGAAACTGAACGAGGGCCAAGGGGTAGCATTGTAAACAGTTGTTATTATTTGCTCTTTCGTTCCAGGGCTACTACTTCCACAGCAACAACCCGTACAGAGACTGTCCAAACGCCTTCTCTGAGGGCCAGGAGAGAGCCAAGCAGGGAGACCTCAACACAGCTGTGCTGCTGCTGGAGGCTGCTATCCTCCAAGACCCACACGACTCTGAGGTCAACACTAATACTACAACTACTACTACTATCCAACTAATCGGTTCAATAGATTCTTTAAAAAAGGAATTATTATAAAATAGTCGATACATTTTTGGGGTTAAATCAACACAATAGAATTGACTTTGTACTAGTAATGCTGCTAGTACTAGAAATGCTACTTACTACTACATTAAAACTGTTTCTCTTGTATTTCATTGTATTGTGTGGTAGGCGTGGCAGGTGCTGGGCATGACGCAAGCTGAGAATGAGAATGAGCAGGCTGCCATCGTATCACTACAGAGGTAAGATGTTAACAGCAGCTTCCTCTGCAGGATACGGCTCTCACACCCTGTCAAAGCTGGTGTCGTGTTGGAGTGGAATAAGCCCAGATTGTGTTTCAGTTCCATACCGGTTCTAACCATGTTTTGTAGTGTATGTAGCGTGTTCAAGGTGGAAAAAGGATAAAATTGACATTAATGGCTGTATGCCTATTTCTAACCAAATGAACCCTAGCGTCCCAATTCTGGGCATGTCCGAATAGCCGAACATTCAGCGAAAGTATGGCCGTTCAACCGGAGGGGCGCGCACCTCGAACAGGCATCGCCCAAGTCATAGGTTATTGTTAACTACACTTCTAAAATGTTAATGTGAAATGAGGTGAACCCGTTGTCATTATCCAGAGTAGTGAGAGCTGTCTAAGCTGGTGCTCATCAGTCAGAGAGGATTTGATTGGTTTGAGTTTAGTGAACTAGAAAGTGATTGGCTGTCATTCTGGAGGACAGCATCAATTATCCACATAAAGACTGGAGTTCCCCAGGGCTCTATACGTGTACTAGGCCCTCTCCTGTTTTCCACTCAACAGTCAACACTAAATATCTTTGGGGAAAATAGCAGATGTACAAGCTGTAATTATGCTATTTCCGTTGAATGTTCGCCCCCACAATAGTTGATGTTAAAAGTGTATTTTCTATATATGTGTTGAAATCAATGTTTGAGGTAAAGGTTGGAGATATTAAACCAGTGATTCACAAAAGTGGAGGGGGTCCCCAGCATGAGTTAATATAGCATCACAATCATTTTAACCACTTTAACCATATTTTAAAGTGTATTAAATAACATGGTTATTCAAAAATAGCAGATCTACAAGCTCTGAGCTGTGAGCTTGTAGATCTGCATGAATTTTTTTGTGAATCTTGAAAAAAATTGGGCAATTTTTAATATATATTTTTTAAACTGTCATTTTTAACTCAAATCTTCACTTCTGGGGATCCCTGGCCAAACATATTTTGAGATTGGGCGGTCTGCATCCAAATAGTCATTTTGGGTGGTCCTTGACGTGAAAAAGTTTGAGAACCACTGTAAGGCAAGGCATGGCAAGGCACTTTTATTGCACATTTCAACAACAAGGCAATTCAATGTGCTTTACACAGAATATCAAGCAAAGGAAACACAATTATACAATGACATAAAACAAGGATGCATAAAACAAAAAGATAACAGATACAGTTACAGAGCAGAAGCGAAAGAAGAAAAGTAACTCAATCAATGGCAGCGGCAAACAGAAAGGTCTTTAGTTGTGTTTTAACCCATTAAGACCTGAGGCCGATTCTACAAAATTATCATTTTTCTGAAACACGTATGTTGCTATAATATCAGTGGCTCTCAACATTTTTCATGTCAAGGACCCCCCAAATGATATGTATTTAGCCACGGAACCCCCATCTCAAATATTTAGTTCCAGGGACTCCCAGAAGCAAAGATTTGAGTTACAAATGTTCGCTTTCAAAAATATATATTCAAAGATTTGCACAAAATTCAAGAAATAGCAGATCTACAAGTTCTCGTTGCCGCACTATGAGCTTGTATATCTGCTATTTTTGAATAGCCAAAGTATAAAATATGGATACAGTGGTTACACAGATGCGTTCCTGGTTTAAATGGGTTTAAAAGACATTTAAAGACATGTAACATTCCCCTGCCCCCCCCCACCCCCCTCTCTACCGCCAGGTGTCTGGAGCTTCACCCCAACAACCTCCCGGCGCTCATGGCGCTGGCGGTGAGCTTCACCAACGGCGGCATGGAGCAGGAGGCCTGCGAGGTGCTCCACCGCTGGATCAGCCACAACCCGCGCTACAAGCACCTGCTGCTGGACAGCTGCAGCCCGCTGCAGGGCTCCCCCGCCACGCCGCGCAGGGGCCCCTCCACCCCCACCCTGACGCCCACCCGCCTGACGCCTCCCCTCGCCCACACGCCGCCGCCCACCCGCACGCCCACCCGCACGCCGACCCCCACCCACGGGTTGCACAGGTAGGGGAGGGATGGGATGGGGTGGATGGATTGTTACGTAATCGCCCTAATCGCAATCGTTTGAGATAATCGCAGTAGTTTTGCGGGAACGTCATGATCGTTTCCACATGTTGAGAAAGGTTTGTGCATTTTGCAACGGTTTCAAAAATAGTGGAAATAGCGGATCTGCAAGCTCACTCTGTGGACAGTGGATGGAACGGTGTGATGGATGCATCTTGTTGGTAAAATACTACGGTCAATAAAATATATCACACACCTAACAAGAAGTATTGTCGACTTCGACCCGCAAGTGCGAAACTCACAGTGGGCAAGTTGAGGCACTTCTGTTTACAAAGCGGGGGGGGGGGGGGGGGGGGGAATACCATCAGGAGACTTCAATTTTCACCTCCCATTTTATGAAATTGATCCGCCCCAATGTGCCTGACGTTCTGACACACGAAAGCTTAACGTCAGTGAAAACAAAGACGTACGTTCAAACATACAAATCAGTGGAGTTTTTCAACGTAAGAGTTGGAACTGCAGCAGGGCCAACGTGGGTGGCCAGTGCCACTGGTTAACTGGAGCTGTTTGAAGAGGAGTCTATATTTTCCTCTCGGGATGCACGGTTCGACTCGAGTATAATATTACTCCTCTTATCAAAACCCCTGTTTTAGAAAATGTAGGCTACCTATAATTAAATGACAATTAACTAATATAGCTATTTAATTAAGTATAGCGGTCTCAGTTGGAGACGCTTGTTCAGTGCATATATGTTGTTAGATCGGTGAGTTGTGAAGGAGGGGGGTTGCGACTCGCGAGCCACGGCCAAGTGTTTTTGGGGGGTCACCAGACAAAAAGGTTGAGAAGCACTGGTTTAGCCGTTCAGACAGTGTTATACTGCACATGAAGTGACAGAAGACCATTGTTAAACATGAAGAGAAGAGTACAATAGCTCAGATAACACAGAGCCTTGAGGAGTATGCGTGCATGCACACACACACACATGCGCGCGTTCACGCACAATGATCCATTCATTGCGGTATCTCCCAGGTCAGGCTCTACCGCTTGTAGAGTCTGTAGCCTACTTAAATGGAAGTTTTATTCATTTAGCTTCAGACCTTAAACTTGCTGACAAGCAGACTGAATTCAGAGTGTGTGTCAAAGTGTGTGTGTGTGTGTGTGTGTGTGTGTGTGTGTGTGTGTGTGTGTGTGTGTGTGTGTGTGTGTGTGTGTGTGTGTGTGTGTGTGTGTGTGTGTGTGTGTGTGTGTGTGTCTCTCCAGTACTCAGCTGTTGGAGGTGAGGAATTTGTTTCAGGAAGCAGCCCTGTTGAACCCGGACGGTGTGGACCCTGACCTCCAGACAGGCCTGGGGGTCCTGTTCAACCTGAGCTCGGAGTGGGACAAGGCTGTCAATGCTTTCACTGCAGCGCTGTCCATCAGACCACAGGTAACACACGCACGCACGCACATATTCATGCACACAAACACGCGCACACATTCACTCGCGTACACATTCGCACGCACGCACACACACACGCATGCATGCATGCATGCATGCACACACAACACACAAGCACAGCAGGTAACAGACAGACAATATATGATGTTTTTTTTATGCCTCTCCACGTTACTGTTTGATAGACATCTAAATGTTGTCATAGCTAAAAACACACCTACAGTACATTTTTTGTTTTCTCTTTTAAAAAAAACGTTTTTATGTTTTAGCACTAAAAGATTATTCAATTTGACCAAACAATTTTGAAACACAGAAGTATGTTTTTTCCCCTGAAAATTAACAAATCCGGTTTCAAAGTTTTAGCAAGAATTCACACAAAAAAGTATTGTTTTGAAAAACAATGCATGTATTTCGACAAATCTCCAGTTGGTGTTAATGAAAAGTTTGCACAACTTTGAAAGTCTAGTTGAATGTATCCCTACAGCGAGCCTACATTGACACTCAGGTAGGGAACTTCATCTACAGCATACAGACATGGGCGGTAGCATGTGGAAGTGGGAGCCAGTGCATCCGTCTTGAATCTGACATTTACCACTCTGTATATAACCTTCTGTACTGCAGGACTGCTTGCTGGAGTAGACCCAACTACTACTTTGGATTGGTTAGAAATCCAAAACACTATGTTTGGATGGGAAACGTATAACTAGGGCTGCAACAGTTAATCGAACTAATCGATTTAAACTGATTATATTTTATAAAATAATTGAAACGTATTTGATCCCTAATTTGGGCATGTACTTATACACAAAATGAAATAAAGAAAATGTTTGAAACATTCCAAAATTGAGCTTGGAGATTGGCTATATTATATTTTCGCTATATTAGCACGACACCGTTGTATGAAATGTGGTTGATTCATTGATATATATATATATATATATATATATATGATTGTCTTGATTGTACGATTAATCGAAAAATATAAAATAATCCACAGTTGCAGGCCTATCTCAAACCTACCATTATGCCAGTATTTATTATCATATGATATGATTTCCTTCTCAGTATGATTTTTATTGCCTGCAGGACTACCTGCTGTGGAACCGTCTGGGCGCCACGCTGGCCAACGGCGACCGCAGCCAGGAGGCGGTGGAGGCCTACACCCGAGCCCTGGAGCTGCAGCCTGGCTTCATCAGGTCCAGATACAACCTGGGAATCAGCTGCATCAACCTGGGAGCACACAGGTATAGCCTAAAGCTCCGGTTCTCAAAGTGGGGTCCTTGAGGTGGTTCCAGGGGTCCCCCAGGTATAATGAATTGATAGTTAGGAACCAAATGGAGCCTTAACAGGTCTGTAACTCTGCGAGTGTATAAATGTAACTCTGAAACTTACATGGAACTCAACTCAACTTACATGGAACTCTACTCTGAACTCAACTGTAACTCTGAGAGTGTACAAATGGAACCAGACCCGTAAGGGTCCATCTGGGGGGTCCATCTCAGAGTTATGGGGGTCTGTGTCCGTAAGGCATACCAATCTATGGTAGCAATCTAAGTATGAGAGCCACTGGCCTATAGAAGATGGAGGAGAAAGGAAGGAGGATGGGGATGGTGGGAGAGTAGGGGAGGAGGAGAGAAGTAAAGATAAGCAGTGACAACGGGGTGCATTTCTCCTTTCCGACATGTCGCCTTTCCGACGTTGACGAACCCTATACCTAACCCTAACCCTAACCCTAACCGCACGCGGAAGCCACTAGTCGGAGTGGTGAGATGTCGGAATGGAGAGTGAACACCGTGACAACGATACGATACGATAATATGATACGATAATACGATGATACTTTATTGTCAGTTCACACTGAAATTTGTCTTGCGACCCAGCAGTCATGTATGCAATACATAAACAGTACATACATTTGACATGACACAAAAAAACTAAAACAAAAATACATACATATAGGACATTCCACTCAGCCTACCACTGGCCTAAAACTCCTGATTAAGCCTCAACGATGTGAGGAGGAGAGGACGGATTCAGTGACATGACTGATATAACAATTTATCAATTTGATGTTCGTGTTAACCACTTCCATCCCTATTTTGGGCATGCCATTATAAGCTAACATATCCTTTTTTTAATAATACAATAAAATAAAATCCGCAAAACATATTTCAACTAATTTCAGAGCATTTCCAAATTGTTCAAAATCTTCCAAACATTTTGAAGGAGTTGTACAAAGACACAAAAAAATAGCGAATGAAGAACAATTCAGATTAACCTACACACAAACTATAAGAGGTTGAGCTAATTAAGGTTAAGGACCACACACAGCGCACCTAATTGTCTTGAGGGTTATAAGTACAGTAGGTGAGGGTTGGGTTACATAAAGTCATTATACCTCTTTGACAGGGAAGCAGTCAGTGACTTCCTAACATATATCTCTGTGTCTGCTACAGCAGTGGTTCCCAAACTGGGGGGTCCCCAGATGATTAGCTTAAGGTGCAACATTGTTTTCTCACTTAACAGTAAACAAACCATGCAACATACAGTATGCACATATCTAAAGTTACAATTTCATGACTTTTTAACACCAAATTGGCCAAATTGTCAAATATTACGTAAGAAAGAGGCAAACATTGTGAAAGCAGCCGAACTACAATCTCACCACGCCTCACACTGCGAGGCGTTATTTATCTGTGGAACCGTGTCAAACGAAATGTTCTTGTCAGGGTGGGGGGTCCCCAATCCCCAGTTCAAATATGATTATTTTGGGGGGGGGTCACCGCACTAAAACATTTGGGAACCCTTGTGCTTACAGGGAAGCAGCCAGCAACTTCCTGACGGCTCTGAAGCAGCAGAGACACAACCAGCTGGACAACCAGCATGACATCTCGGTGAACATCTGGGCCGCTCTGCGCATCGCCATCTCCATGATGGACCGGCCCGAGCTCTTACAGGCCGCCAGCGTCGGAGACCTGGACCTGCTGATGAGAGCCTTCCACCTGGACGACGTGTGACACCGCCCTGGTGGTAGTGGCACCAGCACTGGGGGGGGACAAGGGTGGCAGGTTTGTGGGGGTTTGCCAGGGAGTTTGTTCGGGGGAACGTTTCTTTGGTTGTTTTCACAAAACAGTGAACCAGTGACGGAAAGATGGCGGTTGGATGGTTTTGGTGGGAGAATGATGATGAAATCTTGGGGATGTTTTTTTGTTTTTTTTATTGGCTTAAATATATGGAAGATCTTGCAGAAAGAATGGAACAATGATGTGAAAGCGCGTTGCCTAGTTGGCTTTTTCTTTTTTTGGAGAATATCATCGGGGACACGCGGGGAATGAACAAATGAACAAAACAACAAGTGATGAAAGAGCGTGTTGCCAGGCTGGTTCAGACAGTTGCCAGTTTGGCCGTGTGCTGCTTGGCGGAAATGTTGCTAGGAGAGACATATTATGGGATGCCTTCCAGAAGATGAACTGTGTTCAACTGTTGGAGGATTGTGGAACTCTGCTGGGAAACAGGAAGAGGAGGGAAAATGGTGGAATGTGACTGTGGAACCCTTTAAACAACGATAGCTCTTATCAAATAGTTAATAAGGAATTATGAATGCTTTTATTGAACAAAAACATGTGTATCTTCAAAACACATGAACAACTATCGCAAATTTATGTAGCATTTCTTTTTTTAATTGTCCAATTGTCCAAACATGCTTCAACAAGGGTCATCAAAACCACTTTATTCACCAAGTAAAATACCGTACAAATACAATAAATTACAGGACTCATACACTGTTACAGTTACATGTGAACATATCCCATTTTAAACCATTAAACACAGGACTGACAGTAAATGCTAAACATATGACACCCATTTAACCACCCTATATACTGTGCCGGATGACAAACAGCTGGAATAGCTGATCTACAAGCTCATAATGTGTCGCGTCATGACGTGTCAGGAGTTTGTAGATCCGTAATTTTCAATATTCTTGAAACAGATTTGATAATTTTGAAAAATGTGCCCATAACAGGGACATCGACGTTAATTTGGTTAACAAATAAACATGTAAACGTCACATAGCCGTTCAAGCTGAGAGGACAAAAGCAACAACCGTAGCTCTCTTCTTCTTTTCTTCTTGTTTACATGGAGGGAACTGCACTAAGTGGCTCATTAGCTACCTGCAGAAGCACAACCCTGAGAGAGAGAGAGAGAGAGAGAGAGAGAGAGAGAGAGAGAGAGAGAGAGAGAGAGAGAGAGAGGGAGAGGGAGGGAGGGAGGGAGAGGGAGGGAGGGGGGAGAGGGGGGAGAGGGCAGGGGAGAGAGGGGGGGATAGAGGTGAGGAGAGAGAGAGAGAGAGAGTAGGACTCTCTTCCATCACCTGATAACAGCAGGTATAATGAGTCAGTGGTTCCTCTGTGGGTGTATTGGAGTCGTGATCTTTGTTGTTCAACATCTGTCCTGCAGGTGTCAGCGTTACACAAGCAATGTTTGTTTGATTCTCTCCTTGGAAAAGAAAATCATCTCCTTTTGTTCCCGTTTATCAGGAAGCAGTGAAACATGGCTGGTCTCTATAAGCTCAGGTCAAAATGGTCCGTTTGATTAGTTCATATTAATCATACATTAATCATCAATGCCTGTGTATGTGCACACACACACACACACACACACACACACACACACACACACACACACACACACACACACACACACACACACACACACACACACACACACACACACACACACACACACACACACACACACACACACACACACACACACACACACAGAATGTGAGTGTGAGACGCTCCATCCAAACTGAAGAGTGTGTCTCCAGCCAAACAGAAGGACCCTAATTGAATGAATAATTGACTTAGTCACATGCAATTAATCACTCAATTAGAAATGACCCAAGGAGATGTCTAATACCGAAGCTACAAGTAGCACGCACACGCACACGTTACTGTACACACAGTGAGCAGCTGTTTGTCCATCTGTGTGTGTGTGTGTGTGTGTGTGTGTGTGTGTGTGTGTGTGTGTGTGTGTGTGTGTGTGTGTGTGTGTGTGTGTGTGTGTGTGTGTGTGTGTGTGTGTGTGTGTGTGTGCGCGTGTGTGTCTGTTACAGTAGAGTATGGTAAAGCTTTAATATCAGAGGGACAATTTGGCATGCAACAGCATTAAACATTAAAAAGAAATGCAATCCATACAATATGTGCATTATACACATACATACACACTAAACACATACAGTAGTACACAGACAGTGTAGTGCCTCAGTAATCTACGATCATAGGTAAACCAAGAACCTATCATCAGTCTGAACATTATGTCAAAAAATGTATAATATTTGCTTTGAAACTATACAAACTATAGGATACCAGGTCAACAAATGAACCCGTTATTCTGTCTAAATTACATTTTAACCTTTGCATAAGACTGCATGGACGTCAAGGCTATGGCAAGTGCTACGGCAAGTGTTACGGGCTAAAGTGGAGTCTGAAGAGGTGAGTCTTCAGATTATGGCGGAAGATTCGGAGTGAGTCTGCCGTTCTAACTGCAATGGGGACTGTTCCACAGTGCGGGAGCCATAAGGGAGAAGAGTCTGTGATGCGTGGAGCGTTGTCCCGGATGTTTTATGTGTCAGGTTCTGACAGCTTCCCTGTGTTAGCTGATCTGAGCGAGCGAGAGGGGTTGTAGGGTTGGATCAGGCTTTGAAGATATGGGGGTGCAATACCTTTGGTTGCTTTGTAGGCCAACATCAGTGTTTTGTACTCTGTGCGGGCAGTAATAACCTCATATATGTGTTAGTGTCACCTCTATAGGGTGGTAAAAACTCCACATTGAGGGGAACAAATGAAACTCACTGTGTGTAAAGGCTGCTGGGAGGCCATTAACACAACCTGTGTGGCTCTGACCTGGTACAGGTGGCAAAGGTCGTTTAAGTTACACATAAAACACTTTCAGCAGAGACATGTCAACATTAAAACAAGTAGCTTCCTTAACCACTTGCCCTATCTAAAGGTATTGTTTATCTTCCAGGATAAAGACAGAGGAGGAAAAGGAAAGTAGAGTAATAGGTCTCCTGCGAAAATCAATGAATATCTCTTTGGTTATAGAAACATTCAATTGTAGGACAGACCGTTTACACCGACTGACAGATTATCCTACCACTGGTCCATGACTGTTCCTCACAGTGCAAAAATGATGACTATTACAAGTATCTGCACACTTAAGCACATACCTCTCTTCATGATAAGTCTGACAGTCATTTGAATACAAGACAAAACCCTGTAGAAGATGATAGTGTACTAGACATTCACTCCTCAACTCTCTGTACTGAAAACATACTATTATCAACAACCAATGTTATCTCATCTGTTCTGCTGTAGCCATTCACCCTGCTGCACTTCACAAACACTACACAATGCAACACAACACAAAGCTACACAACGCAACACAACACAGTGCAATACACTACACAATGCAACGCAACACAACTACAACAACACAAAAGTTACACAATGCAATGCAATACACTATACAATGCAACACAACACAATAATACAACGCAACACAAAACTACACAATTCAAGCCGATACACAACACAACACGCCACAACATGACACAACATGACACAACACAAAACTACACAATGCAATGCAACACAAAACTACACAATGCAATGCAACACAACTATGCAATACAACATTACAACACAAAACAAAACAACATATGCAACACAACACAACACAACACAACGCCATTTTTGTTACATGTTTAATTAATGGTTCATTTCGAACATAATTTCCCAAACAGAAATGCATACAGTATTTAAGTCTAACCTGAAGCAGGAATAAATCATATCCCCACTGACCATAACACTGTACAGTCAACCAGAGGGAGGGAAATCAAACCCTGAACCCTGGTACTGTAGTTGTTCATATGGTGGAAATGTATTTTGGGGAAGACCTCATCAACCAACCAGGAACATGATTAGTTGTATCTTTCCGTTATGATTTTCTATTCTTAGAATCATTTGTACAGTATGTGAATGTTGGCAGTTTAAGAACCAATGTGCTCCCCCACCAAATAATCTCCTATTAGTTCACCCTGATGCTGTGTTACCCTATAGCAAAGACTCCAATTAAATAAAATAGATGTTTTATGACATTCATAATATTATATTAATAGTACCTCTTCAAATATTCATCCTTCTTTGTTTTGTTTATTAATACATATTTTAAAACAACGTGATGTCCATGTTGTGTCCAGCCAAACCTTTTGACTTCTGCCTTCCTCAGTAGCTACATGATAACAAAATGTATTGTATGATGGTAAGGTTTAAAGATCCTTACGATGCACTTTATCTGACTGTGTACTTTATCTGGCCTTAAGGGGTTTATGATCGTTAATTATCATCTGTTATGTTCAAATTATGAAGAATATTATTAGAAATTGTAACTTGGGTGTAATGAGGCGCAGCCTGGCAGTGCCAACAGGTTAGCACCTCCATGCTAACTCTCATTGGATCCCATTCATGTATTCTCACATGTTAATGAGGACTGATACAAATTTACTAGCCAAGAAATGCATTTCCTTTACTGCACTAAACTTATTTTGATTCTTATATTCGTTATTCTATATATTCGTTATTCTTTATTCAGTATTCAGTCATTCTGAAAATGATGCTGTTGACTCCCAAAATAATGTAGCTAATTGAAGGGGATAAAGTATGTTGAATGCAGACTTGTTATTCTCTGGAAAATGTTAATGCACATGTGATATTACTGAACGTTTCCTTTATGGTTGTGGCTCCTGAACTGGAAGGTACCACATTTCTACAAGCTTGAATGTGGGAGTTTCTGGTGATGTAATTCCACTGGCTAATCACCCTCCCAGATCCCTCACCTGACCGTAACCACATCAAACCATACCTAAACTTAACCGTGTATAACCTAATGCCTAAACACATTTGTTAAGATTCACGATTCAAAGATTTTGTCTTATGTCCAGTGACATGTTGGTGTGGCAGACTCCGCAACTGTACTAATATTGTCCAACATACACAGTATAATACAAGGTAAATTACAAAAGTCATAATACTTGTACGGTGCTAAGTAATAATAAGTAATAAAATGTAAAATATTTAAGTAACCTGATAAGAGTGCAAATATAGCATCAATATAGACAGATTGGTGTTAGAGAATAACCATAGACTAGCATATCATTTAGAATTTGCAATTGCACCTTCCCTGGGTTACTGAGGTAGGACCTATCTAAATATTGCAGAAATATATACATATAAATAGATGAATAAATGAACAACCAAAGATACACAGAATGTACATTCATGCAGCAGAAGAACGACCAAAGCATATACATACATATAGTGCACATAGCAGTGAATTCTTTGCGGTGAACTATAACAATTCTGAGCCATATACAATCCAAACAAATTTACATTCAATTTAATTTGTGCAAAGAAATTTGTAAAAGATATTGTCAAAAACAAAGTGCTCTGTTGGCGAGCTGGTAATTACAGGTTAAAGACAGCTGAGTCCTTGTTCAGAGCTATGATAGTTTGAGGGGAAAAAATGAAACCCTTTCGGAGTCTCTGAGTTGGCTTTGTTGCTGTGTATGCTTTGGCCTGACCGCAGTGGCACAAAGAGTCCATTGCTGGGGTGATGGGGTCCTTCATGATCCACCTTCTGGAATACGAGCCCTACAGGGAGGGGAGTGGAGTCCTCATGGTGCGCTTGGCTGACCGCTACAACCTCCGCAGGGCTCACCGGTCCCAAGAGGAGCTATTTTTAACTTTATACCTAAGCTTAACTATCTGTAACCTAATGCCTAAACACCTTGAAGCTAAACTTTACCATCTCTAACACAATGCCTAAACTTTACCAATTTTAACCTTATACATAAACATAAACCATGTGTAACCTAATGTCTAAATGCATCAATTCTTAAGCGTATAACTAAACTTACTGTAACCATCTCTAATGTAATGCCTAAAACACAAACATTTTACATTAACATAGGTTGGCACCGCTTGGCTCGGGCTGTTTGTGCAATGCATCATGGGTATGATACCAGTTCAGGAGTCACAATCTTCCTTTGTTGTAAAAGTTAGCACACCATTTAATCTGGATATTGTAACTTTTAGTTTTTTTTAACCATTTCTCATTACAGGTATATCACTGTATGTCATGTTTCTAATGGCTTTCATTAATGTTCTTTTCATATTTCAGGGAAACAGCTTCTAAAGACAAATAGAGTCAAATGTATTCATATCATCATTATAACAGATGTATCAAAGATTACATTGGTAGTACACTGATAGTAGTATGTCATGAAATCTCCCATGTATTGCTCTATCATAACTATACATTTCACCATGTTAAACATGTAACCATAACTCATAAGGAACCATACATTGCATGGTTGCGCTCTGCCCTCCAGAAGGTAATGAGCAGGAACCACTTTCTGTGTGTTGTTTTAAAGTCTAAAGGCCATGACAAGCGTTTTACCATTTCATATCAGCGAAGTTACATCCATAAAGGTTAATAAATGATATAGTATCTACTTCTGTACCAACAACATCTTTGCCAGTGAAGGAGGACACACTTATAAAACACTTCTCTCAGGTAGTTTCTGCTCTGTGGCTTGGTAGGGAAGTGTAGTCGTCATAATGACAAAAATAATTACACATACTGTAACATGCAATATTATAACTATATCATAGTAAAGCCAGAGAGCTAATTCCCTGTTTTCCAGATAATTATCTTCCCCTTCTCAGGTATGTGCTGTTCTTTGGCTTGCAGGGCAGCGGTATCTGTCTGGTGTATGAATATTACTAAATGATATCCTGTCCAATCCTGTACCACTGACACTATTTGCAGGGTAGAACATCAACTATGAGGACAGGTCAGGATCTTCAGTATTACAATAACGTTATGGAATTTCAACAATATCCTGAATATTACAATAACATACAGTATGCGTTCAATCACGAACCGATCAATTATGAATCAATGTATTGGTCCATTAATTAACCAGTTACTACTCTATAGCTATAGCTCTATAGCCTGAATTCATCTTCCTGTACTTTCAGTATGTTTTGCATGTAAACATACTGCAGTGAGCGATCCCATCTGGAACATGTATGTAACACAACCACCAAACCTTACAATGTACAGATGAACTTTATTTATGTAAGGAATGATTATCGCTGTTTAAAATGTAAACATTAAAATGATATTTTAGCAATTAAAATAATTGATAAAAAGCACATGTGATGTGTGGTGTTGATGTTTTGGATCTTTTTGTTTAACTTACAAATATGTTATTGCAGTTTATTTTATTACACTAATCTGTATGTTGGGTTGGGTTGAACCGACATAAGTTTATTGTAAGTACACACAATAATATGATGATTCCACAGTATGTACCAGCAGTGGCTTACCACCTACAATCACACTCTGTGTGTGTGTGTGTGTGTGTGTGTGTGTGTGTGTGTGTGTGTGTGTGTGTGTGTGTGTGTGTGTGTGTGTGTGTGTGTGTGTGTGTGTGTGTGTGTGTGTGTGTGTGTGTGAATGCGTGTGCGTAAATGTGTGTGCTTGCTTGCAGGTGCGGCTGGAAACCTTTGCCCCCTGACACCATAATATAGTTAAACTGACTCAAAAACAATTATGGGTGCACTGGTACAACTTTTTCCTAACTGAGTAGGACCACAATGGAAACAAGTCCCCAGGACCTTTTTGTGTTATCCTTTTAGCCTGACTGTACCACGTGCTGTTTACATATTATGGCTAATAAAGTATTCAATGAATCAATCAATCAATCAATACTTGAATACCATGTAACATTTTAAATAATAGTTTTTCCCTTCTTTTTCTTTTACTGGGTTTATAAAAAAGAAATATTGTTTGCATTCTAGTTGTATACAGTTATGAAGTAGCATAAACATATCCTAAAATGATACTACTCCTCAATAATACTTATGGTCTAGCAGTTAACAACCAAGCAGCCAATTACAATGCACCCATCCCTCTGGGTTATGGGAGCTAAGCAGCCGACACACCCCTCCGGGTCATGGGAACGATGTTGCTTCGAAACACACCAAGTTGTTTTTACTGGTGAAAGTGGCAACATGCTACAGTATTTATGTACATACAGTACATAAATAACCAACATTTTAGACTCAAATAGGAGGAAAAAAAAGTAGGTAAATGTTTGTAGATTAAGTATTTTAGCCTAGTAAATACATGTACAGTAGGGTTCCGGTCCAGGTCTGGGCTCCCTGAATCATTTAGAGCTTCCTCCCACCTTCCCACCCTGCCTCTAATATACTTCAAGAATCTAATGTTATACACTGTTAGGACTGACTCTTATTGCCACCTAGAGGCAATAATAACCATTAACACCAAACAGACGATACTTGGGAGGCGTCTGTACTGATTTTAGTTTGTGTGGTTTAATATACTCATAAATGAAACCAACACCTCTGGTTGTTGTAGAAAAGGCTGGATAGCGGATAGAAAGACATCCTAAAGGTTTCGATTGATTGATTGATTGAATACTTTATTAGACAAATGCAAACAGTACGTGTAAAGTCATACACTTGGGCTAAAAGGATAACACAAAAAAGTCCTGAGGACTTGTTTCCATTGCGGTCATATGTCTATGTGATGTTCCTCTCTGCTGTGTAAAGATGTTCTTAGCAGGTCAAAGGTGGATATTCTGTGGAATTATTGTGTTCTGTGATTAATTATTGTGCACCAGTGCACCAGTTGTGAGTCTCTTTAATTCCAATAGAAATTGAATAGGGTGGGGGTGGACAACCACGGCCACCTACTCTGGCTTTTGTGATTACCCCAGACAGTTTTTAATTTGCCTGATTCCGTATTTAGATATTTGATATTCATTTTATCTGACACGATCCCTTCCTATACAAACCCATTGTTTCAACTTCAAACTCAATTTTAACCATGATAGAATCATCAAAAACACGCGTCCTTGGTTCTGGTGACTGATATTGTCCTTCTAATGTGTGAGGGGGCTGTGTTTTTCAATTACTTTTTTCATTTCTTGTATATATTTTTATTAAAATAATTAAATATAATAATAAAAAAGAATAATTAAGAAGTAATGTAATAGTGCAATAGTGCCCTCACGTATTAAGAGGGCACTAGTTGTCACCCCAGTTGAATAAATATTTGTGCATGACTGTATGTATGCATATTGTATTTTGTATTATTCTTTTATGACTACACTTTAACCTGCTGTTTTACATTCTTTATTGATGTTTGTGTGTAAAGTGTACTGGGACACTGTAGAGTAAAATAGAACGTAAGTGAAGGAGTGTTTATGATGATCTAAGGCAGAGAAGTTGACTTAATAAACTGATATTCCTATGAAACTGTCACAGTTAAGATAGTAGTAATTAAAACAACAACTACATAAGAGAGAGACAGGACAAGTTCCAGTTCATCTTGTCAAATATTGATCAGGGTTTTAATTGAGGTTCATTTGATCAATTCAACACAAGAGGAACATTATTGACTCATATTTCAACAGGGTAAATATATTTCCTACCAAATCATAGTGAAATAGACACTATACCACTTTAAATACAGTGCACTCCTCCTAAACACACACACACACACACACACGCACACGCACACACACACACACACACACACACACACACACACACACACCAACCACACGCGCACACACACACACACACACACACACACACACACACACACACACGCGATCGCCGCTCACACGTGCGCAGGTATGTCGGCCGTATGTAGGCAGATAGACCTGTTCCGAACCACCCATGTCATGTGATTTCTGAGTAAATTGTGTGTGTGCACAGTGCAGGTACTCTGTCTTTCTACAGAGTCTCTGACACCATGACTCTCCTCCACAGTGTCCAGACCACATTCACGCACACCCTCTATCCTGGATTTTGGACTGCTGCTGAAAGCACTGCTGAGTTGTGTGAGCTCAAGTAGATCTGACTTTGTTTGTCTCTCATGACTCCACAATAAGCTTTGTCACTCACTCAAATCACATGTTTATTTTGTCTAGTGAAAATACATTGTATAATTTGTTTATAATCTGTTTTACTATTTTTGTTCTCTTGCATTTACAGTATACAGTACAATTTATTTTATGGCGAAATTTGGGCTTTTTCATACCATGTTCTTGTGTCATTCATTTTGTGGTTTTGATATTCCATGTGAAATAACATTCAATGATATTGATATATATTTCTTATGTGAATAAACATTGCAAATTAATTCAC
Source organism: Gymnoscopelus microlampas (assembly GCF_963454915.1). Classification (NCBI taxonomy): domain Eukaryota; kingdom Metazoa; phylum Chordata; class Actinopteri; order Myctophiformes; family Myctophidae; genus Gymnoscopelus; species Gymnoscopelus microlampas. Next base: position 15,817,867 of record NC_139942.1, read on the forward strand.
AGACATATTGGAATTAAATGATTCTATGAAACTTAATGTACCATAAAAGTAACCAACATAATAAATACTATGCGTTGAATAAACATTTGTGTGTTATATTATTATTCATTAATTGCTGTACATTAACCTGCTGTCTCATGTTCTTTATTGCGTTCAGTGTCAAGTGGACTGGAAGACTATAGTGTAAAATACTTTATAATAAAAAAAAGGTTAACCCTCTCCTGAGTAAGTAACATATTGCATTTCATATCGTATTTTGGACAAGAGCCTTACAATGCACTTTATCTGACTGTGTGCATTTACTCTCGGGACCCTAGGGCCCTTTTTGGAACAGTGGTGCAACTCCCAAGCCACACCTTCTTCTATCGGAATGAAACACACATTCACAGTCAACAAACAGCTTGGCATGAGTGTTTGTGCCCAGCCTACCAGATATTCCTGTTTTATCAGTTTCTCAAAGGACACCGACAACATATTTGCTTGTGAAGGAGCAAAACTCTGTGGCTTGGTGGGGAAGTGTTGTCATCATAATGACACAGCTAATTACAGATAACAAGTAATATTAATAATAACCACGTCATAGCAAAGCCATAGAGATATACGTTGCTCAGGTATTTGCTGTTCTCTGACTTGCAGAGCAGCGGTATCTGTCTGGTGTATGAATAATATTAAATTATATACTGTCCAATCCTGTACCACTGCCACTATAGGATATAGGACATCAACTATGAGGACAGGACAGTTCTTCAGTATTACAATAACGTTATGGATTTTCAACAATATCCTGTATATTACAATAACAGAGGTGTTCAATCATGAATCGATTAATCAGGAATTAATGTATTGGTCCCTTAATTAACCAGTTACTAGGCTACTCTATAGCTATAACTCTATAGCCTGAATTCATCTTCCTGTACTTTCAGTATGTTTTGCATGTAAACATACTGTAGTGAGCGATCCCATAGACCAATTAATTGTTTACTAACATTGAGACTGGATGCGCAGGTGATTGTTTCACGCAATCAATTTCCAACCTGTTGTTTCGGGGTGCGCTAGTTTCAGCACACCCCAACCCCCTCTTGTGTGTTGGCTAGTGTGGCACGTCCTGGCGAGACCTGATAGAATGGGTTTCATTTAGCGCATACTCGTTGCACGCATACTGGTTCTTATCAGTGTGACGTCGTCTGTTAAGGGGTCTATCTGGAACATGTATGTAACACAACCACCAAACCTTACAATGTACAGATAAACTTTATTTATGTAAGAAATGATTATTGCTGTTTAAAATGTTAACATTAAAATTATATTTTATCAATTAAAATAATTGATAAAAAGCACATGTGATGTGTGTTGTTTGTGTTTTGGATCTTTATTTAAAACTAGTTTGACTTACAATTTGTCTTATTGCAGTTTATTACAGTAATCTGTATATTGACCAACATAAACTCTTTGTAAGTAGGCTACACGCATTAATCTGATGGCGCTATGTACCAGTGATCACACTGCCTGTTCGTGTGTGTGTGTGTGTGTGTGTGTGTGTGTGTGTGTGTGTGTGTGTGTGTGTGTGTGTGTGTGTGTGTGTGTGTGTAGCTGCGGGTATGGTTAGAAATCTTTTGCCCCTGACAACTGTGCTCCTGGGCTATCGTGATATTTGTTAAACTGACAATTTTTTTTCATGAGTATTGGTATGAGAATGAGCATTTTCAATAATGGTTTTACCCTTCTTTTTCTTTACTGTTTTTTTCTTTTTTAAATCACTTTAGCTGTATACAGATCAGGATTTGCCCCCAATAAGTAGTATAAACATGTCCTAAAATTATACTGCTCAGTGCTCAGTCATTACTTATGGCCTAGCAGTTATTTAACGTCCCTCTGGGTTATGGGATCTAAATAGCCGACACATCCCCCCGGATTATGGGAACGATGTCGCTTGTAAACACAGCTCTTTGAAAGCCGTTTTGTACTGGCACTACGTGACAAAATGGTACGGTACACTGTGCACCTTTAAAATCATCAAAAATAACCAACATTTTGGATACAAAGAGAGAGAAAAAGTAGGTAAATGTATGTGGATGGGATTATTTTATCCTGGTACTGTATCATAGGGCTCTGGTCCAGCTCTGGGCCCCCAATCATTCAGGGTTTCCTCCCCCTCCCACCCTGCAGCTGCCTCTATTCTAATGTAGGCTACTTCAGAAATCTGATATGATACACTGTTAGACTGTTGGACTCTGAAACTGTCACAATTAAAATAGTAGCAATTAAAACAATAACTATTTGAATCACCTTTAGCATGGAGTGAAGGGGCAGAGAGAGAGAGAGAGAGAGAGAGAGAGAGAGAGAGAGAGAGAGAGAGAGAGAGAGAGAGAGAGAGAGAGACAGGATGAGTTCCAGTTTATCTACAGTACTCATTAAATATTGATCAGGGTTTTAATTGAGGTTTATTTGATCATTTCAACGCAATATGAAAATGACTGACTCATATTTCAACAGGGTGAATATATTTCCAACGAATGAATTCAAACTGTGTAAATACACTCCTTCTATAAACACACGCACGCACGCACACACACACACACACACACACACACACACACACACACACACACACACACACACACACACACACACACACACACACACACACACACACACACACACACACACACACACACACACACACACACACACACACACACACACACACACACACACACACACACACACACAGAGCCAGGAAGAACCTCCCATGTCATGTGATTTCTGAGTAAATGAAACTAAACTGCATTCAGTCTGTTTCTCAGTGTGTCAGACAGTCAGTTGTGAAATGGCACAGCAAGGAGTTCAACTGGACCAGGAACAGTTCTGCTGTTCTATCTGTCTGGATCTACTGAAGGATCCAGTGACTGTTCCTTGTGGACACAGCTACTGTATGGGCTGTATTAAAGGCTTCTGGGATCAGGATGACCAGAAGAGACTCTACAGCTGTCCACAGTGTAGGGAAACTTTTAACCCAAGACCTGTTCTAAAGAAAAACAACATATTGGCTGAGGTGGTGGAGAGCCTGAAGAAAACAGGACTCCAAGCTGTTTCTCCTGATCACTGTCATGCTGAACCTGGAGATGTGGCCTGTGATTTCTGCACTGGGAGGAAACTGAAAGCTGTGAAGACTTGTCTTCAGTGTCTGGTCTCTTACTGTGACACTCACCTCCAGCCTCACTATCAATTTCCTGCCTTTAAGAATCACAAGCTGGTCAAAGCCTCCACCAAGCTTCAGGAGAACATCTGCTCTCTTCACGACGAGGTGAAGAAGGTTTTCTGCCGTACTGATCAGCAGTGTATCTGTTATCTGTGCTCCGTGGAAGAACACAAAGGTCACAATACGGTTTCAGCTGCAGCAGAAAGGACTGAGAGACAGAAAGAGCTTGATACGAGTCAACAGAACATCCAGCAGAGAATCCAGGAGAAAGAGGAAGACGTGAAGGTGCTTCACCAGATGGTTGAGTCCATCAATCACTGTGCTGATAGAGGAGTGGAGTACAGTGACACCATCTTTACTGAGCTCATCTCTTCCATTGAGAGAAAACGATCTGAGGTGAGGGAGCTGATCAGAGACCAGGAGAAACATCAAGTTAGTCGTGTTGAAGAACAGAGGAAGCGTGTGGAGCAGGAGGTTACTGATCTGAGGAGAAGACATGCTGAGCTGGAGCAGATCTCACACACAGAGGATCACATCCATTTTCTGCATAGTTTCACCTCCCTCTCAAGAATCAGTGGATCTACACACTCAATCAGCAGGAATGTCCGTTCTCTGGGATACTTTGAAGATGTAACTATGGCTTTGTCAAAGATGAGGGACAAACTATATCACATTCTTAAAGAGAAGCTGACAAATGTCTCAGAGACAGTGAATAGAGTGCATGGTTTAATGCCAACACCACCAGAACCCAAGACCAGAGCTGAGTTCTTACATTATTCATGTCCAATGACACTGGATCCAAACACGGCACATGAACGCCTGTCTCTGTCTAAAGGGAATAGAAAAGTACTGAATATGATTCAACAACAATCATATCCTCATCACCCAGAGAGATTCACTGAATGCTGGCAAGTTCTGTGTAGAGAGGGTCTGACTGGACTTGGTTACTGGGAGGTAGAGTGGAGGGGAAAAAGTGTTTATGTAGCAGTCTCATACAAAGATATCAGCAGGACAGGGATAAGTAATGAAAGTGGATTCGGGCACAATGAAAAATCTTGGTGTTTACAGTGTTGGACAGGAGGTTATATTTTCAGACACAGAAACATTGAAACTAAAATCCCAGGTTGTGTGTCCTCCAGAGTAGGAGTGTACCTGGATCACAGTGCAGGTACTCTGTCCATCTACAGTGTCTCTGACACCATGACTCTCCTCCACAGAGTCCAGAACACATTCACACAGCCCCTCTATGCTGGGTTTTGGCTTTCTGATGGAGCCACTGCTGAGATGTGTGACCTCAAGTAGATCAGACTTTGTGTTGGCAACTATTAATGGCTCTACAATAATTTCTTAATTTTTCGTTTAATTAAGGTCAACATTTTCAGCCTCCAAAAATAAACTGTTCTGTTGATCTACTGAGTATATTGCACAATTTGTTAATAATGTATTTTGCTATTTTGTTCTTCTCTTTTATTCATAAAATGTATTTAACAGGGGGGTTTTTTCTTACATTTTCGATTTTTTTTTCATTTTTTTTATGTTTTCTTTTAATATATTATGAAGTCACCATTATTTTATGGGTTTCATATTCCATGTGTAATATCCATCAATCATCTATTTCTTCATGTTTAATCAGAAGAAATAATCTCTCTCTCAAGGCAGATCGCAATTAACACTACAGTTATGTTTACATTCCTGACTGATTTTAAATGATTTAATTTAATGTAATAAGTAACCAACATGATAAATAGTTTTAGTTGAGTAAATGCTTGTGTATGCCTGTATGTGTATTGTGTTTATATTATTATTTATGACTGTACTTTAACCTATAGGTTCTGTATCGTTGTCAGTGTAAAGTCATCAATAAGTATGGTGATTTCACATTATATTATATTATATTAAATGATATTGGACATATAAGTGGGACAGCTATACTTTGTAATAATGATTTCATATTTGCAAAATCAGGCAATATCCTAGAGTGATCTTGAATTGTCGCTACAACACTTCACTAATCATAATTGAACATACATAAACTATATAAACAGAGGCAATATGATCATAACAATAATTCAGTCAACATCTGAGCATTTTCAATGCCGTTTCTTTTTTTTCCATCCATAATTTGAGTCCTCTGTTAAAAACATTGCCATCAGTATCTAGTTTGGGATCAGTTGGAACACTATATATATATATATATATATATATATATATATATATATATATATATATATATATATATATATATATATATATATATATATATATATATATGTATATATATATATATATATATATATATATATAGTTTTTTCCTCCTTTTAGAAGTTTATTTTCATCACTCATTTGCATTTTAGCTATAAACAGAACAGGATTTGACCCCTTGCTTGAGGTAGCATAAACATATCCTATAATTATACTGCTCAATCATTACTTATGGTCTAGCAACTTTATTTAACATCCCTCTGGATTATGGGAACGGTGTTGCTTGTAAAGACAACTCTATGAAAGTTGTTTTACGGGCCAAAGTGTCAAAATGGTACAGTACATTGTGCACCTTTAAACTCTTCCAAAATAACCAACATTTTAAACACAAAGAGAGAAAGAAAAGTAGATAAATGTGTGTGGATGGGAGTATTTCAGCCTGGTATCGAAGGGAACCTATCCAGTTCTGGGCCTCTTGGACTCATTCAGGGTTTCCTCCCCATCTGCCTCTATTCTAATGTACTTCAGGAATCTGATGTGACACACTGTTAGATCGACTCTTACTGCCACCTAGTGGTAATACTAATACCAAACAGCAGTTTAACTTTTCTGATCTCAAAGGGGTCTTTGGGTGTCTCTTGTATTTGTAGAAAAGGGTGGATATAAAGACCTTCCCACATTAGGACCTGTGTGACGCTCCTCTCTGCTGTGTAAAGATATTCATGAGGTTAAAGGTGGAATTCTGTGGAGGCAGATTATTTATTGCACACCAGGTCTGTGACAACCACTATAGGACAGTGGTTCTCACCTTTCTTATATTATTTGACAATTTGGCCAATATTTGAGCAGTTTTTATAGAATAGTTTTTTGATTACTTTTGTTGCAGTAATGGTCTTTTTCTTTTTTCACCTTTTTTTCTTTGAGGTATTAAAAAGGTCTTATAAGTCCATAAAACAACAACAACAACAAAACATCTGGGGACCCCCCCTGAGGGTCCCGACCCACATGTTGAGAACCACTGCCTTTAATAGGAGAACATTGTATGTCACTTTTCGTACCTACAGTGTTAGGTAACTTAAGGATCTTTGGTTTAACTCACCTTCAGACCCAGCCCTGGTCTAAGCTAGGTCTGAAAAGCATTGTGTAAAGTAATATACATTTACTCAAGTACTGTACATAATATATATATTTTTTTAACTTTACTTGAGTATTTCCAATATTCAGTACTTTTAATTCTACTCCACTACAATTATTCGTTACTTACTTTGTAGATTATTTTGTATTATTATTACAAAACATACATTAACAACATTTCGGCCAATTGAAAATAGCGATCAATGCAACATTGTGAGCTTGTAGATCTGCTATTTTCAAAAGATTTGTATACATTTGAAAACTTGTGAAGTGGGACAATCTGCATGGGTAGGCCCACCTCTATTTTTGGTAGCCTACTTTAAGTACATTTTGATACCAATACTTTTGTACTTTTACTCAAGTACATTTTGAATTCCAGACTTTTACTTGTAACAGAGACAGAGTATTACTACATTGATACTTTCACTTAAAACATAAAACATGAGAGTACTTTTTCCACCACTGCTGAAAAGGCTTTATTTTAGTTGAATAAAATGTACCGAAGCCCTGACGTCACTCGCTCATCCCCAAATTACATTATTGGGTCATCTTCAAGCCCCCAGAACCGCGGTAGAACACAGTCTATGTGTATTAGTGAAGTTGCCGTCGCCTGGTGGTCAACTCTGGGATTGCAGGACGTCCGCATTTAAAACGCTACTGCGAATGCTTCTTTTGTCTGAAACGCGAGTGCGCCTGCTCTATTGGCTCCAAAATTGGAAGCCAAAAAAGTAGAGGTATTTTCGGGTGCTTCATGCGCTTGTGAGCAACTTTCATTGAAATGAACTGGTGCGGGCGGGGCCGCCGTGCGCGCTCTAGATATATTATAACTCTATGGTCACCTTATAGAATCGTCTCATATAAGAGTTGTGGTCCAAAAATAAACAAACTGTCCCGGCGATATTGTCATGAAGGTGGCTCTGTATCGTTTATGATAGTCAGTCACAGTCACTCATATTTGATACAGTCTGTTTCTGGTGGAAATATTAATTAATTCGGCGGTGTTGACGTTAGAGTTTTCTCGCCGTTAGTTGATCGCTCATATCCATACGAGTCAAACTGCCGAGGTCATTTGTTTTTTTTGGGAACACAGTTCTTATATGACGCGATATTAACGTCTATGGGAATTCTGAATGGGGGGGGCAGTGGTGGAAAAAAAGTACTCTAATCTTTTACTTAAGTAAAACCAATACTGCAATGTAGATACTCAAGTAAAAGTTAAAATTTACAGTACTTGGGTAAATGTAGCCTATAGTTATAGGGGGGGGGGGGGGGGGGGGGGGGAGACCCCGGATGGGTAAATTACGTCGTCAGACTTCGGTACTCTTGGAGACTTGTGAATAAACTGAAAAGTATTCCTCTGAAGCTTTCAAATACAATTTAAAAATGTATTATTATCATAATACATTTTAATCACTTTTAGCATGGAATGAGGGGGCAGAGAGAGAGAGAGAGAGAGAGAGAGAGAGAGAGAGAGAGAGGCAGGACAAGTTCCAGTGTATCTTGTCATTAAATATTGACCAGGGTTTTAATTGTTTATTTGATAAATTCAAAGCACACGCACACGCACACACACACCCACACCCACACCCACACGCACACACACACACACACACACACACACACACACACACACACACACACACACACACACACACACACACACAGTCAAGATCCTCCCATGTCATGTGATTTCTGAGTAAATGAAACTAAACTGCATTCAGTCTGTTTCTCAATCAGGCTGTCCGACAGTCTGCTTGTACAATGGCACAGCAAGGAGTTCAAATGGACCAGGAACAGTTCTGCTGTTCTATCTGTCTGGATTTACTTAAGGATCCAGTGACTGTTCCTTGTGGACACAGCTACTGTATGGGCTGTATCAAAGGCTTCTGGGATAAGGATGACCAGAAGGGACTCTACAGCTGTCCACAGTGTAGGGAAACCTTTAACCCAAGACCTGGTCTGAAGAAAAACAACATATTGGCTGAGGTGGTGGAGAGCCTGAAGAAGACAGGACTACAAGCAGTTCCTCTTGATCTCTGCTATGCTGGGCCTGGAGATGTGGCCTGTGATTTCTGCACTGGGAGAAAACTGAAAGCTGTGAAGACTTGTCTTCAGTGTCTGGTCTCTTACTGTGACACTCACCTCCAGCCTCACTATCAATTTCCTGCCTTTAAGAAACACAAGCTGGTCAAAGCCTCCAGCAAGCTTCAGGAGAACATCTGCTCTCTTCACGATGAGGTGAAGAAGGTTTTCTGCCGTACTGATCAGCAGTGTATCTGTTATCTGTGCTGCATGGAAGAACACAAAGGTCACGATACTATCTCTGCTGCAGTAGAAAGAACTGAGAGACAGAAAGAGCTTGATACAAGTCAGCAGAACATCCAGCAGAGAATCCAGGAGAGAGAGAAAGATATGAAGGTGCTTCACCAGAAGGTGGAATCCATCAATCACTGTGCTGATAAAGCAGTGGAGGACAGTGACACCATCTTTACTGAGCTCATCTCTTCCATTGAGAGAAAACGATCTGAGGTGAGGGAGCTGATCAGAGACCAGGAGAAACATGAAGTGAGTCTTGTTGAAGAACAGAGAAAGCGTGTGGAGCATGAGGTTTCTGAACTGACGAGCAGACATGCTGAGCTGGAGCAGATCTCACACACAGAGGATCACATCCATTTTTTACAGAGTTACACCTCCCTCTCAAAGATCAGTGAATCTACACACCCAGTCATCAGCAGTGTCCTTCACTTTGAAGATGTGACTGTGTCCGTGTCAAAGATGAGGGACAAACTAGAGGACATTCTTAAAGAGGAAGGGACAAACGTCTCAGAGACAGTGAATACAGTGGATGTTTTACTGTCGACACCACCAGAACCCAAGACCAGAGCCGAGTTCTTACAATATTCATGTCCAATCACACTGGATCCAAACACAGCACATGAACGCCTGTCTCTGTCTAAAGGAAACAGAAAAGTAACAAGGATGAACAATCAACGCCCAGAGAGATTCACTGACCGCTATCAGGTTCTGAGTGTAGAGGGTCTGACTGGACGCTGTTACTGGGAGGTAAAGTGGAGTGGAAACAAGGTTGATATAGCAGTCGCATATAATGATTTCTGCAGAACAGGGCACGATAGGGAATGTGGATTTGGAATGAATGATACATCTTTTTCTTTACAGTGTCAGGCAGGAGGTTATTACTACAGATACAACGGTGAAGTACAGAAATTCACAGGTCCTGTGTCCTCCAGAGTAGGAGTGTACCTGGATCACAGTGCAGGTACTCTGTCCTTCTACAGCATCTCTGACACCATGACTCTTATCGGCATGTTCAAGGCCACATTCACCCAGACACTCTATGCTGGGTTTTGGACTGCTGCTGAAAGCACTGCTGAGTTGTGTGACCTCAAGTAGTTCTGACTTTGTTTTTCTCTCAAATCATATTATGTTTATTTTGTCTGTAGAAAAGATATTGTAGAATGTGTTACTAATCTGTTTTACTATTTTGTTATCTTGCATTCATACAGTACAGTTTATTTCAAGGAGGAATTTGGGCTTTTTTCATGTTTCATTTTCTTGTGTAATTGTTTTGTTCCATGTGAAATAACATTCAATGATATTGATAAAAAATAAGTATGTGAATAAACATTGCACATTAATTCATAGACATGTTGGAAACAATGATTCTATTCAATTTAATGTAATATAAAAAGTAACCTACATATGAATAAATACTATTAGTTGAATACATGTTTGTGTGTTTTATTATTGTACGTACGTTTTATTGCTTGTACTTTAACCTGCTGTTTTTTGTTCTTTATAGTGTTCAGAATTTTGTAGACTGTTTTTATTTTTATTTTAAGATAAAAGGTAAACACATCTTTCTGGTAGTTTCTACTCAGTGGCTTTGTAGTAGTCAGGGTATATTAAAAAAGTCTTGGAATAAATTCCTTACCAAAAAAAATCTTCACCAATGCGTTTGCAAAGGTGTCTAGTAACACATCTCACAAAGACTGAAATTCAGTATCCCTAGGAGAATTTTTGACAGGTCCTTAAAGTTGGGGTACCCACCATAACCTTGGTTAAAAAAAAAAAAAAAAAAAAAATCTAAATTTAATTCTGTTTTAAGTTGCATATGAGGTGTCAAACTAGGGTGTTTTTATGATTCTGAATCCATTGCAATCATTTGTTTTGCACCAAAACCACTCCTTGGGCTAAAAACGGCCAAATCTCGATGGGCTTTTTACACAAAAAGTATACATGGCTATGGCCGTTTTTAGCCCAAGGAGTGGTTTTGGTGCAAAACAAATGATTGCAATGGATTCAGAATCATAAAAAACACCCTAGTTTGACCCCTCACATGCTACTTAAAACAGAATTAAATTTGGATTTTTTTTGGGGATTTTTTTTTAACCAAGGTTATGGTGGGTACCCCAACTTTAAGGAGCTGTCAAAAATTCTCCTAGGGATACTGCATTTCAGTCTTTGTGAGATGTGTTACTAGACACCTTTACAAACACATTGGTGAGGATTTTTTTTGGAAAGGAATTTATTCCAAGATTGGAAAATATTCTGCTAATATCCCCTGACTATAGGGAAGTGTAGTCATCATAATGACAAACTAATTGACAATTTTCTGAATATTTACATTTTACAGATATCTTCCACTTCAGCACAGGTATGTGCTGTTCTTTGGCTTGCATGGAAGTTGTATCTGTCTGGTGTATGAATATTACTACATTATATCCTGTCAAATACTGTACCACTGACAAGATTCTGAGTATTACAATAACGTTATGGATTTTCAACAATATACAGTATTGAGTATTAAAATAGCATAGGCATTCAATCATTAATTGATCAATCATAAATCAATGTATTGGCCCATTCATTAACCAGTTACCACTCTATATCTATAGCTCTACGACCACCAAACTTACAATGTACACATTAACTTTATTTATGTAGGGAGGAATGATTATCGCTGATTAAAATGCAAACATTAAAATTATATTTTATTTAAATTGATAAAAAGCATGTGATGTGTGTTGTTTATGTTTTTGATCTTTATTTAAAACTGTTTTTAATTACAAATGTCTTATTGCAGTGTATTACAGTAATCTGTATATTAGCCTACTGTAAATGTAACTACAGACAATAATATGTGTGTGTGTGTGTGTGTGTGTGTGTGTGTGTGTGTGTGTGTGTAAAATGGTAAATGGTGCATTTATATAGCGCTTTTATCCAAAGCGCTTTACATTGATTGTGCCATTAACCCATTCACACACACATTCATACACCGATGGCAGAGGAAACCATGCAAGGCACCAACCTGCTCATCGGGAGCAATTAGGGGTTCAGCGTCTTGCTCAAGGACACTTCGACACTAACTCTAGGGGAGTGCCCCAGCCCGGGATCGAACTGGGAACCTTGCGGTTTTCCAGTTCACTCTACCCGGCCACTCTGGCCCTGAGCCACTGCCGCCCCACTGCGTGTGCGTGTGCATGCGTGTGTGCGCGCGCGTGTGTGTACGCACGCACTCGCGTGTGTGTACAATCTTACACAAACATTCAACCAATAATATGTACAGTATCATGTTGGTACAGTATTGTATGCAAGGTCATTTGTAATGTTCATTCAAATCTGTGGACTCAATAAGGATCTGTCTGCACAGATAATATTCACTTTAATTAATCAGGAAAAACATAAATGAATGAATGTTATTTCACATGGGATATCAAACCCACAACATAATGATTACTCCATAACAAGATACATACCCCAAAAAATATTAAGTGAGTAATGTTTTGTAATAATAATCAAAATCTACTAACTATCTAAAGTTTTCAAATAATTGCAGAAGAGTAAAAGTATAATATTGTCTCTTAGATGTAGTGGAGCAGAAGCAAAAGTACTGAAAATTGGAAATATTCCAGTATAGTAAAAAATACCTCAAAATTGTACTTAAGTATAGTAGGCTACTTCAGTAAATGTAGCCTACTTAGTTACTTTTCACCATTGGGGGGGGGGGGGGGGTTCAAAGCAAGAGGAAACTTACTGAATCCTATTTCTCCTCCTACCCCACACACACACACACACACACACACACACACACACACACACACACACACACACACACACACACACACACACACACACACACACACACACACACACACACACACACAGAGAGAGAGCCAGGAAGAACCTCCCATTTCATGTGATTTCTGAGTAAATGAAACTAAACTGCATTCAGTCTGTTTCTCAGTCTGTCTGTCAGACAGTCAGTTGTACAATGGCACAGCAAGGAGTTCAAATGGACCAGGAACAGTTCTGCTGTTCTATCTGTCTGGATTTACTTAAGGATCCAGTGACTGTTCCTTGTGGACACAGCTACTGTATGGGCTGTATTAAAGGCTTCTGGGATAAGGATGACCAGAAGGGACTCTACAGCTGTCCACAGTGCAGGGAAACCTTTAACCCAAGACCTGATCTGAAGAAAAACAACATATTGGCTGAGGTGGTGGAGAGCCTGAAGAAAACAGGACTCCAAGCTGTTCCTCCTGATCTCTGCTATGCTGGACCTGGAGATGTGGCCTGTGATTTCTGCACTGAGAGAAAACTGAAAGCTGTGAAGTCTTGTCTTCAGTGTCTGGTCTCTTACTGTGACACTCACCTCCAGCCTCACTATCAATTTCCTGCCTTTAAGAAACACAAGCTGGTCAAAGCCTCCAACAAGCTTCTGGAGAACATCTGCTCTCTTCACGACGAGGTGAAGAAGGTTTTCTGCCGTACTGATCAGCAGTGTATCTGTTATCTGTGCTGCATGGAAGAACACAAAGGTCACGACACTATCTCAGCTGCAGTAGAAAGAACTGAGAGACAGAAAGAGCTTGATACGAGTCAACAGAACATCCAGCAGAGAATCCAGGATAGAGAGAAAGATATGAAGGTGCTTCACCAGGAGGTGGAGTCCATCAATCACTGTGCTGATAGAGCAGTGGATGACAGTGACACCATCTTTACTGAGCTCATCTCTTCCATTGAGAGAAAACGATCTGAGGTGAGGGAGCTGATCAGAGACCAGGAGAAACATGAAGTGAGTCTTGTTGAAGAACAGAGGAAGCGTGTGGAGCATGAGGTTTCTGAACTGACGAGCAGACATGCTGAGCTGGAGCAGATCTCACACACAGAGGATCACATCCATTTTTTACAGAGTTACACCTCCCTCTCAAAGATCAGTGAATCTACACACCCAGTCATCAGCAGTGTCCTTCACTTTGAAGATGTGACTGTGTCCGTGTCAAAGATGAGGGACAAACTAGAGGACATTCTTAAAGAGGAAGGGACAAACGTCTCAGAGACAGTGACTCCAGTGGATGTTTTACTGTCGACACCACCAGAACCCAAGACCAGAGCTGAGTTCTTACAATATTCATGTCCAATCACACTGGATCCAAACACAGCACATGAACGCCTGTCTCTGTCTAAAGGAAACAGAAAAGTAACAAGGATGAACAATCAACGCCCAGAGAGATTCACTGACCGCTATCAGGTTCTGAGTGTAGAGGGTCTGACTGGACGCTGTTACTGGGAGGTAAAGTGGAGTGGAAACAAGGTTGATATAGCAGTCGCATATAATGATTTCTGCAGAACAGGGCACGATAGGGAATGTGGATTTGGAATGAATGATACATCTTTTTCTTTACAGTGTCAGGCAGGAGGTTATTACTACAGATACAACGGTGAAGTACAGAAATTCACATGTCCTGTGTCCTCCAGAGTAGGAGTGTACCTGGATCACAGTGCAGGTACACTGTCCTTCTACAGCATCTCTGACACCATGACTCTTATCGGCATGTTCAAGGCCACATTCACCCAGACACTCTATGCTGGCTTTTGGACTGCTGCTGAAAGCACTGCTGAGTTGTGTGACCTCAAGTAGTTCTGACTTTGTTTTTCTCTCAAATCATATTATGTTTATTTTGTCTATAGAAAAGATATTGTAGAATGTGTTAATAATCTGTTTTACTATTTTGTTATCTTGCATTCATACAGTACAGTTTATTTCAAGGAGGAATTTGGGCTTTTTTCATGTTTCATTTTCTGGTGTAATTGTTTTGTTCCATGTGATATAACATTCAATGATATTGATAAAAAATAAGTATGTGAATAAACATTGCAAATTAATTCATAGACATGTTGGAAACAATGATGCTATTCAATTTAATGTAATATAAAAAGTAACCTACATATGAATAAATACAATTAGTTGAATAAATGTTTGTGTGTTTTATTATTGTACGTACGTTTTATTGCTTGTACTTTAACCTGCTGTTTTTTGTTCTTTATAGTGTTCAGAATATTGTAGACTGTTTTTTGTTTTTTTTAAGATAAAAGGTAAACACATCTCTCTGGTAGTTTCTACTCAGTGGCTTTGTAGGGAAGTGTAGTCATCATAATGACAAACTAATTGACAATTTTCTGAATATTTACATTTTACAGATATCTTCCACTTCAGCACAGGTATGTGCTGTTCTTTGGCTTGCAGGGAAGTTGTATCTGTCTGGTGTATGAATATTACTGCATTATATCCTGTCAAATACTGTACCACTGACAAGATTCTGAGTATTACAATAACGTAATGGATTTTCAACAATATATTGAGTATTAAAATAGCATAGGCATTCAATCATTAATTGATCAATCATAAATCAATGTATTGGCCCATTAATTAACCAGTTACCACTCCATATCTATAGCTCTACGACCACCAAACTTACAATGTACACATTAACTTTATTTATGTAAGGAGGAATGATTATTGCTGATTAAAATGCAAACATTAAAATTATATTTTATTTAAATTGATAAAAAGCATGTGATGTGTGTTGTTTATGTTTTGGATCTTTATTTAAAACAACTTACAAATGTCTTATTGCAGTGTATTACAGTAATCTGTATATTAGCCTACTGTAAATGTAACTACAGACAATAATATATGTGTGTGTGTGTGTGTGTGTGTGTGTGTGTGTGTGTGTGCGTAAAATGGTAAAAAGGTGCATTTATATAGCGCTTTTATCCAAAGCGCCTTACTTGATTGTGCCATTAACCCATTCAAACACACATTCATACACCGATGACGGAGGAAACCATGCAAGGCACCAACATGCTCATCGGGAGCAAATAGGGGTTCAGCGTCTTGCTCAAGGACACTTCGACACTAACTCTAGGGGAGCGCCCCAGCCCGGGATCGAACTGGGAACCTTGCGGTTTTCCAGTTCACTCTACCCGGCAACTCTGGCCCTGAGCCACTGCCGCCCCACTGTGCCACTGTGTGTGTCTGTGTGTGTGTGTGTGTGTGTGTGCGTGCGTGCGTGCGTGCGTGCGTGCGTGCGTGCGTGCGTGTGTACAATCTTACACAAACATTCAACCAATAATATGTACACTACAGTATCATGTTGGTACAGTATGGTATGTAATGTTCAATCAAATCTGTGGACTCAATAAGGATCTGTTGCACAGATAATATTTACTCTGATTAATCAGGAAAAACATAAATGAATGAATGTTATTTCACATGGGATATCAAACCCACAACATAATGATTACTTCATAACAAGATACATACCCCAAAAAAATCCCATTTCAGAAAATTGTATGAATACAAGAGAAGAACAATTTAATAAAACAGATGATGTCGAAAGACATGGCTTACAAATCAGCCTTTCAACCCTGTTTTCCCTTAACTTTAGATCAAGATGAGGCCTCCATCTGAGCCTTAGGCCTACTAAAAGAGGGTCAAAGAAGAGAAGACTTAAGTAAAAAATATCAATACTGCAATAGGCCTACTCAAGTAAAAGTCCGGAATTCAGAATTTACTTGAGTAAAAGTACAAAAGTATTGGTATCAAAATGTACTTAAAGTAAACCAAAAGTGTAAAGTAGCCTACACATTATGCAGAATGTCACAGGGCCATTTTACAAGTTTTAAAATGTATTAAAATCTTAATCTCTGAAAATAGCAGATCCATATTATGTGTCACAACGCAACGCATTGTGAGCTCCTAGATCTGCTATTTTCAAATGACCGAAATGTATGAAGTGAGTAATGTTTTGTAATAATAATCAAAATCTACTAACTATCTAAAGTTTTCAAATAATTGCAGAAGAGTAAAAGTATAATATTGTCTCTTAGATGTAGTGGAGCAGAAGCAAAAGTACTGAAAATTGGAAATATTCCAGTAAAGTTTTTACCACTGGGGGGGGGGGGGGGGGAATTCAAAGCAAGAGGAAACTTACTGAATCCTATTTCTCCTCCTACCGCGCGCGCACACACACACACACACACACACACACACACACACACACACACACACACACACACACACACACACACACACACACACACACACACACACACACACACACACACACACACACACACACACACACACACACACACACACACACACACACATACACACACAGAGACAGCCAGGAAGAACCTCCCATTTCATGTGATTTCTGGGTAAATGAAACTTAACTGCATTCAGTCTGTCAGACAGTCAGTTGTACAATAGCACAGCAAGTAGTTCAAATGGACCAGGAACAGTTCTGCTGTTCTATCTGTCTGGATCTACTGAAGGATCCAGTGACTGTTCCTTGTGGACACAGCTACTGTATGGGCTGTATCAAAGGCTTCTGGGATCAGGATGACCAGAAGGGACTCTACAGCTGTCCACAGTGCAGGGAAACCTTTAACCCAAGACCTGATCTGAAGAAAAACAACATATTGGCTGAGGTGGTGGAGAGCCTGAAGAAAACAGGACTCCAAGCTGTTTCTCCTGATCACTGCTATGCTGGACCTGGAGATGTGGCCTGTGATTTCTGCACTGAGAGAAAACTGAAAGCTGTGAAGTCTTGTCTTCAGTGTCTGGTCTCTTACTGTGACACTCACCTCCAGCCTCACTATCAATTTCCTGCCTTTAAGAAACACAAGCTGGTCAAAGCCTCCAGCAAGCTTCAGGAGAACATCTGCTCTCTTCACGACGAGGTGAAGAAGGTTTTCTGCCGTACTGATCAGCAGTGTATCTGTTATCTGTGCTGCATGGAAGAACACAAAGGTCACGACACTATCTCAGCTGCAGTAGAAAGAACTGAGAGACAGAAAGAGCTTGATACGAGTCAACAGAACATCCAGCAGAGAATCCAGGAGAGAGAGAAAGATATGAAGGGGCTTCACCAGAAGGTGGAGTCCATCAATCAATGTGCTGATAAAGCAGTGGAGGACAGTGACACCGTCTTTACTGAGCTCATATCTTCCATTGAGAGAAAACGATCTGAGGTGAGGGAGCTGATCAGAGACCAGGAGAAACATGAAGTGAGTCTCGTTGAAGAACAGAGGAAGTGTGTGGAGCAGGAGGTTACTGATCTGAGGAGTAGACATGCCGAGCTGGAGCAGATCTCACACACAGAGGATCACATCCATTTTCTACAAAGTTACACCTCCCTCTCAAAGATCAGTGAATCTACACATCCAGTCATCAGCAATGTCTGTCACTTTGAAGATGTGACTGTGTCTGTGTCAAAAATGAGGGACAAACTAGAGGACATTCTTAAAGAGGAAGGGACAAACGTATCAGAGACAGTGAATACAGTGGATGTTTTACTGTCGACACCACCAGAACTCAAGACCAGAGCTGAGTTCTTACAATATTCATGTCCAATCACACTGGATCCAAACACAGCACATGAACGTCTGTCTCTGTCTAAAGAAAACAGAAAAGTAACAAGGATGAACAGTCAACGCCCAGAGAGATTCACTGACTGCTATCAGGTTCTGAGTGTAGAGGGTCTGACTGGACGCTGTTACTGGGAGGTAGAGTGGAGTGGGAACAAGGTTGATATAGCAGTCACATATAATGATTTCTGCAGAACAGGGACCCATAAGGAAAGTGGATTTGGAATGAATGATCAATCTTCTTCTTTACAGTGTCAGGCTGGAGGTTATTTATACAGAAGTAAGGGTATAGTAATTAAATTTACAGTACCTGTGACGTCCAGAGTAGGAGTGTACCTGGATCACAGTGCAGGTACTCTGTCCTTCTACAGCGTCTCTGACACCATGACTCGCATCGGCATGTTCAAGGGCACCTTCACACGGCCCCTCTATGCTGGAATTTGCACTGCTGCTGAAAGCACTGCTGAGTTGTGTGACCTCAAGTAGATCTGACTTTGTTTGTCTCTCAAATCATGTTTATTTTAGTCTATAGAAAATATATTGTATAATTTGTTAATAATCTGTTTTACTATTTTGTTATCTTTCATTCATACAGTAGGCCTACAATTTATCTCATGGAGGAATTTGGGGGAACTTCTGTCATTGTTATGTGGGTTTGATATTCCATATGAAATAACCTTTCATTATATTGATAAGTATGTGAATAAACATAGCAAATTAATTCACAGGCATGTTGGAATTAAATGATTATATTCAATATAATGTAATGAAAAAGTGACGAAAATAATAAATACTAGTCGAATAAATGTTTGTGTGTTTTATTATTGTTCTTTTATGGCTGTAGTACTTTAACCTTCTGTCTTATGTTCTTTATTGCGCTCAGTGTCAAGTGGACTGGGAGAATATAGTGTAAAATATTGTATAATAATTAAAAAGAGAGATTAGCCTTGTTTTTCTGAGTGCAAAACATATTGAATTTCATATTGCATTTTCTATAAGAGCTTTACAATACACTATCTGATTGTGTAAATGTACTGTCCTCTGGGCCTATAGGGCCCTTTTGGTGGTCATGTACAACTATTTGATAGTGGCAAAACATTTGTGCAACTCCTAAGCCACACCTACTGCTTATATCTGAATGAAAGCTCACACATACACGGTCAACAAACAGCTTGCATGTGTGTTTGTGCCCAGTCCTACCAGATGTTCCTGTTTTATCAGTTTCTCAAAGGACACACACGTACGCACGCATGCACGCACCCACGCACGCACCCACCCACACACACTGCACTGCACTACGTTGTCAGGTGCATAAAACGTTTACATAAATAATCTGTGAATAAAAAGTACACAATTTTTTAATTCTTGCTATGCATTAGCAGGGATATTAAATATCTTTTAACTCTTCCACAAGCGTGCCTTGGTCTCATCCTTTTTTGCCACAAAATAATGATTACTTCATAACAAACGTAACTTAAACCTAATTTCAGCCATAGAATAAATTGTATGAATACAAGACAAAGAACAAGTTAGTAAAACAGATGATTAACAAATTATACAATATCTTCTCAATAGACAAATAAAATAAACATGATTCAATAAACACAATTTTGTATGACCATCACTGCTGGTTTCTGAGGTCAAAGACATAATTTAGTTTTACATCAACACAGTTTGGTGGATGAAAAAGCTGACCTTGATAGAGAAAAAAACAATGATTATGAATACATTATTCTGAAGTCATGAGAGACAAACACAGAGTGTGATCTATTTGAGTTCACACAACTCAGCAGCTAAAAAGTGTGAACCCCAAATTACTGCAAAATCCAGGCCAAATCCAGCATAGAGGGTGTGGGTGAATGTGGTCTGGACTCTGTGGAAGGAAAGAGTACCTGCACTGTGATCAAGGTACACTCCTACTCTAGAGGACACAAGACCTGGGATTTCTGTACAAATGTCTCTGTGTCTGAAGACATAATATTGATGACACTGTAAAGACACTGTAAAGACCACAATTTATAATTGTATACACACGCGCGCACGCACACACACACACACACACACACACACACACACACACACACACACACACACACACACACTTACAATGCACCTGTCCCTCTGGGTTGTCGGATCTAAACAGCTGACACATCCCTCCAGGTTATGGGAACGATGTTGCTTGTAAACACAGCACAATACATGGTTCACCTATGCTCCAAAATAACCAACATTATGGATACAAAAAGAGAAAAAAAGTAGGTAAATGTGTGTATGGGAGTATTTTAGCCTGTTATATAAGACTCATGTCCATCTTTTGGTCCCTGCATTATTCATGGTTTCCTTCCGTTTCCTTCCCCTACCACCCTATATTCAGCTCCTCAACTGTACTATTCTACTGCATCACTGATGTGATACACATGTTAGACTGACTCTTATTGCCACCTAGTGGATATAATAGTCAATAGCACCAAACAGACCAAAGGGCTGTTGTAGAAAAGGGACAGAAAGACATTCCCACATTAGGATCTGTGTGATGCTCCTGTCCTCACTGCTGTGTAAAGGTGTTCATAAGGTCAAAGAAGGATATTCTGTGGAAGCTGATTATTTATTGTACACCAGGTCTGCTACAACATTTGATTCCAGGTCTGCAGTGTTAAGATGCCTCCAGCTGGTGACGTGGATCAAACCTGGGTTATTTTTAACCAAACACAACACGATAGGAAACAAAGACTAGCTTCCTGTATCTCTGTGATGTGGGCGGCCACTCCTTCAGGAGACCTGAAGTAGTTTGTGTGTCTCTTAATTCAAATGGATTTTGTGAAACACATGTTTTATTATTATTCTTTTACGGCTGTACTTTAACCTGCTGTCTTGTGTTCTTTATTGTGTTCAGTGTCAAGTGGACTGGGAGACTGTAGTGTAAAATATACTGTATATAAAAAAGATAGGTTCCTGAGTGCCTAACATATTGAATTTCATATAGCATTTTGGACAAGAGCCTAATGCACTTTATCTAACTGTGTATATTTACCATTCTCAGGGCCCTAGGATCCTTTTGGTGATCATGAACAAGAGATTTGATTGTGGCAAAACGTTCATGCAACTACCAAGCCACACCTTCTTGTCTGAATGAACACACAAATACATGGTCAACAAATAGCTTGGCAAGCTGGCATGAGTGTTTGTGCCCAGCCTACCAGATATTCCATTTTTATCAGTTTCTCAAAGGACACGCATGCATGCACGCACGCACACACACACACACAGCCAGGAAGAACCTCCCATGTCATGTGATTTCTGAGTAAATGAAACCACACTGCACTCAGACTGTCAGACAGTCAGTTGTAAAATGGCACACACACACACACACACACACACACACACACACACACACACACACACACACACACACACACACACACACACACACACACACACACACACACACACACACACACACACACACACACACACACAGTAAAGCTTACTATCTACTTCTGTACCAACAACATATATTTGCTAGGGAAGTGTAGTCATCATATTGACTAAACTAATTACCGATAACATGCAATATTATAACTACGTCATAGCAAAGCCATAGAGAAAATAAAACATTTCCAGCTATATCTCAGGTATGTGCTGTTCTTTGGCTTGCAGGGCAGCGGTATCTGTCTGGTGTATGAAAATTACTAAATTATATACTGTCCAATCCTGTACCACTAGGATTTAGGACATCAACTATGAGGACAGGACACGATCCTCAGTATTACAATAACGTTATGGATTTTCAACAATATCCTGAATATTACAATAACATAGCCGTTCAATCATGAATAGATCAATTATGAATCAATGTATTGGTCCATTAATTAACAAGTTACTATTCTATACTCTAGCTGTATAGCCTGAATTCATCTTCCTGTATGTTCAGTATGTTTTGCATGTAAACATACTGTAGTGAGCGATCCCATCTGGAACATGTATGTAACACAACCACCAAACCTTACAATGTACAGATGAACTTTATATATGTAAGGAATGATTATCGCTGTTTAAAATGTAAACATTAAAATGATATTTTAGCAATTTAAAGAATTGATAAAAAGCACATGTGATGTGTATTGTTTGTGTTTTGGATCTTTATTTAAAACAACTTTGACTTATAATAATTATGTATTATTGCAGTTTATTACGCTAATCATATTAACCTACATACAGTTATTGTAAGTACACACACTAATGTACCAGTGTGTGTGCGTGTGTGCGTGTGTGCGTGTGTGCGCGTGTGCGCGTGTGTGTGTGTGTGTGCGTGTGTGTGTGCATGTGCGTGCGTGTATTTCATGTGGCTGCAGGTGGGCTAGAACTTTTTGGCGCCTGACACTTTTTCATAACTGAACATGAGTAATTGAGTACTTGTATTTATGTATGTTTATTCCCCTTATTAATCTTTTAGTATTGTATTTTCATCACTTATTTGCATTTTAGCTATACAGAACAGGATTTGGCCCATTGAGGTAGCATAAACATATCCTAAAATTATACTCATTACTTATGGTCACAAAGAGGTAAATGTGTGTGGATGGAAGTAGTTCAGCCTGGTATCGAAGGGATCCTGTCCAGCTCTGGGCCTCCGGAATCATTCAGGGCGTTTCCTCCCCCTCCCAACCTGTGCAGCTGCCTCTATTCTAATGTACTGTACTTCAGGAATCTGGTGTGACACACTGTTAGACTGACTCATATTGCCACCTAATCATTAACACCAAGCAGCAGTTTAACCTTTCTGATCTCAAAGGGGTCTTTGGGTGTCTCTTGTATTTGTAAAAAAAAAGGTTGGATATAAAGACCTTCCCAAATTAGGACATGTGTGACGCTCCTCTCAGCTTTGAAAAGATATTCATGAAGTCAAAGGTGGAATTCTGTGGAAGCAAATGATTTATTGCACACCAGGTCTGTTACAACCACAGCCCCTTAGGAGACCATGTATCTTGTATGCAACATTTCATAGTAGTACCGTAGGTAACTTAGGATCTTTGTTTTAACTCACCTTCAGATCCAGCCCCAGTCCACAAGGTAGGTCTGAAAAGGCTTTAGTTGAATAAATGTTTCTGTATGAATGTAATCGTATTGAATGTATTATTATTATTATTATTTTATGACTGAACGTTAACCTGCTGTCTTGTTCTTTTGCTGCTGTCACTGTAAAGTGGACTAGGACACTGTAGTGTAAAATAAAGTGTCTGAATTTGATGTGATTTGTGGTGGAGGGTTTATGGTGATCTAAGGCAGAATTAATTAATGGCAGAATAACGTCAACTTATAATTAAACTGAAAATGACTGACTCATGTCTCCTCCTACCGCGCGCACACACACACACACACACACACACACACACACACACACACACACACACACACACACACACACACACACCCCCCCCCCCCCCCCCCCCCAGGAAGAACCTCCCATGTCATGTGATTTCTGAGTATATGAAACCAGTCAAACCACACTGCATTCATTCTGTTTCTCAGTCTGTCAGACAGACAGTTGTAAAATGGCACAGCAAGGAGTTCAACTGGACCAGGAACAGTTCTGCTGTTCTATCTGTCTGGATCTACTGAAGGATCCAGTTAGTGTTCCCTGTGGACACAGCTACTGTATGGGCTGTATTAAAGGCTTCTGGGATCACGATGACCAGAAGGCACTCTACAGCTGTCCACAGTGCAGGGACACCTTTAACCCAAGACCTGATCTGAAGAAAAACAACATATTGGCTGAGGTGGTGGAGAGCCTGAAGAAAACAGGACTCCAAGCTGTTCCTCCTGATCTCTGCTTTGCTGGACCTGGAGATGTGGCCTGTGATTTCTGCACTGGGAGAAAACTGAAAGCTGTGAAGACTTGTCTTCAGTGTCTGGTCTCTTACTGTGACACTCACCTCCAGCCTCACTATCAATTTCCTGCCTTTAAGAAACACAAGCTGGTCAAAGCCTCCACCAAGTTTCAGGAGAGCATCTGCTCTCGTCATGATGAGGTGAGGAACATTTTTTGTCGTACTGATCAGCAGTGTATCTGTTATCTGTGCTGCATGGAAGAACACAAAGGTCACGACACTATCTCAGCTGAAGTAGAAAGGACTGAGAGACAGAAAGAGCTTGATATGAGTCAACAGAACATCCAGCAGAGAATCCAGGAGAGAGAGAAAGATGTGAAGATGCTTCACCAGGAGGTGAAGTCCATCAATCAATGTGCTAATAGAACAGTGGAGAACAGTGACACCATCTTTACTGAGCTCATCTCTTCCATTGAGAGAAAACTATCTGAGGTGAGGGAGCTGATCAGAGACCAGCAGAAACGTGAAGTTAGTGGTGTTGAAGAACAGAGGAAGTGTGTGGAGCAAGAGGTTACTGAACTGAGGAGAAGACATGCTGAGCTGGAGCAGATCTCACACACAGAGGATCACATCCATTTTCTGCATAGTTACACCTCCCTCTCAAGAATCAGTGAATCAACACACCCAATCAGCAGCAAAATCCGTCCTCTGCGATACTTTGAAGATGTAACTATGGCTGTGTCAAAGATGAGGGACAAACTAGATCACATTATTAAAGAGAAGCTGACAAATGTCTCAGAGACAGTGAATAGAGTGCATGGTTTGATGCCAATACCACCAGAACCCAAGACCAGAGCTGAGTTCTTACATTATTTATGTCCAATGACACTGGATCCAAACACGGCACATGAACGCCTGTCTCTGTCTAAACGGAATAGAAAAGTACTGAATATGATTCAACAACAATCATATCCTCATCACCCAGAGAGATTCACTGAATGCTGGCAAGTTCTGAGTAGAGAGGGTCTGACTGGACGTGGTTACTGGGAGGTAAAGTGGAGTGGAACCATTGTTTATATAGCAGTCTCATATAAAGATATTGGCAGAACAGGGATAAGTAATGAAAGTGGATTTGGGTACAATGATAAATCTTGGTGTTTACAGTGTTGGACAGGAGGTTATATTTTCAGACACAGAAACATTGAAACAAAAATCCCAGGTCTTGTGTCCTCCAGAGTAGGAGTGTACCTGGATCACAGTGCAGGTACTCTGTCCTTCTACAGTGTCTCTGACACCATGACTCTCCTCCACAGAGTCCAGACCACATTCACCCAGCCCCTCTATGCTGGATTGTGGCTTTCTGATGGAGCCACTGCTGAGATGTGTGACCTCAAGTAGATCAGACTTTGTGTTGGCAACTATTAATGGCTCTACAATAATTTCTTATTTTTTCGTTTCATTAAGGTCAACATTTTCAGCCTCCAAAAAAATAAACTGTTCTGTTGATCTACTGAGTATATTGCACAATGTGTTAATAATGTATTTTGCTATTTTGTTCTTCTCTTTTATTCATAAAATGTATTTAACAGGGTTTTTTTTTTCTTACATTTTTTGGTACCCGTTTTCTTTTAATATATTATGAAGTCACCATTATTTTATGGGTTTCATATTCCATGTGTAATATCATTCAATCATCTATTTCTTCATGTTTAATCAGAAGAAATAATCTCTCTCTCAAGGCAGATCGCAATTAACACTACAGTTATGTTTACATTCCTGACTGATTTTAAATTATTTAATTTAATGTAATAAGTAACCAACATGATAAATAGTTTTAGTTGAGTAAATGCTTGTGTATGCCTGTATGTGTATTGTGTTTATATTATTATTTATGACTGTACTTTAACCTATAGGTTCTGTATCGTTGTCAGTGTAAAGTCACCAATAAGTATGGTGATTTCACATTATATTATATTATATTAAATGATATTGGACATATAAGTGGGACAGCTATACTTTGTAATAATGATTTCATATTTGCAAAATCAGGCAATATCCTAGAGTGATCTTGAATTGTCGCTACAACACTTCACTAATCATAATTGAACATACATAAACTATATAAACAGAGGCAATATGATCATAACAATAATTCAGTCAACATCTGAGCATTTTCAATGCAGTTTCTTTTTTTTCCATCCATAATTTGAGTCCTCTGTTAAAAACATTGCCATCAGTATCTAGTTTGGGATCAGTTGGAACACTATATATATATATATATATATATATATATATATATATATATAGTTTTTTCCTCCTTCTTTTAGAAGTTTATTTTCATCACTCATTTGCATTTTAGCTATAAACATTACAGGATTTGACCCCTTGCTTGAGGTAGCATAAACATATCCTATAATTATACTGCTCAATCATTACTTATGGTCTAGCAACTTTATTTAACATCCCTCTGGATTATGGGAACGGTGTTGCTTGTAAAGACAACTCTATGAAAGTTGTTTTACGGGCCAAAGTGTCAAAATGTACATTGTGCACCTTTAAACTCTTCCAAAATAACCAACATTTTAAACACAAAGAGAGAAAGAAAAGTAGGTAAATGTGTGTGGATGGGAGTATTTCAGCCTGGTATCGAAGGGAACCTATCCAGCTCTGGGCCTCTTGACTCATTCAGGGTTTCCTCCCCATCTGCCTCTATTCTAATGTACTTCAGGAATCTGATGTGACACACTGTTAGATTGACTCTTACTGCCACCTAGTGGTAATACTAATACCAAACAGCAGTTTAACTTTTCTGATCTCAAAGGGGTCTTTGGGTGTCTCTTGTATTTGTTGAAAAGGGTGTATTTAAAGACCTTCCCACATTAGGACCTGTGTGACGCTCCTCTCTGCTGTGTAAAGATATTCATGAGGTTAAAGGTGTAATTCTGTGGAGGCAGATTATTTATTGCACACCAGGTCTGTTACAACCACTATAGGACAGTGGTTCTCACCTTTCTTATATTATTTGACAATTTGGCCAATGTTTTCTTTGAGGTATTGAAAAGGTCTTAAAAGTCCATAAAACAACAACAACAACAACAACAAAACATCTGGGGACCCCCCCTGAGGGTCCCGACCCACATGTTGAGAACCACTGCCTTTAATAGGAGAACATTGTATGTCACTTTTTGTACCTACAGTGTTAGGTAACTTAAGGATCTTTGGTTTAACTCACCTTCAGACCCAGCCCTGGTCTAAGCTGGGTCTGAAAAGCATTGTGTAAAGTAACTATATACATTTACTCAAGTAGCCTACTGTACATAATATATATATATATATTTTTAACTTTACTTGAGTATTTCCAATATTCAGTACTTTTAATTCTACTCCACTACAATTATTAGTTACTTACTTTGTAGATTATTTTGTATTATTATTACAAAGCATACATTAACAACATTTCGGCCAATTGAAAATAGCGATCAATGCAACATTGTGAGCTTGTAGATCTGCTATTTCAAAAGATTTGCATACATTTGAAAACTTGTGAAATGGGACAATCTGCATGGGTAGGCCTACTTCTATTTTTGGTAGCCTACTTTAAGTACATTTTGATACCAATACTTTTGTACTTTTACTCAAGTACATTTTGAATTCCAGACTTTTACTTGTAACAGAGACAGAGTATTACTACATTGATACTTTCACTTAAGTAAAACATGAGAGTACTTTTTCCACCACTGCTGAAGGCTTTAGCTTAGTTGAATAAAATGTACCGAAGCCCTGACGTCACTCGCTCATCCCCAAATAACATTATTGGGTCATCTTCAAGCCCCCAGAACCGCGGTAGAACCCAGTCTATGTGTATAGAACAGTGACGTTGACGTCGCCTGGTGGTCAAATCTGGGATTGCAGGACATCCGCATTTAAAACGCTACTGCGAATGCTTCTTTTGTCTGAAACGCTAGTGCGCCTGCTCTATTGGCTCCAAAATTGGAAGCCAAAAAAGTAGAGGTACTTTCGGGTGCTTCATACGCTTGTGAGCAACTTTCATTGAAATGAACTGGTGTGGGCGGGGCCGCCGTGCGCTCTCTAGATATATTATAACTCTATGGTCATCTATATCAAGGGCGTATCGTCATAGAGGCCAATGGGGCCAAGGCCCGGTCTGGAAAACTCTGCTCCCCCAGGGGAAAAAAACAAAAAATCAACATAACAACATTAGCACCCCATCACCCATTCTGTTGTAGCCAACCACAGAAATCCGCCTTTGTTTTCAAATCGGGCTTATTTGCATTCGGCCGGATTGTTAATGAGTGGCCATTAAAAACCGGTTTCCCCGTCAAACCATCGTTGCGCGAGAATGGGGGGGGGGGGGCAGTGGAAAAAAAGTACTCTATTATTTTACTTAAGTAAAAGTATCAATACTGCAATGTAGATACTCAAGTAAAAGTTAAAATGTACAGTACTTGAGTAAATGTAGCCTATAGTTACTTTACCCCCCCCCCCCCCGCCCCGGCCCCCCCCCCGTCGTCAGACTTCGGTACTCTTGGAGACTTGTGAATAAACTGGAAAGTATTCCTCTGAAACTTTCAAATACAATTTAAAAATGTATTATTATCATAATACATTTTAATCACTTTCAGCATGGAATGAGGGGTCAGAGAGAGAGAGAGAGAGAGAGAGAGAGAGAGAGAGAGAGAGAGAGAGAGAGAGAGAGAGAGAGAGAGAAAGAGAGGCAGGACAAGTTCCAGTGTATCTTGTCATTAAATATTGACCAGGGTTTTAATTGTTTATTTGATTAATTCAAAGCACACACACACACACACACACACACACACACACACACACACACACACACACACACACACACACACACACACACACACACACACACACACACACACACACACACACACACACACACACACAGTCAAAAAGAACCTCCCATGTCATGTGATTTCTGAGTAAATGAAACTGAACTGCATTCAGTCTGTTTCTCAGTCTGGCTGTCAGACAGTCAGTTGTACAATGGCACAGCAAGGAGTTCAACTGGACCAGGAACAGTTCTGCTGTTCTATCTGTCTGGATCTACTGAAGGATCCAGTGACTGTTCCTTGTGGACACAGCTACTGTATGGGCTGTATCAAAGGCTTCTGGGATAAGGATGACCAGAAGGGACTCTACAGCTGTCCACAGTGCAGGGAAACCTTTAACCCAAGACCTGATCTGAAGAAAAACAACATATTGGCTGAGGTGGTGGAGAGCCTGAAGAAGACAGGACTACAAGCAGTTCCTCTTGATCTCTGCTATGCTGGGCCTGGAGATGTGGCCTGTGATTTCTGCACTGGGAAAAAACTGAAAGCTGTGAAGTCTTGTCTTCAGTGTCTGGTGTCTTACTGTGACACTCACCTCCAGCCTCACTATCAATTTCCTGCCTTTAAGAAACACAAGCTGGTCAAAGCCTCCAACAAGCTTCTGGAGAACATCTGCTCTCTTCACGACGAGGTGAAGAAGGTTTTCTGTCGTACTGATCAGCAGTGTATCTGTTATCTGTGCTGCATGGAAGAACACAAAGGTCACGATACTATCTCAGCTGCAGTAGAAAGAACTGAGAGACAGAAAGAGCTAGATATGAGTCAGCAGAACATCCAGCAGAGAATACAGGAGAGAGAGAAAGATATGAAGGGGTTTCAACAGAAGTTGGAGTCCATCAATCAATGTGCTGATAAAGCAGTGGAGGACAGTGACACCATCTTTATTGAGCTCATCTCTTCCATTGAGAGAAAACGATCTGAGGTGAGGGAGCTGATCAGAGACCAGGAGAAACATGAAGTGAGTCTTGTTGAAGAACAGAGGAAGTGTGTGGAGCAGGAGGTTTCTGAACTGACGAGCAGACATGCTGAGCTGGAGCAGATCTCACACACAGAGGATCACATCCATTTTCTACAGAGTTACACCTCTCTCTCAAAGATCAATGAATCTACACACCCAGTCATCAGCAGTGTCTGTCACTTTGAAGATGTGACTGTGTCCGTGTCAAAGATGAGGGACAAACTAGAGGACATTCTTAAAGAGGAAGGGACAAACGTCTCAGAGACCGTGAATACAGTGGATGTTTTACTGTCGACACCACCAGAACCCAAGACCAGAGCTGAGTTCTTACACTATTCATGTCCAATCACACTGGATCCAAACACAGCACATGAACGCCTGTCTCTGTCTAAAGGAAACAGAAAAGTATCCAGGATGAACAATCAACGCCCAGAGAGATTCACTGACCGCTATCAGGTTCTGAGTGTAGAGGGTCTGACTGGACGCTGTTACTGGGAGGTAAAGTGGAGTGGAAACAAGGTTGATATAGCAGTCGCATATAATGATTTCTGCAGAACAGGGCACGATAAGGAATTTGGATTTGGAATGAATGATACATCTTTTTCTTTACAGTGTCAGGCAGGAGGTTATAGCTACAGATACAACGGTGAAGTACAGAAATTCACGGGCCATGTGTCCTCCAGAGTAGGAGTGTACCTGGATCACAGTGCAGGTACACTGTCCTTCTACAGCATCTCTGACACCATGACTCTTATCGGCATGTTCAAGGCCACATTCACCCAGACACTCTATGCTGGATTTTGGACAGCTGCAGAAAGCACTGCTGAGTTGTGTGACCTCAAGTAGATCTGACTCTGTCTCTCAAATCACATTATGTTTATTTTGTCTATAGGAAAGAAATTGTAGAATTTGTTAATAATCTGTTTTACTATTTTGTTATCTTGCATTCATACAGTACAGTTTATCTCAAGGAGCAATTTGGGATTTGTCATGTGTAATTGTTTAGTTTTTTTTGATATTCCATGTGATTCCATGTTGGAAACAATGATTCTATTCAATTTAATGCAATATAAAAGTAACCAACATATTAATAAATACAATCAGTTCAATAAATGTTTGTGTGTTTTATTATTTTTTGTTTTATGGCTGTACGTTAACCTCCTGTCTTTTGTTCTTTATAGTGTTTAAAGGGAAGTATAGTCATCATAATGACAAACTAATCGTCAATTTTCTGAAAATTGACATTTTACAGATATCTTCCACTTCTCAGGTATTTGCTGTTCTTTGGCTTGCAGGGCAGCTGTATCTGTCTGGTGTATGAATATTACTACATTATATCCTGTTAACTCCTGTACTACTGACAAGACCCTGAGTATTACAATAACGTTATGGATTTTCAACAATATCCTGAGTATTAAAATAGCATAGGCATTCAATCATGAATTGATCAACCATAAATCAATGTATTGGCCCATTAATTAACCAGTTACCACTCTATATCTATAGCTCTACGACCACCAAACTTACAATGTACACATTAACTTTATTTATGTACGGAGGAATGATTATCGCTGATTAAAATGTAAACATTGAAATGATATTTTAGCAATTAAATTGATAAAAAGCACATGTGTGTTATTTATGTTTTGGATATTTATTTAAAACAACTGGTTTTACTTACAAATGTCTTATTGCAGTTTATTACAGTATGTGTGTGTGTGTGTGTGTGTGTGTGTGTGTGTGTGTGTGTGTGTGTGTGTGTGCGCGCGCGCGCGTGCGTGCGTGCGTGTGCACAATAATACACAAAGATCCAACCAATAATATGTATCATGTTGGTACAGTATTGCACCCCCCTTCTATTACCCCCAAAAAAGATATTTCAATTCAATCAAAAATCGGCGATCAAAAAAACAAAAATCGAAAGTGGCCTGGATTTTTCTAGGGGAGGAGAGATCTTAGTTGGGCAGGCGACCGCCTGTCCTTCCTCTGCAGTGGGTACGCCTCTGGGAAGGAGTAGGCCTAGCACAGCAGGGCTCATACACCTTGCTTCATCACTGCACACTGCATAATGTTGTGTGTAAAGCTTGTTTTGTATTGCTAAAACGACACATCTGGGGGACGGGATATTACTGCAATACACGCACGCACGCACGCACGCACGCACGCACGCACGCACGCACACACAGATTGCTTAGGGTGCTGCTGCTGCAATACACACTGGGCCATTACAAAATCACAGGGGTGTTCAAGAAAGAAGACCTTGGCTGTAGTGATGCACAGAGTTGCTCATGATGAAACTTATAATTATATGAATAATATAATTTAATCAACAGTATTGATCATGCTGACGTATGAAATGGACTAAATGATATGTGTACAGTACAGTACCTGTGATGAAATGAGATATGTATTATTTGGTTGTTGTTCGTTTAAAGGATAAAGATGCATACATTGGGTGAAGGGTGGGGATCTCATTTTAAACAAGCTTAGTGCTTTATGAGCCTTCCAGTTTAGTATACCTTGTATTGTGAATTTGTAATTCCATGTACTGTTGTTCTCATGTCTTACTAAATATAGTACATCAATCAATCAAGATGATTTTGACTCAATTGGGAACATTGATATACATGTACTTTGAATTGTTCAAACGATTGGTATTCTGAAAATTATCTTGACTTTAAAAACGCTTTTTTCTATTTTTGTGAAAACCTTTATTCCTTTAACAAATATATACCTGCGAAATAAATAATTCTAAAATCCAATTTTTTACAATCAACATTATGAAATGTACAACCATTATTATGCTTCTCTCTTATAAATATTACTGTGTTGAACCTATAAATCTAAGGGTGGCCTAACTTGTTTGGGTATTGATTAAAAGGGTTTAGCTAGTATTCAAAAAAACGCCTCCTTGAATCCAATTATCCTGGATACAAAATAAATACTCTGATACCAAACCAACAGTCAAATTCAGCAGCGAAGCTACAGTTAATCTCAGGTGATGAAGGAGGGCCACTGCATTGGGCCATAGGCAGAGGTTTCCTACATTGAAATTAGGAGGGACGAGAAGGATGTCGTTAGATTTCAGAGCGAGTCGTTACAAAACGCTTAGAGATGTCTAGGGTTATGCCACAGACTTCTGAAACCTAATAAAATGGATAACGTAACATGATCCTGTATAAGATCATGTAGGATTAGAAACAATAATTAGCAATATCTTCTCAATAGACAAATAATATAAACATAATGACATATGATTCAATAAAAAAAGCTTAGGAGCATCACTGCTGGTTTCTGAGGTCAAAGACAAAATTTGTTTTTTATCAACACAACAGTTTGGTGGATGAAAATGCTGACCTTGAGAGAGAAAAAACAATGATTATGAATACATTATTCTGGAGTCATGAGAGACAAACACAAAGTGTGATCTATTTGAGGTCACACACTCACCGCTGCTAATTGTGAACCCCCAAGTACTGCAGTACTCTGGAGGACACAAGACCTGGGATTTCTGTACAAAATGTCTGTGTCTGAAAACATAATATTCATTACAACACTGTAAAGACCAATATTTATAATTGTATCCTAATCTACTTATTCTGGACCCTGTTCTATATATCTTTATATGAGACTGCTATATGAACAATGTCTCCACCCCACTCTACCTTCCAGTAACAGCGTCCAGTCAGAGCAGACCTTCTCTACTCAGAACCTGAATACATCCAGTGAATCTCTCTGGGTGATGAGGATATGATTGTTGTTTGCTTATCCTTGTTACTGTAGCCTTGTTACCTTTAGACAGAGACAGGCGTTGATGTGCTGTGTTTGGATCCAGTGTGATTTGACATGAATATTGTAAGAACTCAGCTCTGGTCTTGGGTTCTGGACTGGTGGTGTTGACAGTAAAACATCCACTCTATTCACTTTCTCTGAGATGTTTATCCCTTCCTCTTTAAGAATGCCCTCTAGTTTGTCCCTTATCTTTGACACAGACACTGTCATGTCTTCAAATATCTCAGAGGACGGACATTGGGTGTGTAGATTCACTGATCTTTGAGAGGGAGGTGTAACTAGAGGTGTCACTAGAGGGTGTCATGAGGATGCTGTAAGGGAGTGAAAATGATGACAATAAAGTAAAATGTGAAACATGAGTTGTGTGGTATACTGTAGACCAGTAGTTCTCAAAGTGGGTTCCGGGCGGCGGGGACCCCATGGGTCCTTGAGGGGTTTCCAGGGGGTCCACAGCTAAATTTGTTAATACAGCATCACAATAATTTTAACCCCTTTATCTATACTTTATACGTTCTCTATTTGAAAATTGCACATTTGTACAATGTGTACGTCTGCTACTGTTTTAAAAATCTTGAAAGTGTTACAAGCAGAGATTGTATGTACTTGATGCAATAAACTGAAGCAACGTTTATTCTAAAAAGACAAATAAAGATGTATACTCCTCAATTGTTACTTATGGTCTAGCAGTTGTTTAAATGGTAAATGGTGCATTTAATATAGCACCTTTATCCAAAACACTTTACAATGTGCCATGCATTACATTCACCCATTCACACACACACTTAAGCAGAGGATCCCATGCAAGGCACCGACCTGCTCATATGGAGCAACTATGTGTTCAGTGTCTTGCTCAAGGACACTTCGACACTGACACTGGAGCCAGGGTTCGAACTGGGAACTTCAACCTTCTGTTTCCCAAGCGGCTACTCTACCTCCTGAGCCATTGCCACCCCCAAACAAGCAGCCAATTACAATGCACCCTCTGGGTTATGGGATCTAAACAGCTGACACATCCCTCCGGGTTATGGGAATGATGTTGCTTGTAAACACAGCTCTTTGGAAATTGTTTTTACTGAAAGTGGCAAAATACCTGGTTCACCTTTAATATACTATAAAATGACCAACATTGTGGACACAAAGAGAGAAAAAAAGTAGGTAAATGTGTGTGGATGGGAGTATTTTAGCCTGGTATAGGACTCATGTCCATCTTTCGGCCCCTGCATCATTCATTGTTTTCTACCTCTCCCACCCTGTTCATCTCCTCAACTGTACTATTCTACTGCATTACTATGACTAGAAGCTCGCCCCCGCTACGCGGGGGCTCGCGTCTAGCCCGCGGCCACGCCCACGTTGCGCCCGCGGCCACTTGGCAACTCATATAAGTGGCGTAGCGTCATGAGGGTCAGTGGGGCCGTGGCTCGGTCAGTGAAGACCCTGTAGTGCGGATGATATGTGGCATAGAGGGGCAGATTGTAAATCCCCAGAGGAAACATCCGTGGGCTACCATTGGTTCAGCGATGTGTGCGGTCGCCCTGCGGCCCCTCCTCCTCCACCAATGTGCAGTATTGAGAGCCCTGACGTCACAACAATTGGAGCGATGGGCACTGCACTGTGGTTGGTTAGGGTACACCTAGGGCCCAGGTAGAACCCAGTTAAAGCCTGCATGGGCAAACCCAGTTAGGACCCGCCTTGGTCCCACATAAACATGGCTAGTTGGGGCCCACCTAAGGGCCAGGTAGAAGCTACTTATAGCCTGCATGGGCATCGCAGTTGGGACTGAAGTGGATGCCGCTGACATTGCTGACATGGGGTCCATATGGTTTAGCCCACCTTGAAACCATATGGGAACTACGCTGGCATGCTGGCTGTAATGCAAACGCTGCATCATACCTGCAGTGTGTAGTTTGATGTTGTGTGTGTAGCAGATATACCTGCAGTGTGTAGATCAATGTCCATATGAAAGTCAATGCCCAGCAGTGTTTTTTTTCCCCAGCAGAGTTTCTAGTGTCTCTGTGTCTCTCTGGAAGAGGTTGCACATGAACTCTGCAGCCGCACTGAGGCGCTCCAACACAAACACTCTGACATTAAGCTGCTTCACACAACAAACATCAGCACCACGCTGCTGTTTGTCCAAAAGACACAATATCTCCTCTCCCACCGACGTCATGTGTTCATTTATCGACAGCCGTACAGACTCCTTTTGACACATTTTACCTCGTTTATCCAGCTCTCACTGACTCTCCACATCGGGCTGTTATTTTGCTGCGATCAAGTCAACGATGTGAGAGATTAGCTATCACAGACGGACGGACAGGGGGTGAAACATAGTCTTGCGCCATGCCTTTCGGCCTGGCGGAGACAATAAAAAAACGAAAGTAAAGGAAATGGCCATTTCTGCAACAGAAGTAGTCAACAAACTATACTATGAAAACATGGGCCACATTGGCAAAGAATGTAAGAAAGAGGCAATCATGTAGAAAATAGCCGATCTACAAGCTTACAAAGCCTCTCAACGTGAGGCGTTTCGAGCTTGTAGATCGGCTATTTTCACAATATTTACTTGTGGAACGGAGTCAAACAGAATGGGGGGGTCCCAGATGAAGTACGTGTATTGGGGGGGGCGGCGTGAAAGGGTTGATAAGCACTGCTCTAATCGGAGCGAAATTATCTGAAATTACTACATGACCATAATGCAGCCTAACATGCGTTGCACGGGGCGGTCCTGCCATTACGTTAGTTACTGTAGTTGCTGTGGAGCTACATAGTTCTCCAGAAGACACACACAAACATACACCATCTACAATGGACGAACTGAGCAGCAATATTGACATTCACCACACGAACGTGCATTGTTGACAAAGTGATTGCACAGCCGCTGCAGGCATGACAACCACGTTAGCGTTAGCGACATGGCAGCTATCACAGCGCCCTGTCCGTCGTGCTGCAACTGCCTGTGATGGCTACAGCAGTAACAGCAAGCTGTCTGCGATGCCATTGTCTGGAGACTGCTCTTAGCGTGACACGACCAATGAGAGTGAGCGCTGTAGTTGTTGCTAAGATACGGTGGCGTCTCTGCCCCATAGCTTGTAGATCTCTCACACATGATTGGCGTAGGCTGCGTTGCCAGGTCTGACTTTGTGTCTAAGCAATGGTCGGCTTATTTTTGCGCGCCTTTGGGCTCGTTTGCATTGTGCGCACGGCAGCGCTTGTTTAGCGTACGTCAGCGCGACGTGGCAACGGACGTGGCAACGTGAAAGGTGATTGGCTGGTGAAAAGAAACACCCGGACGTGAATTTTGTGTTGGCGAAGTGATTTGCATAAGTATTGGAGCATAATGCGTTTGATATTAATTGTACATCCTGCAAGTACAGTGATGGGATGCGAAGCAGCTGGTGTCACAGGCAGAATATTGAGGAATTTTGGGGGAAAATGTGGAGTTAGTTGGGCCATGTGTCTACCATGTGTCTGCTTGGCAATTGAGCACATACACTCGTGTACACTCCATGACTGTGGCCGTCAATTATGGTAGCAAGATGTGATATACAGTTAGACTGACTCTTATTGCCACCTAGTGGATATAATAGTCAATAGCACCAAACAGACCAAAGGGCTGTGTAGAAAAGGGTGGATAGAAAGACATTCCCAGATTAGGGCCTGTGTGATGCTCCTCAGTCCTCACTGCTGTGTAAAGGTGTTAATAAGGTCAAAGAAGGATATTCTGTGGAAGCTGATTATTTATTGTCCACCAGCTCTGCTACAACATTTGATTCCAGGTCTGTGGTGTTAAGATGCCTCCAGCTGGTGACGTGGATCGAACCTGGGTTATTTTTAACCAGACACAATACGATAGGAAACAAAGACTCGATTCCTGTATCTCTGTGATGTGGGCGGC
Source organism: Gymnoscopelus microlampas (assembly GCF_963454915.1). Taxonomy (NCBI): domain Eukaryota; kingdom Metazoa; phylum Chordata; class Actinopteri; order Myctophiformes; family Myctophidae; genus Gymnoscopelus; species Gymnoscopelus microlampas. Next base: position 15,855,485 of record NC_139942.1, read on the forward strand.
CACTCCTTCAGGAGACCTGAAGTAGGTTGTGTGTCTCTTAATTCAAATGGATTTTGTGAAATACATGTTTTATTATTATTATTTTATGACTGTACTTTAACCTGCTGTCTTATGTTCTTTATTGTGTTCAGTGTCAAGTGGACTGGGAGACTGTAGTGTAAAATATACTGTAAGATAAAAAAGATAGGTTAACTCTTTCCTGAGTGCGTAACATATTGAATTTCATATTGCATTTTGGACAAGAGCCTTACAATATAGTCAGGGGATATTAAAAAAGTCTTGGAATAAATTCCTTACCAAAAAAAATCTTCACCAATGTGTTTGCAAAGGTGTCTAGTAACACATCACAACTTTATTGAAATTCAGTATCCCTAGGAGAATTTTTGACAGCTCCTTAAAGTTGGAGTACCCACCATAACCTTGGTTAAAAAAAAAAAAACCCAAAAAAATCCAAATTCAATTCTGTTTTAAGTAGCATGTGAGGTGTCAAACTAGGGTATTTTTATGATTCTGAATCCATTGGAATCATTTTTTTTACACAAAAAGTATACATGGCTATGGCTATGCCCAACCTACCAGATGTTCCTGTTTTATCAGTTTCTCAAAGCACACGCACAAGCACGCACAAGCACACACACACACACACACACACACACACACACACACACACACACACACACACACACACACACACACACACACACAAGCAAGCCTACTATCTACTTCTGTACCAACAACATATTTGCTTCTCTCAGGGCTGTGGCTTGGTAGGGAAGTCTTGTCATCATAATGACAAAACTAAATACAGATAACATGCAATATTATAACTACATCATAGCAAAGTCACTTTCACTAGTAAAAACTACTTTTAAAATAACAAATGCATATGATCCACAACAATGAAAAAGACTAATCTCTTATTTTTTTTAATATAAAGTATATTAGCACTGTCCCAGTCCACTTTACTGTAACAACAACGTAAGACTGCAGGTAAAAGTACAGTCATACAATAATAATATGAACATAAAGTCATACACAAACATTTATTCAACTATAGTATTCATCATGGTGTTTACTATTTATTACATTAATTTGAATGGACATGTTTATTGTGAACAGGTCTATGAATTAAAAGTACAGATAGATGAATTCAGGCAGCTTACTGACCATACTCCAGATGCTTAGTTCTGCACTACAAAGCTATAGAGTAGTAACTGGTTAATTAACGGACAAATTGATCAATTAATGATTAAATGCCTAACACAACAAAATCCATAATGTTATTGTAACTTAGGATATTTTCCCGTCCTCATAGTTGATGTCCTATCCTGCAAATAGTGTTTGTTGATTGTGTATGTGTGTGTTCATTCAGATATAAAAAGTAGGTGTGGCTTAGGAGTTGTATGAGTGTTTTGGCATGATCAAATTCTTGTTCATGACCACCAAAAGGCCCCTATAGGCCCGAGGACAGTACATTTACACAATCAGATAAAGTGTATTGTAAGGCTCTTGTCCAAAATGCGATCTGAAATTCAATATTTTTCGCACTCAGGAAAAAAAGGCTATCTTTTTAATTATTATACAGTATTTTACACTAAAGTCTCCCTGTCCAAAGAAGGTTAAAGTGCAGCCATAAAATAGTAATAATAAAAAACACAAACATTTATTCAACTAGTATTTATTATGTTGGTCAGTTTTTTACATTACATTAAATTAAATCCCAAAATGTCTGTGAATTAATTTGCAATGTTTATTCACATACTTATTTTTTTTATCAATATCATTGAAGGTTATTTCAAATGGAATATCAAACCCACAAAACAATTACACAATAAAATGGTATGAAAAGCCCAAACATTCCTCCATGAGATAAATTGTAGGCTTACTGTATGAATGCAAGATATGAAAATAGTAAAACAGATTATTAACAAAGTATACAAAATATTGTCTATGGACCAAATAAACAAGATTTGAGAGACAAACAAAGTCAGATATACTTGAGGTGACACAACTCAGCAGTGCTTTCAGCATCAGTCCAAAATCCAGCATAGAGGGTCTTGGGGAATGTGGTATTGACTGTGCTAAGGAGAGTCATGGTGTCAGAGACGCTGTAGAAGGACAGAGTGCCTGCACTGTGATCCAGGTACACTCCTACTCGGGACGACACAGGACCTGAGATTTCTGTATCAATGCCTTGGTGTCTGAAATTATAACCTTCGGCCCTACACTGTAAAGACCAGGATTTATCATTGTGCCCAAATCCACTTTCATTCTGGGTACCTGTTCTGCTGATATCTTTATATGCAACTGATATATCAACCTTGTTTCCACCCCACTTTACCTCCCAGTAACAGTGTCCAGTCAGACCCTGTACACTCAGAACCTGATAGCAGTCAGTGAATCTCTCTGGGCGTTGATTGTTCATCCTTGTTACTTTTCTGTTTCCTTTAGACAGAGACAGGCGTTCATGTGCTGTGTTTGGATCCAGTGTAATTGGACACGAATATTGTAAGAAATCATCTCTGGTCTTGGGTTCTGGTAATGTCTGCAAAAGTTTTTTCTTCCTTTGTTTTGCCAATGGGTTCCCAGATTGGGGTTCTGGTGGTGTCGATAGTAAAACATCCACTCTATTCACTGTCTCTGATATGTTTGTCCCTTCCTCTTTAAGAATGTCCTCTAGTTTGTCCCTCATCTTTGACACGGACACAGTCACATTTTCAAAGTGAAAGACACTGCTGATGATTGGGAGTGTAGATTCACTGATCTTTGAGAGGGAGGTGTAACTGTGTAGAAAATGTATGTGATCCTCTGTGTGTGAGATCTGCTCCAGCTCAGCATGTCTGCTCCTCAGTTCAGAAACCTCATGCTCCACACACTTCCTCTGTTCTTCAACATGACTCACTTCATGTTTCTCCTGGTCTCTGATCCGCTCCCTCGCCTCAGATCGTTTTCTCTCAATGGAAGAGATGAGCTCAGTAAAGATGGTGTCACTGTTCTCCACTGCTCTATCGGCACATTGATTGATGCACTCTACCTCCTGGTGAAGCACCTTCACGTCCTTCTCTCTCTCCTGGATTCTTTGCTGGATGTTATGCTGACTCGTATCAAGCTCTTTCTGTCTCTCAGTCCTTTCTGCTGCAGCTGAGATAGTATCGTGACCTTTGTGTTCTTCCATGCAGCACAGATAACAGATACACTGCTGATCAGTACGGCAGAAAACCTTCTTCACCTCGTCGTGAAGAGAGCAGATGTTCTCCTGAAGCTTGCTGGAGGCTTTGACCAGCTTGTGTTTCTTAAAGGCAGGAAATTGATAGTGAGGCTGGAGGTGAGTGTCACAGTAAGAGACCAGACACTGAAGGCAAGACTTCACAGCTTTCAGTTTTCTCCCAGTGCAGAAATCACAGGCCACATCTTCAGGTCCAGCATAGCAGAGATCAGGAGGAACAGCTTGGAGTCCTGTCTTCTTCAGGCTCTCCACCACCTCAGCCAATATGTTGTTTTTCTTCAGATCAGGTCTTGGGTTAAAGGTTTCCCTGCACTGTGGACAGCTGTAGAGTCCCTTCTGGTCATCCTGATCCCAGAAGCCTTTGATACAGCCCATACAGTAGCTGTGTCCACAAGGAACAGTCACTGGATCCTTCAGTAGATCCAGGCAGATAGAACAGCAGAACTGTTCCTGGTCCAGTTGAACTCCTTGCTGTGCCATTTTACAACTGACTGTCTGACAGATTGAGAAATAGACTCAGTGCAGTATGGTTTCATTTACTCAGAAATCACATGACATGGGAGGTTCTTCCTGGCTGTGTGTGTGTGTGTGTGTGTGTGTGTGTGTGTGTGTGTGTGTGTGTGTGTGTGTGTGTGTGTGTGTGTGTGTGTGTGTGTGTGTGATAGGAGGAGAAATATGAGTCAGTAATTTTCCACTTGCGTTGAATACATCAAAAAAACTAAGCAGGTTAAAGTTCAGTCATAAAATAATAATACAAACACACACACAAAGAGTCTCCTTTGTATCTCCTACAGGAACCGCTGCCTACCGGTCCGCTGGTCATCAAATTATTGGCTTAGGAATGCAAAAAAATATCCATGAATTCAAGTCTCCATGGGGTGACTAATCGATGTTTTGGGGGGGTGAACTATTCCTTTAAAATAGACACAACTCTCTTTCTCTCTCTGCCCTCACTCCATGCTAAAGGTGATTCAAATGTATTTAGTTATTGTTTTATTTGCTACTATTTTAATTGTGACCGTTTCAGAGGAACATTTACTTATCGGTTTATTAAGTCAACTTCTCTAGATGATTATAAACCCTCCTTCACAAAGCACATCAAATTCACATTAACTGTATTTTACGTTACAGTGTCCCAGCCCACTTTACAGTGACAGTAATAAGGATCGTACAACAGCAGGTTATTTAAGTTCAGTCAAAAGAAAAAACAAAACAAAAAACACAGAGCCTTTTGAGACCCGGCTTGGTGTAGCAAAAAAAAACGAATTACAGATAACATGCAATATTATAACTATGTCATAGCAAAGCCATAGAGATATCCAGCTATATCTCAAGTATTTGCTGTTCTTTGGCTTGCAGGGCAGCAGTATCTGTCTGGTGTATGAATATTACAAAATTATATACTGTCCAATCCTGCACCACTGACACTATGATAGGATATCAACTATGAGGACAGGACAAGATCCTTAGTATTATAATAACGTTATGGATTTTCAACAATATCCTGAATATTACAACAACATAGGCGTTCAATCATGAATCGATCAATCATGAATCAATGTATTGGTCCATTAAATAACCAGTTACTAGGCTACTCTATAGCTATAGCTCTATAGCCTGAATTCATCTTCCTGAACTTTCAGTATGCTTTGCATGTAAACATACTGTAGTGAGCGATCTGGAACATGTAACACAACCACCAAACCTTACAATGTACAGATGAACTTTATTTATGTAAGGAATTGATTATCGCTTTTTAAAATGTAAACATTAAAAGGATATTTTAGCAATTAAAATAATTAATAAAAAGCACATGTGATGTGTGCTGTTTGTGTTTTGGATCTTTATTCAATAAAAAGCAAGTCTCTTGCGCACCTACAAAGGCAACAGGTGCGTAGGAGAAGACCAACCGAGGGCCCAACTCACTGAAAATGAAAAACTCCCTGTTACATATTTGAGTTCTATATAAGGGTTTTATTGTATATTCTGTTGCATTGGTATATGCACCCCTGATATGAATTCATCCAGCTCAGGTCCTGCTGTGGAGGAGACCTGGCTGCCACTGATTGGCTAGGCGCCTTCAATCAGACTGGACCAAGGCCTCCTATTTATGAGCTGTCAGCAGCTGTGTGCATTGGCAGTGTGTTACATGCTGTCCACTGAGGGGTGTGTTGCAATAGGTGTGCTAAAAGTTTGGCAGCCCCTGTGCTCTACAGGTGCCCACATTTTGAGTTTGTGAACCCGCTACTTTCTGTTGTACGATAGTTTCAACCACAACCTTGTTGTATGCATTACAAACCACCAGCGCCAGCTTTTTGTAACCAAACCTTTTTCCTTATGTAGATTAGAACAGATAGATTAGTTTAGATTCCCATTGTACTTTTTGTTTTGATGTAGGTTAGGATAGTTGGAGGGTTAAAAGTAAGGATAGGTAGGTTTTATGTGTTTATTGGTTATCTGGGGTTGTCCAGATTCAAGTGCATCCATTGTAAAATATTGTATTAAGATTCCCTTGTAAATATAATTTCAAACGTAAAAGAAATCAAAAGAAGGTCATGTAATAAAACAACAATTCACTTTTTAACATGATGTCACGGTCCTTTCATTCCCTAGACTAAGGATCCCACACACTGTCTTCAAATGCAATCAAAAAGTTGAAAAAAAAGGAAAAAAAAGTCTGAATGGGAAACTGGATCTTTATTTAAAACTGGTTCGACTTACAATATGTCTTATTGCAGTTTACAGTAATGTATTACTGTATATTGGTCAACATAAACTCTTTGTAAGTAGGCTACACACGTTAATCTGATGGTGCTATGTACGTGTGGCTTACCACCCAAAATCACACTGCCTGTTCGTATGTGTGCGTGTGTGTATTTCATGTAGCTGCGGGTGTGGCTAGAAATCTTTGGTCCGATAATATTGTAATATTAGTTAAACTGACACAGAAAAATTAAGAGTGCACTAATACCACTTTTTCATGACTGAGTATGAGTATGAATATGAGCATTTACAATAATGGTGTTTCCTTTCTTTTTCTTTACTAGTTTTTTAATTCTTATTTTATCACTTGCAACGTTTTCATTTTAGCTGTACAGAACCGGATTTGTCCCCTTTGAGTGGTATAAACATGTACTAAAATTATACTGCTCAGTCATTACTTATGGCCGAGCAGTTTTTTAACGTCCCTCTGGGTTATGGGATCTAAATAGCCGACACATCCCTCCGGATTATGGGAACGATGTCACTTACTTTTTTACTGCGTTTTTACTGGTCAAAGTGTCAAAATGGTACAGTACATTGTGCACCTTTACAATCATGAAAAAATAACCAACATTTTGGACACAAAGAGAGAGAAAAAAGTAGGTGAATGTGTGAGGGATTATTTTATCCTGGTATAATAGGGGCCCGGTCCTCCCCCAATCATTCAGCTTTTCCTCCCACCTTGTGTGGCTTTCTCTATTCCAGGGGTCTTCAACAGGGGGTCCGAGACCCAGGGGGTTCTTAGAGTTACTACAGGGGGTCCGTCAAATCTTTGTGTGATGGGGAACATTAGCCGAAAATAGCAGATCTGGGAGCTTGTAGATTGCCTATTTTGGTGAAGAGGGGGGAAAATAGCAGACCAAGTACAGAACCAAAGTTTACTAAATATTGAATATTTAAAAGGTTAACTATCTGAAAATACACATTAACATCAATCCAACACTGATGATAGTGCTGTCAAACAAGTCTATGAAGCAATCTATGAAAACGTTTAATCTGCAACAAAATTTTGTACAATATGTAGTGAGGGTCCCTGCTTCATCTCTCTCAGCTAAGGCGTCCTTGGCCTGAAAAAAGTTGAAGACCCCTGCTCTATTCTAATGTATTTCAGGAATTTGACACACTGTTAGACTGTTAGACTAGATCATTAACACCAAACAGCAGTTTATTTTCTTTTCTGATCTCAAAGGGGTCTTTGGGTGTCTCTTTGTAGAAAAGCATTGATAGAAAGAAATGGTCCACATTAGGACCTGTGTGACGCTCCTCTCTGCTGTGTAAAGATGTTCATATGGTCAATGTACAAGGTAATGGATAGGCTAGGAATGACGTATATTGGGAACTTAATAATCTTATTTTTAACTCAACTTCAGAGTCTGCTGTGTGACTGTATTAGTATTGTATTTTTTATTATTCTTTTATGACTGAACTTTAACCTGCTGTCTTACGTTCTTTATTGCTGTCCGTGGACTGAGACACTGTACCGTAAAATACAGTGTAAGTGAATTTGATGGGATTTGTGAAGGAGGGTTTATGATCCTCTAAGGCAGAGAAGTAAACTGTCACAATTAAAATGATACCAATTAAACAATAACTAAATACATTTTAATCACCATTAGCATGGAGTAAGGGGACAGAGAGAGAGAGGAGAGAGACAGGATGAGTTCCAGTTGATCTTGTCATTAAATATTGATCAATTTAATTGAGTTTAATTTGATAATTTCAAAGCAATAAGAAAATGACCGACTCATATATTTCCAAGCAATGAATCGCAGCGAAATAGACCTCTGTAAATACTTCTGTAAACACACACACACACTCACAAATGCAATCAGGCACGTGTGCACCCACACACAAAACACGCACACATATTATTTTATGACTGAACTTTAACCTGCTTAGTTCATTTGATGTATTCAACACAAGTGGAAAATTACTGACTCATATTTCTCCTCCTACCGCGCACGCGCGCGCGCGCACACACACACACACACACACACACACACACACACACACACACACACACACACACACACACACACACACACACACACACACACACACACACACACACACACACACACACACACACACACACACACACACACACACACACACACACACACACACACACACACACACACAGCCAGAAGAACCTCCCATGTCATGTGATTTCTGAGTAAATGAAACCATACTGCACTCAGTCTTTCTCAGTCTGTCAGACAGTCAGTTGTAAAATGGCACAGCAAGGAGTTCAACTGGACCAGGAACAGTTCTGCTGTTCTATCTGTCTGGATCTACTGAAGGATCCAGTGAGTGTTCCCTGTGGACACAGCTACTGTATGGGCTGTATTAAAGGCTTCTGGGATCAGGATGACCAGAAGGGACTTTACAGCTGTCCGCAGTGTAGGGAAACTTTTAACCCAAGACCTGTTCTGAAGAAAAACAACATGTTGGCTGAGGTGGTGGAGAGCCTGAAGAAGACAGGACTCCAAGCTGTTCCTCCTGATCTCTGCTATGCTGGACCTGGAGATGTGGCCTGTGATTTCTGCACTGGGAGAAAACTGAAAGCTGTGAAGACTTGTCTTCAGTGTCTGGTCTCTTACTGTGACACTCACCTCCAGCCTCACTATCAGTCTCCTGCCTTTAAGAATCACAAGCTGGTCAAAGCTTCCACCAAGCTTCAGGAGAACATCTGCTCTCGTCACGATGAGGTGAAGAAGATTTTCTGCCGTACTGATCAGCAGTGTATCTGTTATCTGTGCTGCATGGAAGAACACAAAGGTCACGATACGGTTTCAGCTGCAGCAGAAAGGACTGAGAGACAGAAAGAGCTTGATACGAGTCAACAGAACATCCAGCAGAGAATCCAGGAGAAAGAGGAAGACGTGAAGGTGCTTCACCAACAGGTTGAGTCCATCAATCACTCTGCTGATAGAGGAGTGGAGGACAGTGACACCATCTTTACTGAGCTCATCTCTTCCATTGAGAGAAAACGATCTGAGGTGAGGGAGCTGATCAGAGACCAGCAGAAAAGTGAAGTGAGTCGTGTTGAAGAACAGAGGAAGTTTGTGGAGCATGAGGTTACTGAACTGAGGAGCAGACATGCTGAGCTGGTGCAGATCTCACACACAGAGGATCACATCCATTTTCTACAAAGTTACACCTCCCTCTCAAAGCTCAGTGAATCTACACACCCAGTCATCAGCAGTGTCCGTCACTTTGAAGAAGTGACTGTGACTTTGTCAAAGATGAGGGACAAACTAGAGGACATTCTTAAAGAGGAAGGGACAAATGTCTCAGAGACAGTGAATACAGCAGTGGATGATTTACTGTCGACACCACCAGAACCCAAGACCAGAGCTGAGTTCTTACAATATTCATGTCCAATCACACTGGATCCAAACACAGCACACCAACGCCTGTTTCTGTCCAAAGGAAACAGAAAAGTAACAAGGATGAACAATGAACGCCCAGAGAGATTCACTGACTGCTATCAGGTTCTGAGTACAGAGGCTCTGACTGGACGTCGTTACTGGGAGGTAGAGTGGAGTGGAAGCAAGGTTGATATAGCAGTAGCGTTTCGGGATTTCAGCAGAACAGGGACCCAGAATGAAAGTGGATTTGGATTGAATGATAAATCTGTTTCTTTACAGTGTCAAGCAGGAGGTTTTAATGTCAGATATAATGGCAAAGTACTGAAATGCAAAGCTCCTGTGTGCTCCAGAGTAGGAGTGTACCTGGATCATAGTGCAGGTGCACTGTCCTTCTACAGCGTCTCTGACTCCGTGACTCTCATCGGCTGGTCCAAGGCCACCTTCACCCAGCCCATCTATGCTGGACTCTGGACTGGTGCTGAAAGCACTGCTGAGTTGTGTGACCTCAAGTAGATCTGTCCTTGTTTGTCTCTCATGACTCCACAAAAATGTCACTGTAATCATTATGTGTATTTTGTCTATTGTATAATTTGCTAATGATCTGTTTTTGTTCTCTTGCATTCATAAAGCACAATTTGTCTTATGGAGGAATTTGGGCATTTTATTGTGTAATTATTTTGTGGGTTTGAAATTCTATTTGAAATAACATTCAATGATGATTTCATTTGAATAAACATAGCAAATTAACTCAGACATGTTGGAACTAAATTATTCTATTCTATTTAATGTAATACAAAGTAACCAACATAATAAATACTATTAGTTGAATAAATGTTTGTGTGTTTTATTATTATTATTTCATTTGTACTTTAACCTTCTGTCTCATGTTCTTCATTGCGTTCAGTCTCTGTGACTGTCGTGTAAAATACTGTAGACGGTATAATAATTAAAAAGAGAGATTAGCCTTTTTTCCTAAGTGCGAAACAAATTGAATTGAATTTAGTGTCTTGGACAAGAGCCTTAGAAGAAACTTTTGGCAAAACATTTGTGCAACTCCTAAGCCACACCTATTGCTTATATTTGAATGAAAACACACACATTTACATGGTCAACAAACAGCTTGGCATGAGTGTTTGTGCACAGCCCTACCAGATGTTGCAGTTTCTCAAAGGACACGCACGCACGCACACGCACACACACACACACACTTATATTTATATATATATATATATATATATATTATATATAGATCTGTTTTTGTTCTCTTGCATTCATAAAGCACAATTTGTCTTATGGAGGAATTTGGGCATTTTATTGTGTAATTATTTTGTGGGTTTGAAATTCTATTTGAAATAACATTCAATGATATATTTTTTATGTGAATAAACATAGCAAATTAATTCACAAACATGCTGGAACTAAATTACACTATATATATATACATATATATATACATATATATATATATATATATATATATATATATATATATATATATATATATATATACATACATATACATATATATATATATATATATATATATATATATATATATAGGACACACAACAATTGTACAGTAGGGAAGTACTAATTACTAAATACTAAAAACTAAATACTAATTACACATGCTGTAACATGCAATATTATATATCATAGTAAAGCCAGAGAGCTACTTCCCTGTTTTCCAGATATCTGCTCCTTCTCAGGTATGTGCTGTTCTTTGGCTTGCAGGGCAGCGGTATCGGTCTGGTGTATGAATATAACTCAAGTATATCCTGTACATTCTGTACCACTGACACTAGGATAGGACATCAAGAGTACCTGACAATATCCTGACTATTGCAATAACGTTATGGATTTTGCAGTGTAGGCATTAAATCGTTAATTGATCAATCATGAATCAATCTATTAGTCCATTAATTAACCAGTTACTACTTTATAAATGTGTGGTGTAGAACATCATCTGGAGTATGGGCATTAAGCTAGGCAGTGGATTAATTAATCTTCCTGTGTATTGGCATTAAATTCCATTCAAATTAACATAACGAATAGTAACCAACATGATAAATACTATTAGTTGAATAAATGTTTACATATGTGTGTTGTGTTTGTATTATTCTATCATGATTTTACCTGAACCTTCTGTCTTATTTTCTTTACAGCTGTCACTACAGTGGACAGGGGCACTATTGTGTAAAATAGACCTGTATAGTAATAAAGAAGAGAGAGAGAGAGATGAACATTTTGTTGATCATTTAAGTTCATACGTGTATTTGGACAAAATCCTTACAATGCACTTTATATCACTGTAAACCATGGTCTCAGGGCCCCAGGATTTTGATGGCCCGAAGCAAGATTTTGTTTTTGCCCCCACAACATTCCTAGTGGAACCACCAAATCAATAGCTTATATCTGAATGAACACACACACACGCAGAGCTTGGTATGAGTGTTTGAATAAAAGGTACGAGTAGTGTCTTGTACACAGCGCACGCCGCACAGCCCTTTATGCAAACTTACACCCAAGCTGAAAGTTTGCATATACCGGTATTGTTTTATCAGTTTCTCAAAGGACTTTGTAACCAGGGTGGTCAGGTTAACTTGCATGTTATCATAAAATTGTACAAAACAACAGCTATATACTACTGTAGGAAAACCACACTTCTCTCAGGTAGTTTCTGCTCTGTGGCTTGGAAGGGAAGTGTAGTCATCATAATGACAAACTGACAAACATGCAATAACAACTGCAGTATGTTATAGCAAAGCCAGAGAGAAATGTGTCATTTTCCAGATTTCTTCGACTTCTCAGGTATTTTCTGTTCTTTGCCTTGCAGGGCAGCTGTATCTGTCTGGTGTATAAATATTACTAAATTATATACTGTCCAATCCTGTACCACTCACGGATAGGACATTAACTATGATCCTGACTATTGCAATAATGTTATGGATTTTCAACAATATCCTGAGTATTAAAATCCTGAACCGATCAATCATGAATCAATGTATTTGTCCATTAATGAACTAGTTACTACTCTATAGCTATAGCTCTATAGCCTGAATTCATCTTCCCGTACTTTGCAGTATACGATACGATACGATAATACTTTGTCAGTTTGCACTGAAATTTGTCTTGCGACCCAGAAACAGCCATGTATGCAACATATAACAGTACACACATTTGACATGACACAAGAAAACAACAAAATACAAATACATACATAAAGACATGCAAAGACAAGAGCAATGTCCACCACTCAGCCTACCCCTGGCTTATAACTCCTGATTAAGCCTCAATGTCGTCTGATGGACAAAGGACCTCTTCAGTTTGACCTTATTGTATGTAGGAACACTGTATCTCCTTCCTGAAGGCAGCAACCTATATTCTCCATACAAAGCATGGCTAGTGTTTGAAGTGATATTCCTTGCCAACCTTATCATACGTAGATGTATAGAGCCTCTGAAGTGGTTGTCCAACAATCTTTGAACAAATGTTCACTTGTTGCAGCAGTTGTGACTTTAGAGCTACAGACAGACATCTATACCAGGTGGTACTACAGTACTGCAGGACACTCATAATAACAGAAGTGAAAAACAAAAGAAGAATCTGTCTACTAGCACCAAAAGATCTCAGACGGCGAAGGAAATAGACTCTTTGTTTTGTCTTCTTACCCACTGATTCAATCTGGTCTTTCCATGACAAAAGGTGGTCTATTACTACTCCTAGGTATGTATACGAACATACCTGGTTGATCTGTTCACTATGAATAGTAATAGGGGATCTGTGTATCTCTAGTGGGGCACCAAAAACAATCTCTTCTGTCTTTTTTGTGTTAATGATAAGAGCGTTGTTATCACTCCATTCCACCACCTTATTTACTCTGTGTTGGTGCAGTCCAGGATCACTGGAACTATCCAAAAGAGAAATCAAAACTGTATCATCAGAGTACTTTAGAATGTATTGGTCTGGCTTGTCAGTGCGACATTCAGACAGACATTTCTCAGTACTACAGCTGTCAGTATAAAGGGTGAACAATACAGCTGAGCTTACACAACCCTGGGGAGCACCAACATTAGTGGTTAATGCTGAGGAGAGGGTTTTGTTCACTTTCACCCTCTGTACTCTGTTAGTAAGGAAGGAAGCATACCAGTGAATTAAGTATGGATTCAGTTCCAACTGTACCATCTTTGACACCAGAATATCAGACTGTATTGTATTGAAGGCTGAAGAGAAGTCTAAGAACAGCACCCTTGCATGATTCTTATTAGACTTATCTAGGTGTTTTGTAATGAAGTGGACCAGTGTGACAACCGCATCCTCTGTACCGCAACCTTTCTTATAAGCAAACTGACAGGGGTCAAATTTGTCTTTAGTTATACTCACAAGATGTTGCAACAGTATTCTTTCCAGTGATTTCATGGTCACTGAAGTAAGAGCTATGGGTCTATAATCCTTATGTTCTTTTGGACATTGGATTTTGGGTAATGGTTTTATGTGTGAGGTTTTCCAACACAGAGGAATTATATGTGTGTCTACAGAGGTTTGAAATATTGGTTGCCACACAGGAGCCAACTCGGATGCAAAGTTTTTGAGGAGAAAAGCACTGCACTCGTCCGGCCCATTAGCTTTCCTTGTGTTAGTACACCGAAACACTTTCCTGACATCCTCTTCAGTGATGATAATTCTGTCTGAGGGGGCAGGTGTTACAGCCTTAAGTATTTCAGTGCACTTAGAGGAATCGCCCAATGATTCGAATCTGGCATAGAAAGTATTTAGGTCATTGGCAAAGCCAGTATGTTTTGCATGTAAACATACTGAAGTGATGTAGACAATCACCAAACCTTACAATGTACAGATTAACTTTATTTATGTAAGGAGGAATGATTATCGCTGTTTAAAATGGCTTTGATGTGCTGTGTTTGGATCCAGTGTGATTTGACATGAATATTGTAAAAACTCAGCTTTGATCTTGGGTTCTGGTGGTGTTGACAGTACAACATCCACTCTATTCACTGTCTCTGAGACGTTTGTCCCTTCCTCTTTAATTATGTCCTCTAGTTTGTCCCTCATCTTTGACACAGCCACAGTCATGTCTTCAAAGTGACGGACATTGCTGCTGACTGTTTAGATTCACTGATCTTTGAGAGGGAGGTGTAACTAGAGGTGTCACTAGAGGGTGCCATGAGGGAGCGATATGAGAGTTAAAATGATAGCAATAAAGTAAAGTGTGAAACATGTTGTTGTGTGGTATACTGTAGACTGTCAAAACAATTTAAAATGAGCATTTTAAATAGCATGGGATCATTTGTTATACATGAATGAAGATTTCAGTCAGCAGGTTAAAATTATGTAAAAACATTAAGAGTTTAATATCTAAATATTTTAAACAAACATTTCATTAAAAAGTATTTAATAAAAACGGTCTGTATAAAATCAGTAAATATAGAAAGTTTTACATTTAAAATAATATATTCTATAAGCCTACTACACAATTTAAAGACACAATTGGTAAGTCAAGGAGAGAAGCAATTGCAACAATGTCCAAACTAAAGATCCAGCATACGCTCTGCTTCAAATAAGCAGGTGTAGGTAACCAGTAGCTAGGTGTCCTACCCGACACCAGGGTCTAAATGTCACAACAATGGAAGAGTAGGGAGACCACCTCCAACCACTGCAGATGTACTGTCATGTTAGCTTGTCCTACACGTCTCTAAGGATCTGAAACAAAGTTACAGTAAATATATATTTAAAACAGTAGGCTACACTGTTATTGAATATGCAGTGTAATATGTGTAGTCTGCTATTTAATTTACTATTTAGTCTAGACCAGCAGCAATCAATGGCGTAAAGTGATGCCAGAAATGACCCTATCTATCAAATAGTGGGACTACTGCAGTGACTACACCAAATGAAACTTGATAAAAATTATTAAATTGAATCTTTGAAAAGTGTATACTGTACCATTTCCATCACGTGTGTGCGCGTGTGTGTGCGCGTGTGCATGTGCGTGTTTGTTGTGTGTATGTGCGTGTTTGTTGTGCGTGTGTGCGTGCGTGCGTGCGTGCGTGCGTGCGTGCATGCGTGCGTTTTCAATATTTCGTTTTCTTTTTCTTTTTTGGTATTAATAAATAAAAAACTGCATAATAAAACAATTCACTAAAATGCAAGTTGTTTTTGTTCAGATCAGAATCAGAATCGCCCCCTTGAAGTAGCATAACGCATATCCTAAAATGACACTACTCCTCAATCATAACTTGTGGCCTAGCCTACTAAGCCTAGCAGTTTTTAACAGCCAATTGTAATGCACCCGTTCCTCTGGGTTATGTATAAACAGCTGACGTTTCCTCCCAGGTTACGAGAAAATGTAAACACAGCTCTTTGAAAGTTGTTTTAATGGTGAAAGTAGCAAAATGCCACAGTTCACCAGTTCACATTTTGGACATAAAGAGAGTGTAAAAAATATTGTGTGGATGGGAGTATTTTAGTGGTATCTCTGGAACGTTCCAGGGCTCCTGTCCAGTTCTGGGGCCCCTGAATCATTGAGGATCTCCTCCTACTTACTGCTTGAGTTTCCTCTAATAGTGTGTACTTCATGAGGTTCAGAATCAGGATCAGAATCAGGATCATCTTTATTGTCACATCACAGGTTTACAGGCGTAAAGAAGTGGGTGAAATTTGTTTTTGTGCAAGCTCCATCATTTTTGTTGTTTTCAAGAAGAGAAAAATAAAAGAGGGGAGGGCAGGTATAAATATACTTATATTTTCTGTATTTCAAATACATAAAATATATGTTATTACAGTATGTAATTATATTCTCAAATTGACACATTTAAACATACTGGTTTATGTTGTGGGATAAAAATAACAATGTGACATGTCACTTCTTTATTACCACTTGACCTTTCTCACCGTAGCTTGTACAAAGTGCTGCCGCACGCCTTGTAACGGGTACTCGAAAGCGAGAACACATCTCCCCCACTCTGGCCTCCCTCCACTGGCTCCCAGTGCGTTCTAGGATCCATTTTTAAATGGATTAGCGCCAGTTTATATCTCTGCTCATTTTGATCCATATGTCCCCTCCTGATAGCTCAGCAGACCAGTTGCTGCTTGTCAAAGGGGGGGGGGGGGGGGGGGGGGGGGGGTTGGGGAGGGGGTCATCTATGAGTTTCCACACACAACCAGGAAGAACCTTGTGACTTCTGAGTAAATGAAACCACACTAAACTCAGGCTGTTTGTCAGTCAGTCAGTCAGTCAGTCAGTCAGTCGGTTGTAAAATGGCACAACAAGGAGTTCAACCGCACCGGGAGCAGTTCTGCTGTTCTATCTGTCTGGATCTACTGAAGGATCCAGTGAGTGTTCCCTGTGGACACAACTACTGCAGTAGGTGTATTGAGGGATACTGGAATCAGGATGATCAAAGAGGGAGATTCAACTGTCCACAGTGTAGACAGACATTCATCCCAAGACCAGTTCTGAAGAAAAACAACATGTTGGCCGACATGATGGATTTACTGAAGAATACAGCACAAGATTGTCCTCCTGATCTCTGCTATGCTGGACCTGGAGATCTGGCCTGTGATTTCTGCACTGGGAGAAAACTGAAAGCTGTGAAGACATGTCTTCAGTGTCTGGTCTCTTACTGTGACACTCACCTCCAGCCTCACTATCAATTTCCTGCCTTTAAGAAACACAAGCTGGTCAAAGCCTCCAGCAAGCTTCAGGAGAACATCTGCTCTCTTCACGACGAGGTGAAGAAGGTTTTCTGCCGTACTGATCAGCAGTGTATCTGTTATCTGTGCTGCATGGAAGAACACAAAGGTCACGATACTATCTCTGCTGCAGCAGAAAGGACTGAGAGACAGAAAGAGCTTGATACGAGTCAGCAGAACATCCAGCAGAGAATCCACAAGAGAGAGAAAGATATGAAGGTGCTTCACCAGGAGGTAAAGTCCATCAATCACTGTGCTGATAGAGCAGCGGAGGACAGTGACACCATCTTTACTGAGCTCATCTTTTCCATTGAGGGAAGACGATCTGAGGTGAGTGAGCTGATCAGAGACCAGGAAAAACATCAAGTTAGTCGTGTTGAAGAACAGAGGAAGGGTGTGGAGCAGGAGGTTACTAAACTGAGGAGAAGACATGCTGAGCTGGAGCAGCTCTCACACACAGAGGATCACGTCCACTTTCTGCATAGTTACACCCTCCTCTCAAAGATCAGTGAATCTACACACCCAGTCAGAAGAAATGTCGGTCCTCTGGGATACTTTGAACATGTAACTATGGCTGTGTCAAAGATGAGGGACAAACTAGATCACATTCTAAAACTGAAGCTGACAAATGTCTCAGAGTCAGTGAATAGAGTGCATGATTTAATGCTAATACCACCAGAACCCAAGACCAGAGCTGAGTTCTTGCATTATTCATGTCCAATCACACTGGATCCAAACACAGTACATGAACGCTTGTCTCCGTCTACAGGGAACAGACAAGTAACAGGGATGAAAAATAAACAACTATATCCTCATCACCCAGAGAGATTCACTGTATGGTTTGAAGTTCTAAGTAGAGAGGGTCTGACTGGACGTGGTTACTGGGAGGTAGAGTGGAGGGGAACCAGTGTTTATGTAGCAGTCTCATACAAAGATATCAGCAGGACAGGGAAAAGTAATGAAAGTAGATTTGGGCACAATGATAAATCTTGGTGTTTACAGTGTTGGACAGGAGGTTATATTTTCAAACACAGAGACATTGACACTAAAATCCCAGGTCGTGTGTCCTCCAGAGTAGGAGTGTTCCTGGATCACAGTGCAGGTACGCTGTCCTTCTACAGCATCTCTGACACCATGAGTCTCCTCCACAGAGTCCAGACCACATTTACAGCCCCTCTATGCTGGATTTTGGCTTTCTGATGGAGCCACTGCTGAGATGTGTGACCTCAGACTTTCTGTTGGTAACTAATGGCTCCACAATCATTTCTTCATTTTTAATTTCTCTCAAGGTCAACATTTTCAGCCACTATCTGTTAATGTAAATAATACAAACTAATGATTTCTGATATTGTACAATTTGTTAATAATCTCTTTTACTATTTTGCTCTTCTCTAATATTCATACTATTTATTTTATGGGTGAATTGGGGTTTTCAGAATAGATTTTCTTTTAATCTATTCATGAAGTCATCATTATCTCTCAAGACAGATCCTTCATGGGTTCACAGATTGGAATAAACACTACAAATATGTTTACATACCGGACTGATTTTATTCAATTTAATGTAATAAAAAGTAACCAACATGATAAATACTATTAGAATAAAGGCTTGTGTATGACTGTATGTGTATTGCGTTCATATTATTATTATATGGTTGTACTTTTACCTGCTGTCTTATCTTCTGTAATGTTGTTACTGTAAAGTGGACTGGGACACTGCTACTGTAATATACATTATATAATGAAAAAAATAAGAGATTACCTTTTTCATGAGTAGATAATACCATCTACAATACCAAAATACAAAATACATATATGTATTTTGTATTTTGATATTGTAGATGGTATTGCTTAAAAGTTGTTTTTACTAGTGAAAGCATCAACATGCTACAGTACGTGGTGCACATTTAATATACTCCAAAAGAACCAACATTTTGGACGCAAAGAGATTACAATAAAACATTTACAATGTGTGTGAATGGGACTTTAGTGGTACAGTATCTCTGGCACGTTCCAGCATTTCCGTCCATCTCTGGGCCCCCTGAAGCATTCAGGATGTCATCTCACTCACTGCCTGTGCAGCTGCCTCTAATAGATTGTACTTAATGAAGTTCATGTACACTGTGACTGCATTACTGATGTGACATGTTAGACTGACTCTTATTGCCACCTAGTGGCAATAATAATGATTAACACAAACATTAGCTTTAGGGTCCTATTGCACTTGTCTCTGGGTCTCTTGTATTTGTAGAAAGGTACAGTATGACCTATAAGCTACCTAGAGAGTAAAATGAGCTCAATACGGCTCTCTACAAATCATATCTCATTAACTAATGGCTTCTTAGAGGCCCACTGTTATTTATTTGTACAGTATGTTATATGTATTGGTTTATGTAATGATTTCACATCCATATTTCCATATGAAGGTATGTATGTCCAAGACTTTGACTTCCTTGTCCAACGTCCCACAGTGGGAGGTTGTTGTATGACTGACAGGAGAGGACCAGGTTGTCTGGTTTGGAGACATCAGAACCTGTGTAGAACTGTGCTTATCTGTTTGACTGTGAGTGGCTTGTTTTTAATTTGCTTTTATATGGCTATCATGTTGTTGTTGCTGGTCATCCTTGATTGTCAACTGCTGTAGTTTTTAAATGTGGAATATAATTAAGGATGACTTGACTTGACTAGATCATCTCACATTAGATGACACAGTCTACAAGTAAACAAACTAATCTATCACGTATCAAGAAAATCAAATGTGATACATTATACGAATATTGAGTCAATCAACGTGAAATCCACGGATCCGGATCCAAATTTCAAATAGTAAAATCAGCAGGAAGTTGACATCTTTATTAAAAAAATAAACAGTACTGGGTTTGGTGATGTTCTAAATTGTCTGTATCAGCTTTGTTGTGTTTGTTTACGGGCTAAAAGAGTGACTTTGAGAATTGTTTTACCGTACAATGTAATTCAATGAGGAGCATTTTGAATTATCAATTTCTAATCAATGGAGCAATTATTTTGTATTTCTTGTCCACCTTTGGAGTTACATCATGGCAAGGTAACTACACAACCCAAACCTCTACAAAAGTGGTCTTGCCCTTTAAATACTGTATATGCTATTAAAATGTTTTATTTCTACAATCGTGGTCCTGACAGAATTGAAGATGCGATTTGTGGTGGGTGGTTGATTAACTAGAGTAGAATTCTGAATAAACTGGAATGTAAAAATGTATCTGAAACTGTCACGGTTCAAATAGTCACACATTGAAACTAACATAATACATTGTATTCACTTTTAGCATGCAGGGTTGGGAGAGGGGGCAGAGACAATGAAAGAGAGAAGGGGACAAGTTTCACTGCATTTTGTCTTTAAATGTTCATCAAGGTTTATTTGATCATTTCAGCAGAAGAGGAAAACTATACAGACTCATATTTCAACCGTGAACTAGACACAACCTGTCGGACAAAGTGCATTGTGTCTCAGCCACTGCGTGGGTGAGACCGTGACCATGTCATTTTTTACAGAGTAACAAATGACATGGTCAAGGTCAACGGACAGTTTGATCGCAACATCAGCTACAGTATGTTATGTAGAAGAGCGCCATCACATGACCTAAGTGTTAAACACACTCCTCCTAATCCACACCCACACAACCGGGAAGAACCTCCCATGTCATGTGATCTCTGAGGTAATGTAACCAAAGCAAGCTCCATTTTATTTGGGGTCAGACAGTCTGCATTTAAAATGGCAGAACAAGGAGTTCAACTGAACCAGGAACAGTTCTGCTGTTCTATCTGTCTGGATCTACTGAAGGATCCAGTGAGTGTTCCCTGTGGACACAACTACTGCAGTAGGTGTATTGAGGGATACTGTAATCAGGATGATCAAAGAGGGAGATACAGCTGTCCACAGTGCAGAGAGACATTCGTCCCAAGACCTGATCTGAAGAAAAACACCATGTTGGCTGAGGTGGTGGAGAGCCTGAAGAAGACAAGGCTCCAAGCAGTTCCTCCCGATCACTACTATGCTGGACCTGGAGATGTGGCCTGTGATGTCTAGACTGGGAGAAAAATGAAAGCTGTGAAGAATTGTCTGCAGTGTCTCATCTCTTACTGTGACACTCACCTCCAGCCTCACTATCAATCTCCAGCCTTTAAGAAACACAAGCTGGTCAAAGCCTCCAGCAAGCTTCAGGAGAACATCTGCTCTCTTCACGACGAGGTGAAGAAGGTTTTCTGCCGTACTGATCAACAGTGTATCTGTTATCTGTGCTGCATGGAAGAACACAAAGGTCATGATACCATCTCAGCTGAAGTGGAAAGGACTGAGAGACAGAAAGAGCTTGATGCGAGTCAGCAGATCATCCAGCAGAGAATCCAGGAGAGAGAGGAAGACATAAAGGTGCTTCACCAGGAGGTGCAGTTCATCGGTCGCTCTGCTAATAGTGCAGTGAAAAACAGTGACACCAACATTACTGAGCTCATCTCCACCTTTGAGAGAATACGATTTTCGGTGAGCAAGCGGATCAGAGACCAGCAGAAACGTGTAGTGAGTCGTGCTATAGCACTGAGGAAGCGTCTGGAGCGGGATGTTAATGAACTTAGGAGGAGACATGTTGAGCTGGAACAGATCTCACACACAGAGGATCCCATCAAGTTTCTACACAGTTGCACCTCCCTGTCAAAGATCCGTGAATCTAAACACCCAGTCAGCAGCAATGTCCATCCTCTGAGATACTTTGAAGATGTGACTGTGGCTGTGTCAAAGATGAGGGACAAACTAGAGGACATTCTTGAAGAGGATGGGACAAAGATCTCAGAGTCAGTGAATAGAGTGGATGTTTTACTGTCAACACCAACAGAACCCACAACCAGAGCTGAGTTCTTGAAATGTTCACGTCCAATCACACTGGATCCAAACACAGCAGAAAAATCCCTGTCTCTGTCTAAAGGGAACAGAAAAGTTACAGTGATGAACCAACAACAATCATATCCTCATCACCCAGAGAGATTCACTGTATGGTGGCAGGTTCTGAGTAGAGAGTGTTTGACTGGACGCAGTTACTGGGAGGTAGAGTGGCGTGGAAACAGTGTTTATAATGCGGTCTCATATAAAGATATCAGCAGGACAGGGACCCATAAGGAATGTGGATTTGGACGGAATGATAAATCTTGGTCTTTACAGTGTTGTATGGACATTACGTCTTCAGACACAAAGACATTAGTACTTATATCCCAGGTCATGTGTCCTCCAGAGTAGGAGTGTACCTGGATCACAGTGCAGGTACTCTGTCCTTCTACAGTGTCTCTGACACCATGACTCTCCTCCACAGAGTCCAGACCACATTCACACAGCCCCTCTATGCTGGGTTTTGGCTTTCTGATGGAGAAACTGCTGAGTTGTGTGACCTCAAGTAGATCAATCAGACTTGTGTTTGTCTCACATGACTCTACTCTTTAGTTTCTCTTTCAAGGTCAACATTTTCAGCCTTCAAAAAGTGAGCTGTTTTGTTGATGTACATAAAACAATCAAGTGATTTCTTTGACTTTAGACACCAGTAGTGTTGTTCCAAAGCTGTCACAGGAATCATATGTTTATTGTATTTGTCTATTGAGAAGATTTGTCATAATCTCCCAGTGTTTTTGTATTCATAAGATGTATTCTATGGGAGAAATTAGCTTTTCTGAATTGGCTGATCTTTATTTTGTTTTTGTTTTTTACCATTGTGTATTGCTATGAAGTAATTGTTATTTTGTGGGTTTGATATTCCATGTTATAACATTCAATGATTCCTTTTTTTTATGTTTAAACATTATGAGAATAATCATTAGCCTACAAATGACTGATGTAGTTGTTGTCTTAAGTGTATGCCCATGGCTCCAGGTCACCCCGCAAGGAAGGCTGACTAACTGAGGCCTGTGACTAACTAACTGAGGCCTGTGTCTCTGAACCCAGGTTCGGAGAGAGTGGAAGAATGATGTAAATCTTCCACCGCAGCAAGATATTTTCACATAAGTCACATAAGTCATGTCAGCAAGATGTCAGCAAGGTGGACTTTGATTAATCTGTCCCTATGCCTTGCTGACAGTTTGGTAGAGGATGGGGAGGATTAGGTCAAACCTAGTTGGGAGACTGTACCTTATGGGGTGGGGTGGAGGATTAGGTCATACCTGGTGGGGAGACAGTGGGAAGAGTTAAGTCGTGGCCAGAAGATATTTAAGCAGATAGGCACATTGAGAGCACAGGGCCTTTTATGGGGACACAGGGTTTTTGACTGGTAAGAGGGACTGCTTGTTCATGTTCTGTCTATACTGTGCTTTCACCACTGTATGTCAATATATCCTGAATACTTAAAGTAAAGATACATCTGTTCTGCAACCTATTTACCGTGTGATTGAATTATGTGTCTTTGTGTATTTCTATGTGATCCACTGCTATACGAGACCCCTCCAGGAGCCAAAAAAGTGCATCTTCACTGACCTGGTTGAATTTGAATGAATCTATTCAATTGAATTTAATAAATAGCATAACCAACATGATACATATACTGTAGTTGGATAAATGTTTGTGTATTACTGTACGTTCTTTACTGATGTCACTGTAAAGTGGACTGGGACACTGTAGTGTTAAGTATAAGTCAATTTGATGTGATTTGTGGTGGAGGGTAGTAAACTTCTGAATAAACTGACATTTAAGATGAACGACCCAAACAGATTTCTGAACAGTTCTTTGTTATTCTATTGTATTCTATGAATGCATTTGACACAAATTACAAACGCCCTATAGCTGTGTGCGTGGGTGGGTGTCTTTGTGTGTGTTTTGAGTTTCGGTTGGGTTCATGTGTGATGATGCTAAATGAGTGTGAGAGAGAGAGAGAGAGAGGGACAGGGAAAAGACAAAAGAGATGCTGGCGGAGAGAGAGATGACGAGATGAAGAGTGTGAAACAGAAAACAATGAGAGAGAAGAGAAATCTAGAGGAAGAGAAGGATAGACGAGAAAGTGAGAGAGAGGGAGAGAGAGAGAGAGAGAGGGGGGGGTGAAACGAGAGGGAAAAGTGAGTACGGGTACAAAAAAAAAAGACAAAGAGAGATAATAGGAGTAAAAAAAAGAAAGAAAAGAAAAACAGGAGGAGCTTCCTGTTGTGATCTGTGACACTTTCTGTGATCCCAGAACTGTGGCCCAGTTTGTTCCTCCCTCCCTATCCCCCCCAACCCACCCTGGTCCTTCTGGCCCAATGTGTACCTCCCTCCCTATCCCCCCCAACCCACCCTGGTCCCTCCACCAGGGTGGGTGTAACCCTAACACTTAAGAGGAACTAAAACAGCAGGGCTGGGCAGAGGAGATAGGAGACGGTTTCTGTCACACAGCTTGAATTTAAAACTCTGTGCCAGTCAGCTGTGTCCTGCTTGTGCAGCCAGCTGCATATAGGCACAGACCTAATGACGAACATTAGGCTACAGGTCCAGATCTGGTCTGTTTCTCACTATCCTTCCCCTTGCTTAAATATGAATGTCTCAAATCATTCATTAAAACGGGCGTTTGCAAAGTTCTCACCTAAAATAAAATAAACTGAAAAATAAATTGAACATAGTAATCTAACATAAGACCAGACAAACAACAAGCACATGCAGCAACAAATGAAAATGTTGATTGGGAAATGTGCGAGTTCCACGGAAGGTGAAGTAGAATGCGTACTTCTCAAAGGTTGTGGAGTCAGTGTTGCCAGTGTGCTGCTGAATAGCTCTCTGTTCCTAAGCTTTAACTCCCACACAAAGTTCCTGCAGTTCTGTTCTCCATAAAACCTTGAACAGATAAAACGTCAGCTCTTTGCCAGAATAGCTATGAGTTATGCTGATGCCAAACTCCCTACTGATGTGTGTTCATGCGTCGTCCTGTCCTCGGCTATCTAATGACTCTCTTCCACTCAAAAAGAGCAGTTTTAAGGCGCGCGCGCGAGCGAGAGAGAGAGAGAGAGAGATTGCATGCAGTTTCTGGTTATTGCTGCTAGAAATATTTGGCCTCTGAGATCTGGTCTCCCGGGCCCCCTAATAATATATTACTTAAACTGACACAAAACAATTATGGGCGCAGTGAACACTTTTTTCATGACTGAGTATGAGTACTTGAGTACCAAGTACAGTATGAGTATTTTCAATGATACTGCTTTTTCCCCCTTCCAGTTAATTGTATTTATTCATTTCTTTGCAAGTTTTTTTTTCATCGGATCGTTTGCATTTTAGCTGTATACACATTAGGATTTGGCCTCTTGAAGTAGCATAAACATATCTTAAAATGATACTACTCAATCATGATCTATGGCAGTTGTTTAACGCAAAGCAGCCAATTAATCCACCCATCCCTCTGGGTCATGGATTCTAAACAGCCCACATATGATGTATTTTGTAAACAAAGCTCTTTGAACTTCATTTTTTTCTGGAAAGTTGTTTTTCTTTCTGGTGAAAGCGGCAAAATATTACAATACACAGTGCACCTTTAATATCTTCCACAATAACCGACAAGTAGGTAAATGTGCGAGGATGGGAGTATTTTAACCCGGCTGGTATACAGTCTATAGGGCTCTGGTCCAGCTCTGGGCCCCTGGAATCATTCATGGTTTCCTCCCACCTTCCCACCCTGTGCAGCTGCCTCACAGCTGTGTAGTACATATTATGTACTGCATTACTGATGGGACACGTTGTTGACTGTTATTGCCACCTAGTGGCAATAGTAATTATCAACACAAACAGCAGTTTAACTTTTCTGTTCGACAGACATTCCCACATTAGGACCTGTGTAACGCTCTCTGCAGTGGAAAGATGTTCATACCGGGTCAAAGGTGGATGTTCTGTGACAACTGATTATTTAATGTAAAGATGCGTAAAAGATGTAATTCATTTTTTGTCACTGTATATTTGCACATACGTGAAATTTGCCCTCTGTATTTTACCCATCCTAATCATTAGGAGCAGTGAGCAGCCACTGTGCGGCACTCGGGGAGAAATTCATTGGTCAGGGACACACGTCGACACATTGCTGTCATTCTGTCATTCATATTAGGGTGATCTTTACAACTGCTTCATCTTGCATATTCCTGCATGCCCAACCCTCTCACTAAACCCACCTGATGCCTGTGCCATTCAACGTGTGCACATGGCAGAGTAGGGACATACCAGAACAGAGCCATGCTGCCCAAACATAATATTTGAATATTGCAATGAAATTACTGCTTTCATATGCAATTAAAATGTTTTATTTGATAGAAAGTCGTCCACTTGTGACAAAACAGATGATGTGATTTGTGGTGGAGGGTTGAAGATGATTTAAAGTAGCAGTATGCTTTTGAATAAACTGGAATGTATCAACTCTGAAACTGTCACAATTCAAATTGACATCCATTTTAGTCAATGCATGGTGTGTGCACACATGGTGTGAGCAGTGTGCGGTGGCAGGGACACAGAGAGAGGGGACAACTTTCAGTGTATGTTGTCTTTAAGTGTTCATCACGTTTTATTTTAATCAATAGCCTAAGAACAAAACTAAAAAAGCATGTACCTTTGACTACTTAAGTATTTTTAAAACCAAGTCGTCCAGCACTTTAACTCAAGTACAAATTTGACAGAGCAAATTTCACTTGTAGTGGAGTAATATTGACCAGGAGTATCTTTACTTTGACTCAAGTACTGGAGTTGAGTAGGCTACTTTGCCCACCACTGAATAATGCAAAAAGTTAATAGGTACAGTATACAAAGGCCTGACAGGCAGATAGATGAGTGAGAAGTTGATACTTCAGTGGTGTCCTTCTTGCTGGTCTCCTTTGATATGATTTGATTTGATTCATTTGAAATGCAATAAAACCAAAGGGTTACAGCAGTTTGAGGATAACACAACTACAGGGTGCAAAACAACTGAGAGTATGTTTTGCACCCTGTCCGTCCGTCTGTGTGTCCGTCTGTCCGTGTGTCATTCTCTCTGTCTGTGTACAGCTAATCTCTGGCACTGTTGGCTTGATCGCAGCGAAACTGTGCGCACACACTCCCTGGATGCCAATTCAGAACCTATATGCCCCAATTTTTTCACATGGGCCTGTTATAGCGCCACCAGGAGGCCGCTTTTTGCAAAACACATTTTTGGTAGTACTACAGATTTTGTTCAAACATCACGCAATTCGCTACACAGTATCTCTATAGTCATTAAACGAAACAGGGTCTTTCAGATTTTTCATATTCCATCCTGATTGGCTAAAAATGGCTTCCACAGTTTGCAGGAGTGCTCTGTTGTACCTACCAAAAAGTTACCTTTTCAAATGGCCCGGATTTACAGAGGACTATGTCTAAAAAAATGTAATGCAAATTCTCTCTATCACACACACACACACACACTTCCAATAACAGTCACAACACAACCGACGTGATAGTGTAGATCAGCCTTCAATTCCAGCCACAAACCAACAGTCAATGAACATGTTTCACTGCCACACCGGGCCCCAACATGACAGCCACAGAGCTACTGTACATCTTGAACCACATCAACACACGACACGAACAGCATCAAACACGAACAGCATAAACAACAAAAACATCATACAACACAAACTGCAGCAGCAGCAGCAGCATCCAGCAAAGGAAAAGGAAAAATTGGGTATGTCACAATTAGTACATAATCACCTGATCGCAAGTATTTGAGATAATCGCAATACTTTTTGGAAAATCGACAATCATTTTCATGTTGAAATTTTTTTTTGTTATTGAATTATGCAAGTTATTTGTCATATCTGACCCGTGCACCTTTTGTTTACGAAGACAGACACATTTTTATTAATAATGTTACAATGTTCAGTGTACGACACAATAATTCATTAATTCGGCCTAGTCGCAATTATTTGAAAATGTCATAATCGTGACAGCCCTAAAGAGGTTCCTACTTTGAGTCGTCTTCATCAGCCGTCTTCAGGGGAAACCCCCGAGAAGGACAAGGTTTTCGGCCGTTCGACCGTGCGGACCAAGTCTTCGGAGGAATCCCCCATGCAGACAAACCCATGGATAGAGAGAGATCTCCAGATCTCCATCTCTAGGGCAGGGCATCCTCGGATGAGCCTTCCAGCGGGCGTCTCCCATCATCTCCATCCTCCATACACCAGTACATCTTCATCCTCCGTACATCTGGTTGGCTTCCCCAGTACTTTATATCTCTCTGGTTAGCTTCACCAGCACTTTATTAGAGGTGGGTGGTCTGGGAGGGTGTAGGTGAGAACCTCAGTCTTCTGGGCATTTACGTATGTGTGTGGGGGTGTATGGGTGGGTGGGTGTGTGTGTGGGGTGTGTTTGTGTGTGTGTGTTTATAAAATTAAAAAAATACATTAGGGAGTCATCTAGACCTCCTAGTTGTAGTAGTGAAGCCCAGTTCTTGCTGCCCTCCTCCACTGATGGCCTGTCTTCATACTCCACACTTATAATGAAGAGGAGGGGGGAGGGGGGCGTGTCCCTGCAACACCTCTGCCAGCCTCGAGTATCTGAAAGAAAGAAAGAAAGAAAGATTAATTCAAGTAACCGAGAGCCACATATATGTATACTGTATCCTGTCACAACATACAGCCTAGTATACGTATACTGTATCCTGTCACAACATACAGCCTAGTATACGTATACTGTATCCTGTCACAACATACTGTACAGCCTAGTATACGTATACTGTATCCTGTCACAACATACACAGCCTAGTATACGTATACTGTATCCTGTCACAACATACTGTACAGCCTAGTATACGTATACTGTATCCTGTCACAGCATACACAGCCTAGTATACGTAGAGCTTGTAGATCAGCTATTTTCACAATGTTTGCCTCTTTCTTACGTAATATTTGACCATTTGGCCAATTTAGTATTAAAAGTCATTACATTGTAACTTTATAAATGTGAAAATACCCTGTATGCACTTATAGGGCATAGCAGTGGTGGCCATTTTGTGGTGTCACTGATAGAAAATCCATTCATATTTCCCATGGAGATTTCCGAAAATATTTTTTATAAACGATGTTAAGCCTTTAAGACCTGGAACACATCTGTGCAATTTTTCTATTTGAGCTAAAATGCATTATTACACTTTGGCTATTCAAAAATAGCAGATATACAAGCTCATAGCGTGGCACCGAGTGCCGCGTTATGAGCTTGTAGATCTGCTATTTTGAGATGGGGCCCACGGCCAAATACATATTATTTTAGGGGTCCTTGACATGAAAAAGTTTGAGAACCACTGATATAGAAACATAAACATGGGTTTTTCAAAGAACTGTTAGGATTTAGAAGACATTTGTAGAATCCCCAGAAGCAAAGATTTGAGTTAAAATGTTTGCTTTAAAAAATATGTATTCAAAGATTTGCACAAATTTTCAAGATATATATATTTTTTGCAGATCTACAAGCTCATAGCGCGGCTTTGCTTTGAGCTTTTATATCTGCTATTTTTGAATAGCCCAAAGAAATGACACAGATGCTTCCCCAGACTATTTTGAACCAAGCCATCCAGGATCCTGATGAATGTGTAAAGTGATTTACTAGGCCCAGTGGTGCAAAAAGCACTCAAATCTTTACTTGAGTAAAAGTACCAATACAGCAATTTTGAAATACTCTATTACAAGAACAAGTCTGGTATTCAAACTTTACTTCAGTAAAAGTACAAAAGTATTGGCATCAAAATATACTTAAAGTACCAATAGTAAAAGTACTCATTATGCACAAAGCGTTACGATGTGACGTGTTGTGAGTTTGTAGATCGGCTATTTTCAAATAGCCTAACTATATAGGCTGTAGGGCTGAAGTGGTATGTTTTGTAATAATAATCCAAATCTACAAAGTAAGTAACCAAAGTTTTCAAAATAATTGTAGTGGAGTAAAATATTTGTCTCTGGGATGTAGTGGAGTAGAAGTAAAAGTATTGAAAATGTAAAATACTCCAGTAAAGTAAAAGCTCCTCAAAATTGTACAGTACTTGAGTACATGTACTTAGTTACTTTACACCACTGACTAGGCCTGCATAGCCTGTTAGCATCACAATCAAACACAGCTCAGCAATACAACATATTCACTTCACATCACATCACACAACAACACAACAATGCTTCATCCTGACTAGTTGTTGCTTTACCAAGTCAAATAAAAATTCCATAAATTCCTTTAATGCTAAGCCGCTAATTAGCTAAGCTAACAGAGCCATGCTGCCCAAACATAATACTTGAATATTGCAATTAAACTACTGTTTTCATATGCAATTCAAATGTTTTATTTTATAGAAAGTCGTCCACTTCTGACAAAACAGATGATGTGATTTGTGGTGGAGGGTTGAAAATGATTTAAAGTAGCAGTAGGCAGTAGGTAAAATAAAAATGCCATCAATTCCTTTAATGCTAAGCCGCTAATTAGCTAAGCTAAGTCACCTGGCTGCAGAAACTCACCTCAGCTTGGCCGGATGGAGAAAATGCACTTCTTTTTCCACAGTCTTGTTGTCACAAGCGTGTTTTAGCAGCTTTCACCACTCTGGTAAACACTGACAACTCTACACAACGTTCATGAGCTGTTTATTTTGATATTTTACTTACAAACATTGCAGAACTTCTAACAAACTGTGTGTGTGTGTGGGGGGGGGGGGGCTTGGGGCAATTGGAGGACTTAAGGCCCGCGCCTCCCTCCCTCCTTTCTAGGGAGTGTGGAGCAATAACTAACTACCTCCCAGGGCATGTACCCCTCACTGCAGCGTGCAGTAGGGAGGAGGGGGTGGGGTTTAGGGAGGAGGGGGCGGGGCTCCACTCCTCTCAAAACCCCACCCACTCCTCCTCCATAACCCCGCCCACTCCTCCTAGGGAACTCCTCGAGAAGCCCCGCCCCGATCTGTAGGCTGCAGTCAGGGGCTTCTCTCCCAGGGCAGGGTTTCTCAAAGTGGGTGCCCCGTGGCCAGTGGTGTGAAGTAATTAAGTACATTTAATTTACTCAAGTACTAAGTACAATGTTGAGGTATTTTCACTTTACTTACAAATTTCAATACTTTTACTTCTACTCCACTACATCTCAGAGGAAAATATGGTACTTTTACTCCACTACAATTATTTGAAAACTTTAGTAACTATAGTTACTTTGCACTTTTGCAGATATAGATTATTACATTATAAAATATACATTAACCACTTTAGCCCTATTTTATACATAGGCTATTTGAAAATAGCCGATCTACAAGCTCACAACGTGTCGCATCGCGACACATTGTGAGCTTGTAGATCTGCTATTTTCAAACATTTTAGTACTTTTACTTCTGGTACTTTAAGCACCTTTTGATACCAATACTTTTGTACTTTTACTCAAGGACTCAGACCTGCCAGCACTCTCCCCTCAGTGCTCCATATTCTTTTTCTTACAGGCTCGGCTTGCACTACACCACATTCCACACATCCATAGTATTCATACACCACTGATTTACTAGACTGAGAGAACGAGAGGAATCCATGGTCTCGAAGGGCGGATCCAAACCCAGGCGCCTGGAGCAAGGCGCGTCCTCCGATTGCTTCACCAATCTATGTCCCCGCCTCCCCTCCCCTCCCCCCGGTCTGTGCACGGAGCAGGCTGACGTCACCAAATTTAGAGCGACGCCCCTCTGCACTCTGGTTGGTTAGGAGTTAACAAGGTCCTAAGACCATCGTTCCTGCACCGTTCGCCAAGACGTTTTTCTTTTGAAACAAAAAAAAAGGCTGGGATTCCGAGGCTACTGATTTACTCCACACCTCACAGTATCCTTATCTCATCTGTTCAGTTATGCCATCCATTTATATCGTAGTTGATTAATGTTAGGTTCATTCTTTAATAAACATTTGTTATTGATTTTACACCTGATGTTCCTTCCCTTATTTGTCATGGATTTGAGCCAGCCATGACACTGGGGACACCCTGCCCCCCTGGATTCGCTATTTATCTGTGCCAGATTACATTATGTGCCGTATGTGTTTCTTCAAAACACACTACGGTCATGTGATCAAGATGTATGAGATCAGACCCCATTCCAATTGGCTATGACTGGCTTCCAAAGGGCCCTGGGTAGGCAACCCGGCCTGGCGGAGACCTGTGCTCTGAGGAGCACACTTCTAGTTTCCATTGCGGTCCTCTCATAATCAACAGTTAATACGTTAAAAAAACATTACAATACAAAACAAATGATAGTAACATACACAGCACATACATAAAAAACAAGCGCTCCACTATCTGTCTCTATACTAATGACTCTCTATAGGGGAACCTTTTCTAATAGATATGCTTTTGTCTGCTGTCCTTCAAAAATCGGGTACTTCTCACAGACTTCTCCCATCTCAGACAACTCATTGACCTCGGCTCTGATCTGTGTCATTGAGTCACGGTCTCTCAGAGTGGCTGCGTGGGGCGTCTTGTTCACCGTGTCAAAGTCAATGGTGATGCCAAAAGCCACTCCGATCTCATCTGTCCTGGTGTACGCAGTGCCTCACGATGGATCCTGAGCAGTCGTCCACTTTGTGAGACACACCGTTTTTGGTCAGCGGCGCTAATAAATCCGTCACGAAAGGCAAAGAATCCTGTTTATGACTCTAAGGAAGGATGGAGCATTTACATGGAGCCACAGTGGCAGGGAAGCTGAAATACGTTCTTTGTTCGTCACCTTCTCTGACATGGAATGTGTGCTCTGAGATGCTATACATGATTCTGCCAATGCCGAACGAGGGCTCAATTAAAGATGTCCCTCTACACCAAACCTCTTTGCCGAAAATAGCTGATCTACAAGCTTGTAGATCTGCTATTTTGGGATTACGTTCTCCTCATACGGTTCAAGTGGTTAAAGTAAAGTCAAAGTTAAATGTCCTATCACACAAAGATTTGGCAGCCCCCCTGTAGTAACTCTGAGGACCCCCTAGGGGTACTGGATCCCCTGTTGAAGATCCTTGCTCTAAGAGTTCTAAACTGTTTAAACTGTAAATAAATAAGACCACAAGCGTAATTGACTTTGCCACTCTGCTCTTTTATTTTAAATCAAGGCAAGATGGGACAGATGATGCTCCAGCGGCACTGCTGCAAGTTTCCACACAACAGCAGTAACGTGTACGTTTCCATGGTGCTTTCAGGGGTTGTATCCGTCACCATGGTGTTGTCAGTGGTTGTCTTGGAGATACTGGGCTGAGAATGCCTCTAGTTGACCTTCGAGGTCAGTGGCTCTGTTTCTGTGGAAGATACAAGAAAGATTGAATCTCATATATATGTATATATCTATCCATCCATCCATCCATCTATCCATACAGATAGATATTAGGGAGCTTCCTGCCTTCAATCAAGTTCAATGAGGATCAGAAGTATGAATATGCTTTATTGCCCACACAGATAGGATAACACACCATCACAACACACAAGGGCAATCAGCATCCAGTCCATATTCCACACAGGGCCCAGTATAGAAGTGGACAAGGTTTTGGCCGGATTGTGCACTTGATTTTATTATCTTAGTAAACTTTTTCATTAACACTTTATGTTTTCAATCGCTAGTTTGGGGCTTGGGGCTTGCTTTGTCCATTCATTGTACAGTCTATGTTTGGACCACATAGGGACAGTATCATAGGTATCGGGTGTCATTCTCCTGTACCCATCACGGTGGCACCTCCTACCTAAGGGCTTTGGAGCGCCGCTGGATGCTCTCCAGTCTCTGGATCCTGAAGGTCAGTTGTCTGATATGACCCTCCAGCTCCGCCTCACTCAGGTCCACTCTCTGACACAGACGATTGAAGGTGGACGCTAGCTCCCTGGTACAAAAGGGACACAATTACTCTCTCCTTGAGGATAGGCTCTATTCACAGCAGCCATATTATGAAGACATTCACAGGTGTTACCAATGATACTAATGAAGGCTCTGTTCCATTCTGGTCAAACAGAGTCAGGGTGGAAACACTCTGTTACACCAGTGGGTCTACAGTTGGGGTCCAGGGACCCTCATGGGCTTCCAAATGGCCCCTTACCGGTGTGTAACTCTGAGAGTGTACAAATGGAACCACGGGTCCATTTGGTTCCATTTGTACACTCTCGGAGTTATGGGGGTCGTGGAAACCACTGTGCTACACTAAATGGAACAGAGCCTTCATTAGTATCATTGGTAACACCTGTGAAGGAAGTGATAATATGGCTGCTGTGCATAGAGCCTATTGTTCAACATAATTAATTTATGCTAGTGGTCCAGAGCTCAAAAAAACATTTGAGAACCACTGATCTAGATGTCTTATACGCCTATGCTCACTTGAGGACCTGCTGGCTACAGCTGTTGCCGGTGCGAGGTATGATGGTTTTGAGTCTGTGTGTGGCGTGCTCCGCAAACTGCTGTTTGAGGGCTCTCTCCCTGGAGGCGTTGGTCCAGGTGACTTTCTCATACAGGTAGACCAGTCCGTACAGAGACGCGGAGAGGGCGATGAGCCTCCATCCCATTGACCTCCACACCTGGATCACAGGGCAGGTGCACAGAAGGTACTGTAGTTGTTGTCAAGACTCTAATTTAGACCAACTGTTACTAAAAGTAGTATTAGTACTGTGTGATTTTGTTCTTGGTTCACCGCTCAAGACAGAATTATTTATTATTTATCATCATTATTAACCGTTGGGCACACAAATTATGGTTTCTTACTGGCATTTGTTTTTCAGTGTGCTTTCATGTATTTATGAATGGCTTGGAAATGTGCAGATCGTTATGAAACAATGATGAACAACTTCAATTTGCTGTTTCTGTAAGTGAATGCCAAAAGTCATACGTTCTTGATATCTGTGAAATGTACTTATCTGCACATAATAATAATAATAATAATAATAATAATAATAATAATAATAATAATAATAATAATAACATTATAGTACATACCACTCCTCCAATGACCAACACTGTCATGGAAGCTCTGGAGGTGAGAGAGACCATGGAGAGCAGCAGCTCCTCTTTGAAGGTTGTACCTTCCTGGGACGAGACAGGAGACCATCAACATGGACAAGATGGTCAGCATGGAAGTCAAAGGAATCATGCATAATTAAGCTTATAAGCCCTAATACGTTTTAAAAGCCTGCCAGTGGAATAGACGATGGGATTGACGTGCTATATGCACATGTTAAAACCAAAAGGAGAGGACAATGTGGAACCTGTGAACAGTCTCTGTGCTCGGCCCTCAATGAGAGAGAGGGACAGGGAAAAGGAGATGCTGGCGGAGAGAGAGATGACGAGATGAAGAGTGTGAAACAGAAAACAATGAGAGAGAAGAGAAATCTAGAGGAAGAGAAGGAAAAGTGAGAGAGAGAATGGGAAAAGAGAGGGAAAAGAGAGGGAAAAGTGAGTACGGGTGAAAAAAAAGAGAAAGAGAGATACAGTAATAGGAGTAAAAAAAAAAAGAAAACAGGAGGAGCTTCCTGCCCCTCTCATTGGCATCTACAGCATTTTTAATAGCAATTGAAATTATAACCGGTTCGGCTCTGTAATATCTCCTAACAAATTGGATCTCGGAACAAATTTCCAGGGTCCAGTTAGGGTTCTGATCTGACATTTTTATGTCAATTGGATATCGTACCAAATTTTAACAGGTCCATTAGGGTTCGGGTCTGCCATTTTGGACCCATGAAGACCTTTATTTCACACTGCTTAGCATGAATGCCCAGACCAATGTGTTTTCATCCAGCAGAAATATCTTAAAATTACTAATATCTCAGAAAATCTTAAAATGACATCTGAGTCGAACCTGAATCCTAGGGTCCATGGTGTTCAGAGCCCGCTTGGCGCTGGTGGGTCCGATGAAGCGCGTCACCAGAGCGGTCCAACCCAGAGAGAACTGGAACTCAATGCTCTCCTGGAAGTCTGCACACAGGGTGGCCAGGTCCAGGTCATAGGTCAGCTCAAAGCTGGTGCTGGGTAGACTGAACTGTTCCTGGACCGCCAGGGACAACAGAGGACGCACGCTTTCTGGCGAACACAAAGCACAACCGGGTCTCTACGGGTCTCAATGAAAACAAATAAGAAAGGTCAATCAATAGGCTCTATGCACAGCAGCCATATTGGAAAGAAATTGGGCCTCTGCCTTACTTCCTTAACAGGTGTTACCAATGATACTAATGAAGGCTCTGTTCCATTTAATGGAGCACAGTGGTTCTCAAACTTTTGATTAACTAAATGGACCCTTCCGGGTCCACATACATACATACGTACGTATGTATGTATGTATGTATGCATGTATGCATGTATGCATGCATTATGAATAGAGAGCTACCTGTCATGTTGTTCTGTGTGGTTTTGATGTCTCTGAGAATGGCTGGAGAACATCGGACAGCCAGGGAACCTGTCATCCTCTCCTCCACATGAGACACCATTCTCTGGAGCAGAACATAAGTTTAAATTGAGCATCGATGTACAGCTAACACACACACACATAGAGAGAGAGAGAGCCGACACTTGACCTAAATATTGCTAAAAGAGATGATTATCTCTGATTATCAGACTGAAGCTGCGTGGAGCTTCAGTCTGAAATTGGCTCCAGTGTTGGGGATTACAAGGGGGAGGGGATTAGAAATTCCCTAAACCAATCCTAAGGGATCCCCAGGCCCACCTCCGCCTCTCATTGGACGACGCATTTTGTACCGGAGAAGTCTTAGGTTCACATTTACAAGTCCAGACCAGGAGGCAGTCCACTCAGAGAGTGGGCGGGGTCTATGGTATGGAACCAGGCTATAAAAGAGTCGCTAGCAGAACATTAAGCTGCTTTAATTCCAATCCTGTTTAGAAAACATGCGCACGCACACACACACACACACACACACACACACACACACACACACACACACACACACACACACACACACACACACACACACACACACACACACACACACACACAGAGAGAGAGAAACCTGACTGACTCTTTAACCTCACTCTCTAGAGAGTGAGGTTAAAGAATCAGTCAGGTTTCACTGTACAGATTACTGCACTGATCTGAACTCAGCTAGTAAACTGTGGTCAGTGTTAAAACATAATGTACAGCACTGGTTCTCAAACTTTTTCATCTCAAGGTCAAGCACACCCAAATTCATTTTGTATTTGCCCCTCTGGGGGTCCCCGGGCACCACTTTGAGGACCACTGATGTATAGTGCCGGCACTGTATGCATATATAGCCTTGTGTGGCCAGTGTTTGTTTCAGTTCTTACATGTTTGTAGAGGGTCAGGGTGTCCTGCGTTGGGTTGAAGTCAGCTCGGAACTCCTCCACTATCACAGGCAGAGTTCTGATCTGGTCTGCAAGGGCAGCAGCCACCTGACACATAAACAACATTACCCATAACATTTTACTTTTAGCCTACAGAATATTACAACCTTGCACCATCCTACCTATCATATCCCTCATCGCTACTACAGTTAGACCCCCCCACGATCAAACAATGGCGCTCTGTTAACTACCCCAAAAAGAAATAAAACATAACAGTAGGTGGCAGAGCTCTCTCCTATCAAGCCCCTCCATATCTGAGAGTCTAGCTCAGTCAACTTATTCAAGAGTATACCTGAACACACTCCTTTTCGCATCAGCCTTTGACATCATCTAGTCTGAGTCTCACACTCACACTCAGTCAACCATGCAGTTCATTGTCAGTTCTTCTTCTTGACACTTCATCTTCAATTTCCAAAATTGTTTTTATGTGTGTGATGTGTACGTCTGTACAGTATACATGTATATATAATATATGGCACTGCATTGCTTTGTTTTAATATTGCTTTGTTTTTATGTACAGCCCTTTGGGACATGTTTTGTGATATTGGGCTACAATAAAATGTGATCGTACTTGACGAGGTGTTGTTTGTAGATCTGCTATTTTCGCAGAGGATATTTAATGAAAAAACTGCTGGGGGGGGGGGGGGGGGGGGGGGGCTAGTACAGCATCTAGAAGCCCTGGGGGACTCCGGGCCAACAGGGTTCATTCAAGTGGTTAACGAATTGCTTTCCTTAATTTGGATGACGTTTGATGAAGTCTTAAAGAGACTACCATGAATTTATTTTTTTTGGTCTCCCCTACCTCTCTTCTATCCCAAAAAAGACCCCAGTTTGAGCACTCAGGCTTTCACAGCATATCTGGGGTTTTATGTAAATTGGGCCAACCGATTTGCCCCCGCCCGTGACGTCACATCCGATACCTGCTTTGTATAATCCCTCCCGTTCTTCAGTTCCGGCATTTGAAATATAAAAATCAATAGCGCCACCTGCCAAATAAGGACAATGTGGTATTGCAGGTGACAGTGCTTTATAAGCCAGAGAGAAGTTAGTTGGACTTGGAATGAGTATATCTGAGGCTTGATTTAGGCGCAAACCTTTTGAAAAACGTTTGAGGGACATAAACAATCTGATATCAAATATAAAATAAAAAAAAATGAAATGCATGGTGTAGATCCTTTAAAGTCTGTAAGTGTTGGGAAGAAAATAAGTTCATGAAGATATCCTGATAGCCTGAGGAGCTGCTGTATACCTTGGTGACCACGCCGTCTGTCAGAGCCTTCATCTGCAGTTTGACGCTGTCGGTCAGCCGGTTGATCTGACCTCGGACAAAGTCCAGACGGTCTCTCTGATCCTCTCTCTCCTCCAGGCAATAGATCCTACAGGGGGGCGGTGGTGGAAAAAGTACTCAAATGTTTTTACTTAAGTAAAAGTATCAATACTGCAATGTAGAAGTACTCTGTCACAAGTCAAAGTCTGGAATTCAAAATTGACTTGAGTAAAAGTACAAACGTATTGGCATCAAAATGTACGTAAAGTACCAAAAGTAAAAGTACTAAAATGTTTGAAAATGGCAGATCCACAACCTCACAACGCGTCACGATGCGACGCGTTGTGAGCTTGTAGATCGGCTAGGTATAAAATAGGGCTAAAGGGTACAGTATGTATGTATGTATCTATATATACAATTGGCAAACTGGATGTGTGCGTGTTTGCGTGTTTGTCACTTGCATGTTAGGTTTTGCTTTTGGTTTGCGTGTTGCAGTTACGTTTCGCTTTCCGGTGTTGCAAGGAACGTATACGCTCTTCTGTCTCTGTCTCCGATGTGCGGGCCAGGCTACTAGACGGGAGGGCCGCATAGCGGCCCGACCCTCTAGTGTTTTATAATGTAATAATTTATACCTACAAAGTAACTAGTAACTAAAGTTTTCACAGTCAAAAGTGCACTATTTATCTTTGAAATGTAGTGGATGCTTCCAAAAAGACTGTACTGTACTCATGTAAATGTGCCTATACTGCCCACCACTGTCAGTGTCTGAACCACTTTTCCTTTTAGAGCTATTACTGAAGGAATACTTGATGGTCTGACCCTTACTTCCTGTCTGCTGAGGAGATGTTGATGGCGTCCATGACAGCTTTGATGGCCTCAGTGATCTGCCAGGCTCTGACCGTGTGCTGCTCAAACTTTGTCTTCACCGCCGACTGGGAGATGAACTCCTGAGAGGTCAAATGCTCATTTAGACATTTTGGCAAACAAACAAACAAACAATGTATTAAGTAACAATTACCCCTACAGCAGGCAACTGAATATCTTGTTTGATAGAATAAGTCTTTAAAGGAGTTGTTCACCCAAAACATTTCTTATTTTCTATCAATCACACACCCCATGAAGCCTTGAATTCATGGAGATGTTTTTGTTTTTGTCGCATTCCTAAGCCAATAATTTGATCCAATAATTTGGTCATCAAATTATTGGCGTATGCAACAAAAACAAAAAAAGTCTTCATGGGGTGTGTAATTGACAGAAAATAAGTCATTTTTTAGGGTGAACTACTCCTTTAACAAACAGATATACTGATATATAATCATGAAAACAATAAAACAGCTGAAACAGTCTCGTGGAGGCCTTTCTAATCATCTTGCTACCTCAAATGTCCTCTCAAAGCTGTGGAACTCTCTCAGTCTTTCGTGGAAGCCCTCCGCCAGCGCTTCACCTGCAGTATGAAAGCACACAGTGCAGGTCAATGAGAGGAGTGCTGGTGATTCCACACAGAGCTCATGGTGAAGTGTCTTGTCTGCCCACTGGCTCAGTATCCTCAGTTAAACATGCTAATGATGCTATCGACTTGCTCAAGCATCTATTGACCCATTTAGACCTGGAAAGCCTTCACGTTGTTATACCTTTCAGTCCGGGAAAGCATCTGTTCATTTTAGTCACTGTCGGACCGAAACCTTGTATCTCCTAGTCTAAATTAAAGCCCTACTTCATCATACAGGAATGTCTTACAAAAGCACACAACACCTGGCAATGCACTTCTGTGCCATTTTATACTTTAGCTATTCAAAAATAGAAGATATACAAGCTCATAGCACGTCACTTCGTGCCGCACTATGAGCTTGTAGATCTGCTATTTAAAACAAAAAAACATTGCACTTT
The DNA here is from genome assembly GCF_963454915.1 of Gymnoscopelus microlampas. Classification (NCBI taxonomy): domain Eukaryota; kingdom Metazoa; phylum Chordata; class Actinopteri; order Myctophiformes; family Myctophidae; genus Gymnoscopelus; species Gymnoscopelus microlampas. Next base: position 15,895,991 of record NC_139942.1, read on the forward strand.
GCATATCATAGCGAACCTTTGTAACTCAAATCCTTGTTTCTGGGGGTCCCTGGATCAAAATATTTTCAGATGGGGGTCTGCGACCAAATACATTTCAAATTTTTCTTTGACATGAAAACGTTTGAGAACCACTGATATAGCAACATACGTTTTAAAAGAAAACTGTTAAGATTTAGAACATTTGTAGAATCGGCCTCAGGTCTTAATGTATTAACATCCCCCAGCATCTCTGACCCCGTATAGACTCTAACCTGCCTCACCTGTCTCGGGGGGCATGCCCTGGGCTCGCTGCATCCTGGAGCACAGCACCTCCTTGGCCGACACGAAGAAGACCCTGCCCGGAGCCTCCTCCAGACTCACCACCTTCAGCTCCTCGGCCAGGAAGCTGACACAGCGCTCTATGTGTTGCATCCTTACCTGTATGGATCAGCCATAAAACACACAGCTATAGACCGGGGGTCTTCAACAGGGGGTCCGGGGCCCCTAGGGGGCCCTCAGAGTTACTACGGGGGGGGGGGGGGGGGGGGGCACCAAATCTTTGTGTGATAGGAACCATTTTTTCTTTCTTTTTTACATTAACCACTTGAACGCTAGCATCCTTATTCTGAGGGGAACATAAACCGAAAATAGCAGATCTACAACCACAGTCTTCTACTGTTGACCACTGGGAGCTGACCAATACAACCACAGTCTTCTACTGTTTGTCACTGGGAGCTGACCAGTACAACCACAGTCCTCTACTGTTGACCACTGGGAGCTGACCAATACAACCACAGTCTTCTACTGTTTGTCACTGGGAGCTGACCAGTACAACCACAGTCTTCTACTTTTGGTCACTGGGAGCTGACCAGTACAACCACAGATTAACCCCAGGAATAAAAAAACAGACCCCGGAACTACAGTAAAATCCTCAGAAAATAGGAAACAGTCGATTGATTGTGAGACGTTTGTATAATGGAACTCTCTATATCTTACATCTTCTATGGACTCTGGCTCAGTTACAGACGCGTCCCATCTGTTCTGGAGGATGAAGATGTTTGGTTTGGAGATCCTCTCGCTGACCTTGTGGAAGAACAGCTTCTCCTGTTGAGGGAGAATTAAGAATATAAAAGGAAACTCATTTAGCACTCACACAGTACATACTGAACAGTACTACACATTATCAAACTGGTGAAATTGCTGTTTGAATGTAATGACAGCCTATTATACATGTCTGCAACGTGATCACAGCCTGATGTGGCACACAGTTATTCAATACAATGTTGCGAAATAACCCATGAGGGAAGTATGATCTTGTGTGGGGACCTTTTTTTCTATGTCATGTGCTCATAAAATATTGATCTATATTTACAGATGTATATTTATATAAAATATCTACAAATAAGTGTGGCAAAATTGTAAGATAGAGTTCATCGTTTGAATTATAAGTATGGTTAAATACAGAATCTTTGTAGAATTGGAGTTGATTGAACAGTTGCATTCTGAATAAGAGAATCCAAGTGGCCAGAAATATAAATATACTGTATGTATGTGTAAGGTAAAACATAGCCATGTTGTTTTAAGAATGCAGTTGCCCAATTTCCATATAAAGAAACGGGACTTTTCTGATCACGGGACACCCCAGGACTAAAACGATAAGTTAAGTGACAAACTGTTTTTCTCCAGGGCTATTTAAAACATAGTGTAGGCCTATAGTTTAAATCAGTGGTTCCCAAACGTTTTAGCTCGAGACCCAAAAGAGAAATTGTCTCCCCCTCCCCGGGACCCAAACTAGTGAAAATATCTACAAGCTCGATGCGACATGTAGTGAGCTTTTAGATATGCTTTTTTCACTAGTTCTTAAAAGTATTTTTTCCACGCTAATTAATGGATTTTATTTTTAAATTGTTAATCGAATTATTTTGATTCTGTCCTCAATTAAAATTGTCGGGTGATTTTTTTTTAAAATCTTTTGAAATAAAAATAATTAAAAACTAAATGTAGGAAACAAAAAATAAAGGGGTATTTACTCGTGACCCATAAAAATTGGTCCGCTACCCACACATGGGTCCCGACCCGCTGTTTGGGAAAGTTGTTTAACTGATGAGTCAAGTATGATGAGTCAAGTGTAAATGAATGAGTGAATGGTTTATAAGAGGTTCTGCTCACTGTGTTCATTAGAGTGGACTCAGCGTTGCCCACCAGCACAAACACATCAGCATCCAGACAGAACTTATCAATCCAGCTGTCCAGCTCCATGGTCACATCTGTCCCTGGACTGGTAGACATAGTTATGACATTATTTTCATCACATTATATTAAAAGTATTATTGTATGATAACTTGTGTTCCAAATGGACCCATTGCAGTTATTATTTATACACAAACTCATGTTAATACTTTTCATGTATTATATTATATCGTCTCTGTCGGGTGGAAATCTATATCCAAAACTATTACTTTTCAGGATTCAAATTTAAAAGTACCTAGCAGATCTACAAGCTCAAAACGCATTGCTTCGTGCAACGTTTCGTGCTTGCGGATCTGTCATTTTTTATGCTTTTGTGTGACATTGCAGTACGATCAAATAGGGCGTTAATTTACGAGAAGAAAAACACAACAAGTTAGAATATGGAGATAAGAGTTTTATGCCCGACAGCAACGATAGTCGGTGTGTTGCTGACCTGTCCATCAGTACCAGGTCGTCTCTAAGCAGAGCACAGCAAGCTTTGGGCCAGAACACACTGACCAGACTGCCTGAGTCTACACTGGGATCCATGTGGAGAGCATGGGCTAACTGGTTCACTGTCTGGAGGAGAGGAGAGGAGAGGAGAGGAGAGGAGAGGAGAGAATAGAAGAAGAGAAGAGGGGAGCAGAGGAGAAGAAGAGAAGAGGGGAGCAGAGGAGAAATTACGATAGTTGGAGGGTGACAAGAGGTGATGGAGAATGAGGAGATGATTATAATGATCATTGTTAGTAACACAATTTACAAATTACAAGCATATTAGTGTGTAGTCTAGAGTTCAATAAACATGATTGTGCAAGTCGCTCTGGATAAGAGTGTCTGCTATAAATGCCTGCATTGTAATTTGTAATGAGGCCCCTAGTACAGTATAGACCCTAACCCTAACCCAACAAATGATATATAGGGTTCTTCAAGCGGTTAACTGTACTGCTAGCGTCCCTGTATGTCCTGTGGTTCCTTCAGTGGTAGAAAAAGTACTCAAATGTTACTTAAGTAAAAGTATCAATACTGCAATGTAAAAGTACTCTGTTACAATTAAAAGTCCAGAATTTAAAATGTACTTATGTAAAAGTGCAAAAGTATTGGTATCAAAATGTACTAAAAGTACCAAAAGTAAAAGTACAATATTTGCCTCTGAGATGCAGTGGAGTAGAAGTAAAAGTATTGGAAATTGGAAATACTCAAGTAAAGCACAAATATCAAAATTGTATTTACTTGAGTACATGTACTTAGTTACTTTCCACCACTGTGTGGGTCCTTACATGGACACTCCTCCTCTCGTCGGACAGCTCTGTGGTGATGTAGGCCTCGTCTCCGTCCGTCCCCTCCACCCTTAGGAAGCAGTTGGTGGTGTGTCCCATGCCGCTGGGCAGCACCCTGTCCCTCAGCATGGCGTTGATCACTGTGCTCTTACCATTACTGGTCCTGGAGACACACACGGAGACATGAAGACCTCTGTCACCAACTGGGATGTTAGTCTCACATAGTGGCGTAAAGTAACTAAGTATATTTACTCAATGCCATGGTTTTGCACTTTTTCAGTTTTTCATGTGTCTATGAGGTTGATAGAACTTCATTAAGCAAAAATAGTAGTTATAAAATATAGTAAAAATATACCCTCCCCCTCATTATCATAACACAACAGGTGTGGGCATGAGGAGGAGGAGGGACTAGGACAGGTGGGTGGTGCTAAGGTGGCGGAGGAGGTGCTAAGGTGAGAACCAGGTTTACTTAATGAACTGGAAGCGTGTCCACATAAAAACATAATTTTAACAATTTCTGTACACTTTTTTGAAAAAGATCTTCCTCCTAGTATACCATAATACCTGATGATTATGTTTTAGGGGGGGGGGGGGGATCACTGAAAATCACGGCATCCCGTCTTTAAGTACAATATTGATGTATTTTTTTTTACTTTGTATTGGAGCATTTCCCGTTTTAAGTACTTTTACTTATACGACACTACTGTACATCTCAGAGGCAAATATTGTACTTTTACTCCCTCCCTCAGGTCTCACTCACCTGCCAAAGAAGGCCACCTTCATGTGTCTGCGAGCCAGCACCTCCCGTATGGTTGCTAGTTTGGTGGCGCAAGACTGCATCTCCAGCCTCTGCTCCTCCAGAACCACCTCTCCCAGGTCAGAACTACCCCATGTCTCTGAAACAACAACAACAACAACACCATCAACTTCATTCATACCAACATTCATCTCTCATGTGTATTGTAAATTGGGGGATATCATTTTTAAAAAGTAAGTCAAATTGCAGCCTTGTATTTTTTTTATGATTGTTTTAAACTTAAATTGTCCTGAATAGTCTGTGATCTTTCTGAACTAATATGGATTGAGGACAATATACATTAGACAATGTCTGAGTATTGAAATAGAAAAATAAATGTGTTTCTCCTGTTTTGTCAAGTGTTGTTGGTTTACAGAGAGCATATATAATAAAGGTTCAAGCTATTTATTGTCACATGCATATATAATACAGCTGGTAGCAACTTTGCAGCCAGTGACTACAAAGTTAACAGTGTGGATGACAAATTAAATGCGCTAAAATGCAAATATTTCAGGAAAAAATGCAATGAAAAAGAGGTCAAATGTATACTAACGCGTGTGTATAACTGAAATCTAAACCTTTTGGGGAATTCTTGTATAATTGTCAAAAGATGTTTAGTGGAGTCATGCCTTTATAAGGCTGTGTAGGTGGAGCTAACGTGGCTCTGCTGTGTTCTCCTACCCTCAACGAAGGTGGTGCCCTCTTTAACGTAGTCCAGTAACTGGTCAAACACGCCAGTGATGGTCCTCTTGGCCACAACAAAGTGTCTGAGAGGGGAGGCGTCCTCCACGTGGTCCATATTAACTCACTAGAACAAGAGAACATGATTGGTACTGAATGAATGACCAGAACAAGAGAACTTGTTCCATACTGAATGACTCGAACACAAGTTTACATGGAAATATATCCAAACCATAGAAACAAATATACAGTGGTGTAAAGTCACTAAGTACATTTACTCAAGTACTGTACTCAAGTACAATTTTTAGGTACTTTTACTTTACTGAAATATTTCCAATTGTCTATACTTTTACTTCTACTCCACTACATCTCAGAGGCAAATATTGTACTTTTACTCCACTACAATTATTTAAAAGCTTTAGTTCCTAGTTACTTTGCAGATATAAATGATTACATTATAAAACATACATTAACCACTTAAGCCTTATTGAAGCCCTATTGAAAATATTTTCCAACATTTTAGTACTTTTACTTTTGGTACTTTAAACACAATACTTTTACCAATACTTTTCTACTTTTACTCAATTTTGAATTCCTGACTTTTGCTTGTAACAGAGTACTTCTACATTGCAGTATTGATACTTTTACTCAAGTAAAACATGTGAGTACTTTTCCCACCACTGCATATGTATACTTTTATGGTCGGAACACACACAGACCTTTCTGGCACCTTAGTCTATACTCCAGTGGTTCTCAAAGTGGGGACCAGGTGGACCCTCTGGGTCCTTTTGGTTCCATGTGTACCCTCTCAGAGTTATGGGCGTCGTTGAAATAAAATAAAACATTTGAGAACCACTGGTCCACGTTGCAAAATGTTCATTGTAGCAGCTCTCACCGTCACACCGGGACGACACAGCTTGTTTACATGGATTCACTGGTCCACCCTGCACCGACACTGTCCATCATGTTGTAGTGATACTATGTCCATTATATGTCCATTGTATGTCCATTACGTCCATGAAGTTCTACTGTTCTACTGTCTTCTCTAGTCCTGCTGTCTAACAGGTGCAACACAGAGCTGTACAGTGTGTGTGTGTGTGTGTGTGTGTGTGTGTGTGTGTGTGTGTGTGTGTGTGTGTGTCTGGCCAGCTCTGATCCTCTTACAGAGACTTATCTGTAGCCTAAGTTCAGTGGTACACATCCTGCTTCCTTCACCTGCACATGAACACACACAGCACTGCACTGCACTGCACTGCACTACAGTGCTGTGCTGTGCTTTACCAACACATGTTAGAGTGATTTTGAAGGAGTAGTAAGGATTCACACTTTATGACTGTTGGTAGGGCATTCCACATTTTGGTGGCATAGCAGTAGAACAAATTTACCCCCTTGTTTGAGCCAAATGTGGGTTGATTGAACCTGATTTGTGGAGCTCCCTCTGGTGTTGTGTTTGTGGACGTCTTTGACGTTTTTGAGGTGCAGTAGTTTGACAGGTACTATACATGGGTGTCTTTGTGTTTGAGTTGTCCTCTACCCTGAGCCATCCGACCCTAGCAAAATGAGCAGGGGTTAGATGTGTTGTAGGTGTGAGGCCAAGTAGTAGACCATGGCAGTGATTGATATTGTTAAAATGGCGGTATATGTGAAATTATTTTTATATTGTAGCCTATTGTTTGTACTTCTTTTTTTTATATAATTGTTTTTATCCCACAATTTTGTAACCCTTTTTCACCCGGTGGCAATTATCTAAGTGATCCTGGGCGCTACACTCCCCCCGCCAGCCTAGGGAGCCCAGAGCCGAGCTCATGCCTCCTTCTTGTTTGTACTTCTTAAACATGAAAGTTGTTATTTGTAAAACTTGTAGTGCCAACTCGGTTTGTCTCAGAATGACTTACTGTAAGCATCAGGGATGCAACAACGTGCCCATCGATGAATCACCTGGGAATGGCCTCTGTTTGTCTTGTTTATATATAAATATCAATACTCAATGGATGATCATTTCTATAGCAGACAAAGTCTGGTCATTTTAAGGCTCTCACAGTGGGTTTCTAGCAGTGATGGACAAAGTACCAGTACTCAACCCTACTTGAGTCAAAGTATAGATACTCCTGGTCAACTATTACTGAAAGTTACTCAGTCAAATTTGTACTTCAGTTAAAGTACTGGGGCAGCTGCTTTTAAAAAGATATTTCAATACCTAGGTATTCAAAAGTCAAAATGACAAATTACACTTTTGCATTGCTGTATTCAAATGTATAATACTGTACGATTTCCATGTTCAATGATAGTGAAAATAGCAGATCTGCAAGCTCTACCACTGGTTTCTAGTCACATGCTTTGATGCTGCAAAGTAAATGTGACTTGAGAATTAAATAGGCTTGCTTATGAATGTTTGCTTATCTGAATGCTTGCTAACTTAACACACATGCATGCCTTTAGCTGACTTCTGTAATAGCTTAGACAAATCAGGAGAGAAAGGTCACACTCGATTAAACCTTTCATTCCCTGTGTATGGAAATTAAGTGGCCAGTCTTATCCTGTTTTCATGCTATCAAATAGTTACACTGGCTTTAAATGACCTATGAAGTGCCAGTTTAAACCCATGTGTATGTTTCTGATCAGAAGAGAATGTAAGAGTCTTTTTGAGGAGTAGCGCTGTCACGATCGTGACATTTACTTGAAGATGAATTGTCATTCAAATAATTGCGTTTAACGATTTCATTGTGTTATTGACATTGAACATTGAAAGATAAAAAAATACATTTCCGTTAGCCTTTTATGCTTTGAAAAAAAAAAAAAGTAATAGGGCAGATATGTCAAATAACTTAAATAGGCATTATGCAATTATTGTATACTATAACATTTGGTTAAGGAATTGTGGAAACAGCCGATGGACGCATTGTAAACTTGTAGATCGGCTATTTCTCAAAAAATCTAAAGGAAACAATTTTTACATTATTGTGCAAAAACATTGCAATTATCTCAAATACTATTATAATAATAATTATTATAGGCGATTATGTAATAATTGTGACAGGCCTAATTGTGAAGGCAGTGTGTGGATTCATTGTATGGTGGTACCCCTGGGTAGCACAGCCAGACAAGAAAGGATTTCTAAATTGAAAACGTCATACGCCGGCTCCACAACCATATTAACAAGGCCACGTGTGACTTGGGACCAGGGCCGGATTTATAGGAGTAGAGGCTGCTCGCGCGAAAAATTGTTTTTGTTGTTTTTTTGCGGACTTTTTTACTTTTATTTCAGGCTTTTGTTACTTTAATTTGGTTAATTCGGTTTGGGATACTTTACAATTTGATCATACAAATAAAATAATAAAAATATGAGATTTATTTTTTTATTTTTTTTAGGCCCCCCCCCCAGCTGGGGTCCCCTGGGCTGCAGCCCACCCTAGCCCAACGGTAAGTCCGACCCTGCTTGCGACCTAGTTAAACAATGCAAGCCATTTTTGGATGCAGAACTGGTGAAACGATGCACGTTAGGCATGGTGGAGGAATTATGCTGGGGAGAGACAGAAGGAGGAGATCATCAACCGAGTGAAAACTGTCCAGCTATCTGACTCTACCGCGATGCGCAGGGTTGAAGTTTTGTATGAGAACAGCTTTTCATCTTTGGTGTCAAATCTGAAATCAGAGGAGTTGGAGTGTATGTCCATTGCAGTGGATGAGTCAACAGATCAAACGGATCTCAATTATCTGTATTTGTAAGGGACATGTGTTCAAAGAGGAGTTACTGTGCCTTTTGCCCTGACAACTAACACAACTGGAGAGGTGATTTATGCAGCTGTGAAGATTTTTTTTTAATAAAAATTCTTTGGACCTCTGTAAAATCAACCTTCTCGTTACCGACGGAGGGCCATCTATGGTCGGAAAGGAGAAGGGCTTTGCGTCCCGTGTAGCAGCAGAACATCCCACTGTCAACTCACTACATTGCATCATTCATCAGACTGTTTTGTGTGCGAAGCTGGCTGGTAAGATGAAACAAACCATGGACGTGGTGATTAAGATGGTGAATCATATCCGTTCAATGTCAAGTTTGCAGCACCGGCTTTTTAAAATGTTGCTCAAGGAGCAGGATGCAGAGTATTCTGACCTCCTTCGGCACAACAATGTGAGGAGCAGGGGGCGTGTGCAGGAGAGATTTTTTGCCCTGCGAAAAGAGGTAACTGAGTTTCTCTCCGGACAGAAATCTGCCAAATCACAGGAGTTATTGTCATCTATGCAAGATCCAGAGTTCATTATCCTATCTCGCATTTCTGTGTGATATCACAAGCCACCTTAACAAGCTTAATCTGCAACTGCAGGGCGGAGGTGCGAGCGTAGGAGAGCTTCTCCACAAAGTGAATGTATTTCAAGCTAATTTGGATGTGTTTATGTCCGATCTAAAGGGGAGAAAGTTACACTTTCATTCTCTATGTGATGTCCCTGCTGCAAAAGCAGCTTCTCTGTCAGCAATGGGAGAATTGCTGAAATGTTTGAGAGATAACTTTAAGAGCCGTTTTGAGCATTTCAAAATCATGCATATCGCTCTGACATCACACAAGCCAGTGTTCAGTAAGATTGCGATGGAGAGGGTATGCCACCCGTCTCACTAGACTGGGGAACATATTTCCCAGGTAGATTCTATTTTATACTTTATTTTATCTGCTTTTATGGAGAGAAAAAAAACTTTGTGTTTAATGTGGCCCAAGTCATAAATGACTGTCATTGTAATGCAAATGAAAGAGATGTACTGTAGCTCAACTTAACTACTGTATCATTCATGTTAAGTACATTTTGATGCCAATACTTTTGTACTTTTACTCAAGTACATTTTGAATTCTGAACTACTACTTATAACAGAGTATTTCTACATTGCAGTATTGATACTTTTACTTAAGTAAAGCAATTTAGTACTTTTTACACCACTGATCAAAATAAAGATATTCCTTCACAAGAATTTGATGTACTCACTCCCATCCATCTGTGGAGGTGTTTCGTAGTCCTGTGAACAGGTTGTCATTCTCCCCCCTCAGGCGAATGAACTTCTTAACATCTTCATCAAGCCCTGAAGAGACAATTGATATTTATAATTTAGCCCATGTAGTTTTAAATTAACGGAGCGCGTTACTGTACAGAAGATGGCTATTGTTAGCAAGCATGTTAACCAAAGCTGTGTCGCTTACATTGAGCTAAGTGGTCGCTAGCTGTGTTTTGTACCGTATAATGGTCTAATGCATACATTACACAATGCAATATTTATTACACGTCAACAACAAACTTCAACCTCGAAAGTTAAACAAAAAAATACTTACATTTGTACGTGTTATTTTCTTTTACGGGCGGCTCCATTCTGTTTGCACCGTCGTGGTAGGACGTTCGCCGACTTTTGTCTCTGCTCTGCCTCAGCTGACTTCAAGTGCATGCGTGCAGTGCGCGTGCGCATGCCACCAGGGGCAGCGCAATGCATTGTGGGGTGGAAGCGCTTCTGTAGCGACCATCGCATGTTCCCTACTTTTCCCGATGCATTGTGGGATACTAGAGTCCACTATATTAGGGTACAATAATGCTCACTATACATTCGGACACTAATACAAAATGGCAGAACCCCCATATAGTGCACTATATTGGGCATAGGGGCTGAATTCGGACGCAGCCCTGGTCATACGCACGTCTCTGTGATATACGAACCCCTTTGAGAATTGCACGTCAGTTTGTGAGTACCAAAAATACGACCTCCTTTACAAACTTTATTTACCCCATTTTTACGACCAGCATAATGAATCGGGGCCATTGTACTTAGTTGCTTTCCACCACTAATCCACTGTCATTCTGGGAAGGAACGCTGAAGAACCGGTTCTTCCAGACCAGGTGTTGTTGTGTAAACGAAACCTGACTCTGTGTCACTGTCACTTGTCACGTATGTGGAGTAGGCAGAGGGACACTCAGCACAGTAGCACAAGAGGATATACATATACGCCACATTTTAATCAAACGTGTTGTTTTAGCTGCAGGTTGTTCATGAGGTAAGATACTATTCATTGTGTACCATCGACCACTAATCAACATTTACATGATTGTCTGTGTAAATGGTCGAGGTGTAAATTATTGGATTCTCTGTGGGTCTGCTGAACATTTCATTAGCTGACGACGGGTCTAAACCAGAGGTTCCCAAACTTTTTAGCTCGACACCCAAAAGAGAAATGTGGTGTCTCCCCGGGACACAAACTTGAAGAGCGATTTGTTTGGATCCAACTTTAATTACCACACACACACACACACACACACACATACACACACACACACACACACACACACACACCCCATGCATTACCACAACACACACACTCGCACTCACAGACACACACGCACACACGCACGCACGGCACACACAGCAAGCACGCACGCACGCACGCAAACGCACAGAGGAATGTGTTTTGTCAGAAACACACCATACTAACACAGACACTATGTAGAGGAGAGCATGTTTGTACACACACTGTTTCCACTCAGTATAAACACACACTATAAACTAACAGCTCAACATCTTACATAACTGCTATTTTAGTAATACATAAGACAATGAGATAGTGAAAGAATGAAGCACTATTATTTCCCTGCCATATAACATAACAGGCAATAATGGATTAATTTTGTTCTTTATTGTTCCAGACATCCCAGCTTTGTTTTGGACAGGACTATTCATGATGGAGGTTGCCGTTCCTGTGACGAAACGTTTAATTGTCTTTAATATGGTAAAACAATTAAATAATTAGCTGTGGAAACAGCCACACATTCACACACCTGTACATCGCACACACACTCAAGTGCACCTTTGTAGAAGTTTAATTTCAACTATGATATTTAACATTTTCTTAAAGAAACCAAACTGAATCAGTAATGCTCATATTTTTCATTGTTCGATAGATGTTTATGATGCACATGCATGTTGGATGTGATGTCACATGTTCCAGTTCAGAGTATGAGGATTTAGAGGGGAGATGCTGCTCCCTGTGTGGCCCTGGTAAGAACTACATCTTTGAATTGTCTAGTATACATACAGTAGATACATACTTAGAGAGAGAGAGAGAGAGAGAGAGATACAGACATGGAAACGGAATAGATTGAAGAGAGAGAGAGAGAGATGGAAAAATAATAGATAGTTTGGACATCTCAACCTATTGCCATTGACAGGAATCGAACTCTCAACCTTCGGACTAGGCTGCAACACTACCTATAGTGCTATAGCTTTGTCGAGGCTGATGTTGTCTGTTGTTGAAGATCTAAACTCTTGCCTTCTGTCATGAACCAAGCCCCTGTTTCACTAACACTAAGATCACTCGTTCACAAACCATTTACCAATAGATAAATGATATGTCTCCTCACAACCGAAAACAGTGAAAGCAGCCGATCTACAAGCTCAGAAACACGTTGCTATCTGAAAAGTTTTGAGATTGTAGATCGGTTATTTTCAGAATGAAGTATGTCATACATTGAAAAAACATACTCTCAAATAAGCATTTCAGGTTATCTTTAACAATTGCACATGCATTAATTGACACAATCATGTTGTGTGCAATGCAACTTTAATGAAGCCTGCATCAAGTGAGGTTTGAACTGGCGACCTTGAGGTACACGTTTAAGGGAGAAGCCATTGGACCGACAGACTTGAACTGGTGAAAAAGCAGCTCAAACAGATGATATAGTTTCAAGCAAACAACTGAAAAATCCCGGGTTTAAGTGTTTTTCAAACTGCTAAACATTGAGGACAATCCAAGGGCGGAGCTTACTGATCAAAGCGATAGATGTGTTCCTCATGAGTCAAGGCACATGTGTAAGCAGGTTTAATGGCTGTCGGCCAAATGAGGCATGACTTTTGCCAGATTAAAGTTTGCATTTTCAAAAAATTGCTATAGCGCCCCCCTTTGGCCAATTGGAGTAAGATTGGTTTCAGTGATATTTGGAATGACCCTCAACCTTTCTGCAAAGTTTAAAAGAAATGTGAGTCTGCATGTATGTGTTAGGGGCAGATGAATAATTTTCATAAAACTGCAATAGTTAAAATCTATCTCCTCCTGGGATTTTTGAGTAATCTGCACAAATTAAGGATATCTGTATATACATATATACATATGCATAGCGTATGTATATATATATGTATATACATATATACATATGCATATCATTCTATTAAGCCTTCCATACGCTACTGCACATGTTAAAAAAAAAACGGAACAGTACGGTCCCGTTTTTTTTTAACATGGGAGTGGATGGAACTTCCGGCGAACGGAAACGGACGCGGAACGGTCGCGAACGGAGATGTGTGGATTGACCCTGAGTGTTCAACAGGAAGTCATGTGTCTGAACATTGTGTGTCCAACAGGAAGTCATGTGTCTGAACATTGTGTGTCCAACAGGAAGTCATGTGTCTGAACATTGTGTGTCCAACAGGAAGTCATGTGACTAAACATTGTGTGTCCAACAGGAAGTCATGTGTCTGAACATTGTGTGTCCAACAGGAAGTCATGTGACTCAACATTGCACAGAGTTCAGATCAACATCATGTGAAGTCTGTCCTTACGGAACCTTCCAGCCGCTGCATAATGGAGAAATACAATGTGAAACATGTAACACCTGTCATGCAGGTACATATATGAATATCTTTCATATAATTAATGGAAAATGCACAAATTAAAACTGTAATTATTGAAACTAGCTAATAATTAAACCCAAGTGACACATAAGGCCGCCATTACTGGCATTTTAATAGAGAAAATGTTTACAATATAATAAAAAAGATAATCAATACATAATACATTGTCCGAAAATAGCAAATATACAAGCTATTACAGCCACCCTAGTCGAAAGCAACTCTAAATTATTTTTTTTATTTCTTGACTCTAGAGTTGCAATACCAACCCTTGACAGTCCACACATCCAAACAGAAAAGTCCATTCTGATTGTATTAAACTAAACCCACCAACATTGCAGCTGTACAGAAAGCTTGAATTATCCTCTTTCTATCTGCAAAGTTTTTGTTTCATAAAAATCCACTAGATGCTTTCTGTCAATAAATTACGTGCAGGTGATAATTGTCAAGTGTTGGCGTTTGGTAGCGCTCGTTTTCAATAACGTAACGTTCTGCCGTTCTGCTGCCTCCTGCAAGATGTGCAATTTAGAAAAAGGTATGCAGGACTGATTTTCAACGTGCGTTTCCAAACTCCCAAAACAGAATTATCACCGGCACGGAATTTGAAACAAAAACTTTGCAGATAGAAAAGGATCATTCAAACTTTCAGTACAGATACAAACATCGTTTAATATAATCAGATCTGACTTTTCTGTTTGGATGGTTGGTGTTGCAACTCTAGATTCAAGAAATTAAAAATAAAATTTTTGCTTGTGGCTAAGGCCACCCAGCCCAGAACAGTTAAAGGACAACTTGAGTTTTTTACAACCAAGGTTCATATTTTAGCTTGTAATTAAAGTAAATAAAAGATGAGGGTTATTTTTTTTTCATGTACTGCTTTCTACAGTTTTGGCAATTTTTGCGATATTTTTTACAGTGGGTGGGGGCATTCTGTCCGGTGGCTAAATATGCCTTTTTTACACAATAAAAAAGGTCCTGTGGTCTTTGATGGCCAGATGTGAGTTATTGGGGGTTAGAAGAGCTACTGTAAATAATAATAAAGAAAACACCGGGTTATTGTGTAAAAAAAATACATATTTAGCCACCGGACAGAATGCCCCCGCCCACTGTAAAAAAGATCACAAAAATTGCTAAAACTATAGAAAGCAGTACATTTAAAAATTTTAACACTCATATTTTATTTACTTTAATTACAATCTAAAACATAAACCTTGGTTGTAAAAAACTAAAGTTGTCCTTTAAGTTGACACTAAGGTTCTTATTCATATTAAAAAAGGAAATTATCAAATATTATGCTGCCATTTTAGCTATAAAGTATCAATTTGTAAAACTTGTACTTCAGCCAATCTACAAGCTCACAACGTGTCTTTTATTTTCATTATTTGAAACAGGGCTTAAGTGGTTAATTCATAATGCACCTTTTCCCTTCTTAGAAATGTAGTGGAGTCAAAGTACAATATTTGTGTTTGAAATGTAGTGGAGTACTATTTTCTTTCCTTTTCTTTTGTGATAATTAATTTAATTTGAATATTAATAAGGTGGGCATAATAAGCTTCGGCTCAAATATTTTCAGCCAAAATGATCTTGTTGAAAATATTGTATACGTTCAACTGTTTATTTTTCTAAACCATGACTGAAACAAATAAACTAACTAACTAAGTAATACATAATCCCAAATACTCGTATAAATCCTAAAATCGAAATTTCTTGAGTAAAAGTTTGAGACTGTTGTGGAAATTATAATCAAACCAAAATAGCAGATCTACAAGCTCACAACTGTAGCGTCCACCCGGGGCCTATTTCACGGAAGCAGAATTAGGGGTTAAGCCTGGATTTAACAGCTATCCTGGCTTAATTTATCCAGGATTATCCATGAATCGGTTTCATGAAAGGTGAATTAAAGTATCTTGGCAGATTAGTTTAGCCAGTTCACCCTGGATAAGATTATCCATGACTCGGTTTCACAAAAGAAAATTGAAACAATCCTACCTTAGTTACCATGGAAATTTAGCTGTGAAGTTTGCCTGGTACGGACCAGGCTAACAATCAAGCTTTATTAATCCAGTGCCTTGTTCTTCAAGTTTTGTGACATAGCTAGTCCAATGACAATGGCTTTGATGTGTCGCTAATCACTCACCAACATACAAAGGGCTGTTGAATTTTTCCAGAGAAGCCCCTGTTGTCCATTGTGGAGACCCCTTTTTTTCCCCCCACTAATCCTCATTACGGAACTGCAGATATATAAATAGATGGATTCCATGTAATGTCAACATTGCATGGAGCTTATAGCATTGTAGATTAGTAGGCGATAATTCCAATATTCACTTAAACTCCTCATGTTTAAGCTAAACTGAATTATATGGACTTGTATATAAATGGTTTATATTTTTGGACGACTTGTGCATTTAATTTGTTGGCAATACTTTGCCACACTTTATTGCGGCCGTGTTTCCTTTCTTGCTTATTGTACATTTTATTTCCTCGTATGATTCCATGAGCTGCTGCAGTGCTGCTGTTCAGCCACAGAGAAGAACGCCGCTCTGGTTTTGGGCTCCATGATTGGTCAAGTTCAAGGCTTCTGCTATCGACTTTCATGGTATTTTACAGGAATATGTGAAGCCTGGCTTTACCATCCTGGCTCGACACAGTCTGGTTTGACAAAGTCTAGCTTGACAAAGTAGCTCCTTCTGGCTTGGCGTTCGTGGAACGGAATAAACCAGGCTGTACGGAGCAGACTTTGTCAAACCTGGATTCGGCTTAAATCCAGGCTTATTTAATTCTGCTTTCGTGAAATAGCTACCATCAGAGTGTTGAACAAGGCCTGATCACCACCTGTCACCATACTGGTCTGTCAACTGGTACATTTGACTTGAAACAGACCATATTTTTTAGTCTCTCTCTCTCTCTCTCTCTCTCTCTCTCTCTCTCTCTCTCTCTCTCTCTCTCTCTCTCTCTCTCTCACACACACACACACACACACACACACACACACACACACACACACACACACACACACACACACACACACACACACACACACACACACACGTGGAATTCAGCACATTACTCACATATTAAATATAACTTATTCAATCAGAGCTCTGTATAGCACTGTTGCAGTTAAATTGTGTTTAGTTTTACATTTGAGAAGTGTCATGCTCTCATGTTTAACCTCAACTCAATGTAATCCACAGGTCCTGGTCTGACAGTGAAGAGTCCATGTACACCAACATCTAATGCACTGTGTGGACCATCAAAGGGATTCTACTGTGTCGACCCAAGAGAGAATGGATGTTTTAAAGCACAGAAACACAGCAGCTGCGAGCCTGGTCAATATATTGCTCAAAAAGGTTAGTCTATATTGACTGCCAGGTACTACTGTACTGTATGTATCGGCTTCATCCGCTGGGTGCCAGCGTTTTTTACCTGTTTTGACCATAGACTGTAAAAAAGAATGGACAAAGCCACTCCCCTGCTTTCTACAGAACGAAAATGAAGCCGATAGTTCAGGAACATGCATTCCTCCATCGTTAATATATACAGTTGGCCACGTCCGGAACTCAAACGCTATTGGTTGAGACCAGACACGTGACCAGCGAACCGGAAAACACCCCCAAAAATGCTATTGGTTGGGTAGCTTGTCAATCAAGAGCGGGGGCGGGGAATGAATGCTATTGGTTGTGTAGGTTGTCAATCAAATCATCCCGGCTCTCCTGGAGCATAGCCTACTTTATCGTCAATTTTAGAATAAATGGGACCATAATTTAGCAAAACGCATATCATGATGATTGAAAGGAGACTTTAAACTAGCGACTGGAAGCATATAGAATTTATGACAATTTTTATTACGGTAAGAAAATCTAGTCTAAAGTTTGTCAAAAACTCACTTGCGCTAAAATAAATTCTTTCTGACACTTCAGGTCGGCGCAGGGTAAAACAGCGCCACTCTGGCCATTCATAAGCTTCCGTGTTGGCCTCATCGTAAATATCCAAGCCTTGCCCCTTGGTTTTGACGATCTTTGGAGAGCGGATGTAAACAAAAAGTGTCCGGTGGGTAGGGGAGGGTCTCGTCTATCATTCCTAAGTTGCGTTAGAGCGCCCTCTTGGGGGATTTTCAGAAATTGAGAAAATGAAAACAGAGATGAACATTTACCATGTTCAGTTCAGTGACTGCTTCTACAGTCAGAACTAAAGGTGAATTCACACTGAGTGCAACGTGATTGTCTTGAGTGACATGATTCCACAGTAAGTTTAAATAAAGTTGACTGAAGAATAGAGAGATACATTTTTTCAACTGCACAATTGTACTGAACCATTAGTATGTTCCCCTTGCAAATATTCATGACATGGAATATGAAGCCTACTGGAAATATGTTCTCTTTATGTTATGATTGTTTTTTGTTTTTGTCTTTCATACAGGAACATCCTATACAGATACAATGTGTGCTAACTGTACCTTTGACACATATTCTGATGGTACTTTTACAACCTGTCAACCACACACACAGTAAGTGTCATTTACAGTCCAACCTTCATCATGCAAATTCCTCCAATGAACATGAACCAATTAAAATGTTTCTTCTCTGTTATTCCAGCTGTGAATATAAGGGATTCCATGAGATAAAACCTGGAAATCATTCACATGATA
Organism: Gymnoscopelus microlampas; assembly: GCF_963454915.1. NCBI lineage: Eukaryota > Metazoa > Chordata > Actinopteri > Myctophiformes > Myctophidae > Gymnoscopelus > Gymnoscopelus microlampas. The sequence continues at coordinate 15,914,248 of NC_139942.1, forward strand.
CTACATGTGGAGGAATTCATTTTAATATTTATATCTTTGTTGGAAGTGTTGTTGTTGGTGTAGTTGTTAGCGAAATTGTCGATCGTGTTGGTGCTTCTGTTATAGTTCATGGTTTTTTTGTTCTTGTTGGTGGTGTTGTTTCTGATTTATTTCATCGTTTTGATCAGTATGTAATTTATGTCTATAGTCCTGGTGTTTCTGTTGTTTCGTTTCATGTTTTTCATCATTTTTTCTCATCTATTGTTTTGTTCTTTGTATGTTATTTTGCTCATCATGTTGTTAAGGTTGCTGTTATGGCTGGTTGTACGGCTTATAGTTTTGGTTTTATGGTTGAATTTCTTAATGGTTATAGGTTTGGTATCCCTGTTCGTTTAGGTGATAGTATTTTGTTAGGTGTTTGTGTTTTTTTGGGTACTTTGGTTAGCGGTGTGCTTGTTGGTCTTGATGGTAATTATGGTTTTCGTATTGCTGGTTGTGGTGGTGGCTGTGTTGGGGCTGTTGTTTTTACTCTATTTTATCTTCAGAATGAGAATGAGGATGTTTTTAGAAATGATCTTGCCGCTATAGTTCGTGTTGCAGCTGCTGTTGCTGTTGGTGTTTCTTATGGTGTTGTTTATGATTTTGATGATTATGATTTTCTTCATATTGTGTATTCTCTTATTTATTGTATTAGTATTGCTCGTTCTGATTACTTGTGGGTTTTAGGTGGTTGGTATGGTGGTACAGTGGTTGGTGAAGGTTTGTTTGGTGATAGTGTTAGACATGTTGATGGTGATGATGTTTTAGATATACTTGTTATTGGTGAGGTTGGTGGTATTGGTGTTGATATTGGACTGCTGATTCTGCTGGCGATTAGAAGATTATTCAAGAGACAACGTGGTAAGTTTACATTTATAATGCTTTCTATAAACAGTCACACTTACTGTCAAATGGTAAAGTTCATGCCTTTGGATATTCTGATGGTTCTCATAGTTATTCTACAGTATTTTTGTGAATTATTTTTTTTGTGAATTGTTTATCTTTTTCTTTTTCTGTTTTCATTTGGGGGGAAAAAACAAACTAACTGATTATGCACTTTTTTCTTCATTGGGCTATATATGGGGCAGTGCAATTGTATGTGTTTTTGATATACAAGAAATGCCTCTGTCAAAATCCAATAAACAAATGTTTTTTTTTTTAAAGTGAAAGTATTGAAAATGTGAAATACTCCAGCAAAGTAAACAAATAAATACCTCAAAAGTACAGCACTCTCTCTCTCTCTCTCTCTCTCTCTCTCTCTCTCTCTCTCTCTCTCTCTCTATCTATCTATCTATCTATCTATCTAGATGCTATGCAAGAGCGCAGACTAGACATTGACAACACCAACGCAGCACCCCTGAATTCTACTGCAAGAATCATAAATGTCAGACAACAGGTTTGTTTTCCCACATTTAAAGAAATAATGAAATGAAAAATATGTTTTTCACACTGTCACCTACCAGTGACATCATCAATGGGGAATCCAAGCTAATAGAAACTGCAGGCTTTCTCTTCCTGGAAAGTTGGCATGCTATAATAGAAGCCATTGTTCTCACTTTAACCCATTAAAACCGGGATAGCATCTGTCATTTTAGATTTTAACCACTTTAACCATTATTATATACGTTGGCTAATAAAGAATAGCAGATAAACCGCTCACAAAATGTAAGGAAACTTGAATTTGGGCCATTATATCTCCCCTTTACTAATACCAATCAGTAAAGTGTTATATATCATTTTTAACGGTGATTAGTCACCTTTACAACGAGGTACAGCTTGTAAGCATCGGGCATTCATGGAATAAGCAACACAGGCAAACGTGTGGGTAGCGCCGAGCAAAAATGTGCCAAAATGGCCTGTTAGACTTTTCTGCTGACATTCAATGTCGTGACATTCATGACATTGAATGGGCTTCAGGTGTGTGCCAGTCACAGGTATGTGACTGCCTCACAGGTGAGTGACTGGCACCTGAACATGGGTTCTGCAACTTTGTTGAGTTTGTGTATGCTCCAAGCAGCAACACTGCCCCCATGGAAAGATGCCACTTTTGTCAGGATAAGGCCCGTGCAACAGGGCAAGTGAAGCTGGTGTTCCGTTATGCAGAGTGACAGCATTATTTGTTGTTAGCCCTGGTACCATTTCCAAACTTAGGACTAAGTTCTGTGAGACTGGTGAAGTCAACAAGGAAGACAACAACCCAGACCCCTTGCTTCACTGAGGAACCATAGATTTACAGGCAAGATATGCACAACGGTACCAAAGACAGATGTCAAAGTTGCAGGGCCCATGCTCAGGTGCCAGTCACTCACCTTTGACTGGCACACACCTGCCTGCAAATGGTACCAGGGCTAAGACCAAATAATGCGTAATCTGCGTAACGGAACACCAGCTTCACTTGCCCTATTGCACGGGCCTTATCCTGAAGGGACAAATGTGGCATCTTTCTATGGGGCAGTGTTGCTGCTTGGAGCATACACAAACTCAACAAAGTTGCAGAACCCATGTTGCAGAACGCAAAGTTGCAGAACCCACCTCTCAGCAGGTGGGCGCTGGCTGGCAGGTTGCTCAAAACAAGAGCGATTACCAGCAAAAGCATATTGGGTGATTTTGGCACATTTTTTGATTCCATGAATGCCCGATGCTTACAAGCTGTACCTCGTTGTAAAGGTGACTAATCACCGATAAAAATGATATATAACATATATATAACATCTTCATCCTGCGCTATGAGCTTGTAGATCTGTTTTTTTTTCTTGAAAATGTGCGCAAATCTTTATTTTAAAGCGGAAATCTTTAACTCAAATCTTTGCGTCTGGGGGTCGCTGGAACAACATATTTTGAGATGGGGGTTGGCGGCCAAATCCAAAAGAAATTGGGGGTCCTTGACATGAAAATGATTGAGCACCCCCCTCACACACGCGCGCGCGCACGCACGCACGCACTCACGCACTTAGCCAATCAGGATGGAATATGAAAAGTCGGACAGAGCCGCCTTGATCACTTAACTATAAAGATAATGTGTACCGATTTGCGTGATGTTTGGACAAAATATGTAGGATGATATAAAAAAGATGTTTTGCAACAATCGACCTCCTGGTGGCGCTGTAATAGGGCAATGTTAAAAGGGTGGCATGTGTTCAAAGTTTAAACTTTAGATGTCAATCTTAGCCTATCAGGATGGAATATGAAGAATCAAACAAATTTGTCTTGATCACATGACTATTAGAGATCATGTGTACCGATTTGCGTAAAATTTGGATACAATCTGAAGGAGCAATATCCAAAAATGTGTTTTACATAAGTCTGCCTCCTGGTGGCGCTATAAAAGGCAGATATGAAAAATGCAGGGGAAAGGTTTTTCCTTGGCCTTTAGGGAGTGCGCATACAAAGTTTTACACAGATCGGTGCAGTTATAGGTAAAAACACAAATCGGCCTGTTACAGCGCCACCATGAGGCTGATTTGAACATTTTCAAGTGACATGTCTTCTCCGCCTAATGGGAATGTGCGAGCAAAATTTCACGGAAATTGTAAGCGGTGTTCATGATTTGAGGCATTTTGTTCGAAACTGACCAATCCTGCAAACTTTTGGAAGACAATATTAGCCAATCAGAACGAACACACGGATGGACGAACAGGGTGCAAAACATACACTCGGCCATGCCTTTCGGCCAGGCGGAGACAATAATGAAGAAATGGAGAAATTTAGGATGCATTTCAATTCAGGAGTCAAGAAGGAAAATTCAGGAGTCATGACGATACTGACATGCCTCAGTACCCAGAACCCACACTGAGTTTAGCCTCGTTACCAGCCTTTACTCATCTGTGAAGAGAAAAGCCTGGTCACGATCTAATGCCAGTGTCTGTAGGGGTGGGACTTCCGTCTTATGTATATCCCCCGGAAGCGATCTATTTCGACCAATCACAACACTCGTGTAATAGTGTGATGCTACTGCCAGCGAAAACAAGCGATTTCACTGACCTTTGAAAAATCATGGAATGTAATCTGTGATCGCCTCATTATACGCACGGGAGTCTCGGGAAAAAAATGATCCGATCGTGGTAATCCGTTGCATAGTTGTGGCCATTTGAATGTGGCTTGTTTTTGCCGTAAAGCAAGAGGAACGGAGATATAGCCATTTTCCCACAGGAAATAAACAGCAAGTAAACGAGACTGTCCTGTAACCTTCACACGCCTTGCATGAACCGACAGGCAGATAAACTCCATCCCCAATTACCACACAGACAAAGACGTTCCAGTTAAGGATCTTTACTGTAGCAACTGGCAGTAGGGTAAAACTGACAGAAAGAAAACATACATACAGTCACATGTCAGTCATGTGCATAAATCACATAAATGCAAGGTGTATGAATACATCACAAAACAATCCAAAAGTTACACAAAGCTTCCAAATGTTCCATAAACATAGTCTAGGGTAAGTATACCGTTGCAAAACACAGAACACATTCTTAATCAGCAGGGTACAAACATTTTTCCTAAAAATGAATACCGTGTTTGTATTAAATCCACATCAACTTGTACAAATGTCTCTTAATTGTAAGAACATGCATAAAACATAACGTCAAAGTCTTTTTAGCCCTTACCAACGATGCTTTCAAAGATCTAAACGTATAAAGAAGAGAGAAGAAAAGGCACATCCTTCTCTGGGCTTGGTACAGGTAAAACCGAACAGCTCTGCACTCTGTTAGACTAATCAGCAGTCTCTAATCAAACTTATTAGACGCACAGTGGACTACTCTGATCATAATGATTGCTAGGTCATGGTGACATCATCAATTACAACCTTACAGGGCAGCCTGACCTTTACAATCAGTTAAATGCAGTTACACAAACTAACACACAGGGGGTGCTAAACAACAAAATAAAATACTGACTGACAGGGCAGCACAGAGACGATTAAAGAATAAATTACGTCAATTCCGGGTCCGTCGTCATCTGGCAGTGAAAGCATCATTCATAGGGTAGTGAACAGCGGCATCTGGTGGAAAACCACTGAAAACACAAATCTCGTCGTTCTCGTCAGTGGCAGGCTGCCCCGCAGAATCCAAAGCAAAGGGTTAACAGATTTGTATATAGTGTCAACGTCATTTCCTTGGGCGGTACTTCCGTCAAACTCTGGTACTTCCGTTTAGACATCCAACTGGCTAGGTCTTGTAAGCCATATAGGCAACAAAAAAAGAAAGAAAAAAAGCTGATCTACAAGCTCCCAACATCCCGTGATAAGCTTGTAGATCGGCCTTTCCCCAAAAATAATGTATATATATTTTTTCAAGTGGCTCATTTTAAAATGTGTAGTGCAGTGGAATAGAGTAGACACTATGGCACATCAAGAGTCCATTAGTTCTGTATACATTTAGGGATGGCACCTGTAAAAGTCAAAGCCTAGCCTATTGATCACTTAATGTTTTGCATGTCCGTGGCAAAAATAAAATATTGATGGAAATGTCCATCACAAGCTGGCATGGTGATGACCCCTGGAACTATATACTCGAAGCTGATAAACAGGTTCTCTCTCCTGACTGGATTGGTATCCCTCCTGAAAATGTATTTTCTGTTTATTAAAGAGCTGGAGGGACAGTGTGACCCCTGTTACTGAACTCTATAGCCGGGGTCTTCAACGTTGTTCAGGCCAAGGATCCCTTAGCTGAAAGTGAGATGAAGCAGAGACCCCCACTACATACGTATTGGATTCATGTTAAATGTGTTTTCAGACATTAACAACTTAAACCCTCAATACTTTGAGAACTTGACCTATGGCTCGGTACTTCGTCTGCTCTTTCCCCCCCCTGTACACCAAACCTCTTCACCGAAAATAGCCGTTCTACAAGCTCACAATGTGTCGAAGATGTGTTGTGAGCTTGTAGATCTAGTATTTTCGGCTAATGTTCCCTCCCAGGATAGGGATGCAAAGGTTCAAGTGTGGTTGATGTAAAAATACAAAAATAAAGTCCCTATCACATAAAGATTTGGCGGACCCCCTGCAGTATCTCTGAGGACCCCCTAGGGGTCCTGGACCCGCTGTTGTTAACTTTTTGACAATAACATTTTAGTTTTAATAAAACAATATCACTTACACTTCATTTCACGTTGAATACCACTACTGTAGCCAATAGCATACAATACATAATCATTGTTTAACAGGGTTGGGTTGAAATAACACGGTTACACATCGCTATTCCTCCACATCGCCACTTAGAAGATTGACTTCCATTCTTCGGAGTGGAGATGTTTCCCATTTGTTTTAAAGACATCGCTATTCCGACTGTGACGCATTGCTATTTATAAACACCACCATTCCGACTATATAATCACAATGAATGTGAATTAATGTAGGCATACTTGGTAAAGCATCTCATGCACATTAATGAGACACTTGCATCTGATCTATTGTCAAATCAGCCCAACATCAAAACACCATGTGTGTATTAATGCTTCATCAATCCTCCTTTATTAAATAATATTAAAGTTTACACCTGCCACAGCCATAGGCATATGTCATTTTTGTGAACAGCACTGCTTTCTTTTTGTCGTCTCCAATTAATTCTGGGCCTTTAGTTTGGAGACAATGGAGAGATTCAGTTTTAACCCAGAATGAACCCAAATCTCAAGCGCAATAGTTCAGGGTTCTCTCTAAATCCTAAGTGTATATATCCATGTTACTTTTGTGAATAATTATGATAGGCTACACATGAGCCAAGCTTTCCATTATGGCGGTGCGGGATGGGGCGCGCTGCGCAGGTCGACACGCAACAAAAATAAAATAAAAAGCATTATACCGTCTCTCTCCCTCTCCTCTCTCCTGTCTTCCCGTCTCTTTCCTCCTGGTTGGAATCATCTGAGCTTAATATGTTAAATGTGTTGCTTCTTTGTGTCATTTCATTGTAGATTTAAAAGCAGCCTAGTATTAGCCGACTATTGACTGTACTACAATATGGCTTGGTAACATGAACATGAACTTGGATGCATCACAGCGCCACGCCTTGTGAACTATAGGAGATTACATATTTTCGAAGAAACTGTAGCATTTAAGAAACTAGGAAAAATAAATTAAGCATCCGTGCGCAACTTGGAGCTCTCCAAATTGCCACATTCAGATTGAAGGATTTTTCTCACCTAATTCACAACAACTGTCGTGAATTCTAACCACAAGAAGTATGATCAAATTAAACTTTCACCTTAATCTATCCACTTACTATAATAGTCCACTTCATATGCCCATAAATGAAGTCTTCAAGAGGCGTCCATGAGATGAGATTGCGCACAGCTGTCCACCGACAGCCTGGTTTGGTTTGATATTAGACCAGACTGGACAGTGGACACTGCATGTGTCTCAAACCAAACGAGGCTGTGCGTAAATGCTGTGCAGTGCAATAAACAAATTGATGCTATTATTATTATTATTACCCTTATTATTATTATTATTATTATTTAGCACATTGGCGTGAGTGCGCTCCCACGGACGCCCTGCATGGGTCTGTCTGTCTGTCTGTCTGTCTGTCTGTCTGTCTGTCTGTCTGTCTGTCTGTCTGTATATCTATCAGTCTATCTATCTATCTGTCAAGCTCTTTGCCAAAAATAGCCGATCTACAATCTCACAACGCCTGACGCTGCGAGGTGTTGTGAGCTTGTAGATCGGCTACTTTTGGTGCGAGTGAGTGTGCTGACGGTGCTGACTGTGCTCCGACGGATGTCTGTCTGTCTGTCTGCAAGCGCTCTCTCTCTCTCTCTCTCTCTCTCTCTCGTGTGCGTCTGTCTACAAACTAAGTGCCTTTGATCCTAACCACCTTTGATGTGTGCGCCGAATGGGCCATCAAGTTTTTCTGATCTCCCAGTGGGGAGCTAACGACCACTGTTGATTCATTGACTGAAGCCATCCACACCTATTTAATTGTTGTTGTTTTTTTCCTCGAAAGTTAAAAGACTCATGGAGAAATCATGATGTCATCTCAATCACCTCAATCAATCATGACTGAATGGCAGCTTGCTCTCCGGTCCCAGCCAGCTGCTGGGGACAATTTGTGGGGAATTAGGAGAGAAGGAGAGCTGTGAACTTTGCCTATACTGTGCACCCATGCAGGCAGGGATGTGCAGCACGCGCTAAATAGGCCCATGGTTTATTCTGGTATAGGTGAAAAGATCACCCCCCCCCCTTTTAAATTATTAATAATACATTCTTAATTTATAACTAACTAGAGGTCCGGTCAAGCTCTTTGCCAAAAATAGCCGATCTACAAGCTCACAATGCTAAGAAGACCCCCAAGAATGTTAGCCTACAGTGAGCTATATGTACAGCACACGTTGTGTATTATTATGTTACATGCACTTATGTGCGTAATTACGCACGTGTAAAATTCCGCTGTTACGGTAGTTGTTCCACTCAGAGGAGGGGGGGGCACCTTCATGTCAGGAACCCCACAAATCACAAATTATGTGTATTTGGCCGTGGACCCCAGAGAGGAGGGAGAGAGAGAAAGCGCATGGAATGCTGTGTTCTTGAGCCATAGAGGCGAGAGTCTTCAGACTTCTATTAGAAGGGAGGTTTTTCATTGAATAGAGGTCACTATTAGAGGATTTAGCCTACTCACAACGCCTCATAGTGCTAGGCATTGTGCGGTTGTAGATCGGCTATTTTTGGCATAGAGTGTAGAGAGAAAAAAGAGCAGACCACGTAAAAAAAAGACATATATATATATGGAGAGAGAGAGAGAGAGATATGTTTCATAATATCATAATATTATCTGACAAGTAACTAGTAACTCAAGTTTTCAAATAATTGTAGTGGAGTACTATATTTGCCTCTGAGATGTAGTGGAGTAGAAGTAAAAGTATTGGAAATACTCAAGTAAAGTACAAATACCTCAAAAGCGTACTTAAGTACATTACTTAAGTAAATGAGTTAAATTCCAGCTGTCTTTATTGTTATTATTATCATTATTAATATTACTATTATTGTTAATATTATTGTTATCATTAAATAGCATAATATTATTATCAATAATAATGGCATAATAATAATAACAATGATAACGATAATAATAATAATAATAATAATAATAATAATGATTGTCATAGGGTACTAATAATAATAATAATAATAATTAATAATAAAATAGCATAATAACAATGATAAGGGTAATAATAATAATGATAATAATAATAATTAATAATAATAATATATATTAATAATAAAATAGCATGATGGGGCGTCCGTTTTTCAATAGCATAATAACAATGATAACGATAATAATAAGGGTAATAATAATAATAATAATAATAATAATAATAATAAGGGTAATAATAATAATAATAATAATAATAATAATAATAATAATAATAATAATAATAATAATAATAATATTAATAATAATAAGGGTAATAATAATAATAATAATAATAATTAATAATAATAATAATATATATATTAAAAAACATACTCTCTCGCCATGCCTTTCGGCCTGGCGGAGACAATAATAAAATAGGATGATGGGGGGGGGGTTTGTTTTTCTAAGTGGGGATGTTTCTAAGTGGGGATGTTTCTAAGTGGGGGTGTTTCTAAGTGGGGGTGCTTCTAAGTGGGGGTGTTTCTAAGTGGGGGTGTTTCTAAGTGGGGGTCTGTCCCCAAATAACGCAACTGTGTTCAACAGGATGCTGTTGACGGAGTCACTTCATTTAAAACTGATGCAGAAAAAGGTGAGTTTTTTCTGTCCTTCGTACAGTTCAGTTTTGTTTACCAGGGTGTACATCCTTAATCATTATTCCAAAACTATAAATGCAGCCCGTTGTTACACTTACTGTATGTGGGAATGTAGAGATGCAGAAAGCTTTATTTTTCATTGATATAATGACATTGCTGTGTTTCATTTACGGAGATCCCCCACTCTTTTTCTCTTGCTATCAGAGCATTTCGTTGTCCAGAACATGGCAACGTTAGTTCAAGACGTTACCACGGTCATGGCCATAGTGGAGACTCTAAAGAAAGACATCGACATCCATAATGAGATCTATGAAGAGATCCACGTTGAGACAAAGCGCATGGAGCAAATGAGAACTGTGTATTGTAAGGTGCTGAATCCAGGGGCAAGACGTGTCAAAGTATTGTTTTATAACGCTCTAAAACAACACCAACCCGGCCTGTTGCAGAAGCTGGGTAAGATCAGATGTAAAACTGAAAGACTTTTTTATTTTATATTAAAAAAACATATTTAGAACTGTCATTTAAATGAAAAACAGCCGGCCCATGAACCAACCATAATAATTCATAGCAGCAGTCCCATAGAGTGGATGTGTTTAGGCAAATAGGGGATTCTTGCCTCAAACATTTTACAGAATGTTTATGAAAAACACTTAACATACGATGTAAGCTAAATCAGTAATTCATTTCAGCATTTCAAATAATTTCTTGATTAAGGCCATTTGGAGCATAAATCTATCTATCTACCTATCTATAATGCATTCTGATTCTGATTTATGAAGAATACAAGTTTGTTTCAACACATTTAAAGAAGTAATGAAACATATGGAAAAAAAAATGTTCACACGTGTTCACATTATCGCTTACCAGTGACATAATCAAGAAATCTAGCTTATATAAAAATGTATCTTCCTAGAAAGTTAGCATGCTGTACTAGAAGCCATTGTTACAAGAAGAAGCCACACTAATAAAAAAAAAGACAATGAAAAAAGAAATGATGGCAATGATGGCAGGTTTATTATGAATGTTGTGCTGCTTCTAAAACCCCTTTCCAAATCACAGAAATGCGTGTTGGAGACAATAACACCTCAGACGGTGAACTCCTGGTCATCAAAACCGAGTGACTCCCAGGCAGTCCACACCGGACTACAGCCTACGATCACAGGATACTGACTTGCCTCGGTACCCAGAACTTGGAGAAAAAAAGGCTTTCCCTTTGCTTGGAATGAACTTAAAAAAAAACTCTGACTCTGACTCTTACTGCTCACCTACAAGCCCCTCGACAACCAGGCTCCCCGCTACCTCTCCAACTCCACGCCCCCTCCTGCTCTCTCAGGTCTGGTGATGCCAACCTTCTGGACATCTCCAAGACAAAGTACTGAACCTGGGGGTGGCAAGGCTTCCTCAGTTGCAGCCCACTCCCTCTGGAACTCACTCCTAGCTCACATCAAATATCAAATATATGGCCATATCAGTTGGATCACTGGTGCAACATAGCTGTGAGGTGAATGTGCGATGCGAAGTGGACGCTACGGCACGCTAGATGTGACTTCTAAATCTAGTTCATATAATTCTCTCTAATTCTCATTATAATATGGCATCATGTCTGTCTACTCTCTGGGGCTGTGGACAGTTCAGAAACCTGCCTGTGACACATTTGGAACTGGAACACTATATAATCTCAGCTGATAAACGGTATTCTCTCCCGATTGGCTGAAATTGGCAACTCACATAAACATGAATTTTCTGTTTACTAAAGAGCCTGAGAAACAGGGAGACCCCTGTTACTGAACAAACACTCTATAGCAATGATTACTATCACAATATAGAGCTATTTAACACTGTCACTGAACAAACACTCTATAACAATGATTACTATCTACTATTACAATATAGATCTATTTAGCACTGCACTGTAAAGATTTTGGACCTGGCACATTCCAATCTCTCATAAACCTGGAGAATGGCTGACTCTGCACAACTCAGTCCATATAGAGATAGAAAGCATGAGAGTCCCATGTGTAGGCCCTACTTCTAAACGTCCAAATGTTTAATGGGATAGATATTGATATAAACATACTGTAAGGCCATTATGTGCTGCTGTGTGTGTTGTACCTGCATTCATTTGCATCTATTCTAGGGAATCAAGTGTTTCTGATTGTGTTTTATTATAGTCACTCTACATAATATCATTTATAAAATGACAAATATAGAAACCTAATATGTTATAAATACATACATACATACATACATACATACATACATACATACATACATACATACATACATACATACATACATACATACACACATGCATACATGCATACATGAATGCATGCATAAAGTACATATTAGTATATAATTGTATATGGTATACATATCTTACATACACTGTACACATGCATGCACACACATACTGGCAGAGGCAAGACTTGTTCTACTCTCTCTGGTAATTTACAGTATAATTCATAAAATAACTCATTGTATAGACCCCTTAACAGACGACGTCACACTGATAAGAACCAGTATGCGTGCAACCAGTATGCGCGCAATGAAACCCATTCTATCAGGTCTCGTTAGGACGCGCCTCACTAGCTAACACACAAGAGGGGGTTGGGGTGTACTGAAACCAGCGCACCCCGAAACAACAGGTTGGGAATTGATTCCGTGAAACAATCACCTGTGCGTCCAGTCTCAATGTTAGTAAACAAATAATTGGTCTATAAAACGTTCTGTAAAAAGAGCACGCCATATTAGCAGTGGTTATCAATGTCATTTGCACCCTCTTGTGGACTGGAATGGTAAGTGCAGCCTTCTCCTCAGACCAAACTCAACCAGATGGAGGAATAGATACTGTATGTTACTAAGTAAGGCTCCATTCACTGTTGTAGGCTAGTTTTCATAGTAGCCTATCATTTATGTGTTATTCTAAAGACTCCAATGTTTCACTAATTAGTTATTTAATTGTGTCGTTATTTTGTTATTTTGTTAGTTAGTTAGTTAGTTAGTTAGTTAGTTAGTTAGTCAGTTAGTTAGTTATGTGTGGTTAATTAAGTTAGGCCCGCGCCCTATAGAGCTCTCCACAGCTACCTCATTTGCACCTTCTTGTTGACTTGAGTGGTAAGTGCAGCCTTCTGAGGTCAAACAACTTAAAGCTGCAATCCAGAACTTTTTTTAAATTTCATTTTTAATAATCCTTACCTTACAGTATCAATGATACTTTAAGGTAAGGATTATTGAAATATACTATACTGTATCATCTTATTAGTCCAGGATTTACTTTAATTAATAAAACATTATTTTAACCAATCATGATAGAGTATGTTGATACAATATGAAGCACATGTCAATGGTTGCTAATGTTCAATGAATCCATTCAGTTTATTCATTAGTATATATATATATTATTTTTTAAACAGAACATTGCAGTGTTCCATGTAAGACTAGGCTATATAAAAATATGAAAAGATGGGTATGGTTTTATACAATGATATTTCCAGATCACTAATATTTATTTTCATCACATGGTTGACAAAGAAATCTGTGTTGGATGCTAGATTAATTCTAAAGTAGTATTTTATTCCAGTGGTTCAAGGTAAGGATTGGCTTTTGAATCTATTTGTGATCAGTATACGCAGTTACCAGGATCCACCTGAAAATCATGAAAGCGCTCACGGACCCATCTGACCAGTTAACACATCAACCTATGGGCTGCTGTGTTAAGTGGTCAGATAGGTGGGCCGGTGCATTTTCAGAGCATACTGTTTAATTCCCCTTATATGGGAATTTCCTTAAGAGGAATATAGGGGTCGGGCATAGCGACGTCACAGGGTTGAGACGCCGTTAAATCAGCCCACTTTCACCGACATCTTGAGGGAGTAGATTGACAGCTGCCACAAGTGTAGAGTAGTGTAGTGTAGTCTGTCCTGTGTTTGTTGTCCAGCAAGTAGACGGTGTACATTATTATCTATCTCTAACTTGTCTGTTGCTCTAATTTAGCAATGGTACGACAGTGCTGCATTATCGGATGCAATGCCAAGGTTTCAGACGTTAAATTAAAAAAAGTGAAATTGCACACATTTCCAACCTGGAGGAAGCACGGCTAGTGTGACTGACTCTCTCTGAAGAGCGGCCAGCGTGACTGCAGTAGGAAAAGCTGTTGGAGATCAGATGTCGAGATATCAAAGAAACGGCTTGGCATGGGTTTCTTAAATACAATGAGATTGAGCTAACAGCTAAATTGTGTTTCTCTATGTGTCCAGTCTGAGAAACGTTGTCTAACGTGGGTGGCTCACGGTCACGGTGGCTGAGTAAACAGCCAGGGATTCTTGTCTGTCTGTCAGCAAGTGTTCAGACGTCGGAGATATCAAATAAATGTAGTATGGCTTGGGTGTCAGCTGACGAAATAACATAACCTTCAACAACATTCCCAAACACATATAAGCTCAAACGAGCATGACAGCACACAATCAAACATATAAACATCTTTTGGAGGCGAGGAGATTATTTAGGCTTTAAAAAATATATATATAATAATTAAAGCAGTGGTTCTCAAATCTTTTCATGAAAATGTTTTGTGCCAGGGAGCATTTGTGTTGTTAGAATGTTTTAAAAAATATTCCAAATATTCTTTATTTTATTGCAAGAGTTTTTTTTAATAACCTATGTACAAGCTCACGTGAGCTTGTAGATCGGCTATTTTCAAGTAGTCGATGTCACTAAGCCACTTCTTTTGGGCTTGTTTTCATAGACCTGGTTGCTTATTTCTCTCGCAAAATATGGCAACACTGATCGCAACAGGTCCGTTGTGCACTTTCTCAATGATCAACAATGAACAATATAAAATTAATAATAATACTTCGCGATAATAATATTATAAATATATATATAAATAATCAGTACTCAAGATGACTATTTTATTTCGGTTACACAACTAAGCAACAAAACGTTGTTCTTTTCAGGTAAAATGAATGATTGTGACTGAGTGGTCACTGTCATTACATCTGGTTAGCCGTCTAGGGCACAGATGTAATGACTTTTTTCCAGGTAGCGTGCCTTTGCGTCTGCATTCAGCTTCTCTCTGTATGGTAACTCTCTGTCATGCATTGCCAGGTCCATCTTCTGTCCTTTACCAATAAATTCGCTGTAGTTCAGGACACGTCGTGACTCGTGGGTAACTGTCAATGTTGTTGATACGAGCTGTTGTTATGGAGCTCCCCTAATAGACCAATTAATTGTTTACTAACATTGAGACTGGATGCGCAGGTGATTGTTTCACGCAATCAATTTCCAACCTGTTGTTTCGGGGTGCGCTAGTTTCAGCACACCCCAACCCCCTCTTGTGTGTTGGCTAGTGTGGCACGTCCTGGCTAGACCTGATAGAATGGGTTTCATTTAGCGCATACTGGTTGCACGCATACTGGTTCTTATCAGTGTGACGTCGTCTGTTAAGGGGTCTATATGGCCACCGGAACTACTTCAGCCTGAGCTTGGCCACGCCTTTTGCCCGTTCCCTATATGAATGACTTATGATGGGGTCCCACCTGAGGACCATCCTCAGTATATTAAGCAGTGGTGGAAAAAGTACTCAAATGTTTTACTTAAGTAAAAGTATCAATACTGCAAAGTAGAAATACTCTGTTACAAGTAAAAGTCTGGAATTCATCATTTACTTAAAACGTAAAACGTAACGTAAAATTACAAAAGTATTGGTATGAAAATGTACTTTTACCAAAAGTAAAAGTACTAACATGTTTGAAAATAGCAGATCTACAAGCTCACAACGTTTCGCGATGCAACGCTAGGTATAAAATAGGGCTAAAGTGGTTAATGTATGTTTTATAATGTCATCATTTATATCTGCAAAGTAACTAACACAGATGTAAATACCGCCCACTACATTTGATTGGGTAAAGCGCGGCCTGCGGCCTGATCTGAAGGCACGCCCACTTAAAGCTAACGAACACGCGTTCTGAATGGGGCTCCGACAGATTCAGTAGCGCAGTTCTGAATCTATTTTTGAGAGATTACTTTCGTATACATATACAAATGTCAAAATCGATACAATATGTCTATGTTAGTCTTGATCCAAGGCTAGGAAGATCCACCTTAAGAGAGGAATCGCCTTGACCAGAGGATACTTGGGACGATTGCTACCAGTAGGCTATTAATTAAATAAACAGTTCTCCCAATATCTACCTCGGATCAATGGAACCTACTTGGTATACTTTAAGTTCTTAGAACACATGAACTAACTGACAGTGTTTTCAATGTGACTGCTTGCCTTTTGATCTGAAGTAACGACAGAAAGTAATGCTGTAGTTTAATGTTTAGCTTGTATTCCGAAGTAAAGTAACATGACTCATGAGCGATAAACACTGGAGTTAAGCCAAGACATTAGAAATGTCACTACTACTACTACACACACACACACACACACACACACACACACACACACACACACACACACACACACACACACACACACACACACACACACACACACACACACACACACACACACACACACACACACACACAGTTAATGTTTTAGGGGAAAAGAGGGCACGTCACTTCTTTACAAACCATAGTAAATTAATTGACATGGCATAATCACCCTGTCTGTGCTGGATAAGAATGTCTCAACTTCAACAGACATCTTGGTGGAAGATGGATGACAAATTGAAGGAAAATTATGAACTTGAATATCCCTAGCGATTTATAATTAAAGTGCCAGTTCAGCCAGCCTACAAAAACAAGAAAGAAAACAATTTATGGCAGCTTTAAAGCAGCACTATGGAACTTTTTTTGAATGAATAAAATGTAATTTTGTCCAATCTGTATGGTAGTGTACATTAATGCAATATAACTTACAATTGGGGTTGTTGTATTTTGTCTCCCTGCTCTTCTATTGAGACATTTAAATTGTGTCAAAGGTCATGTCTCACCTAGACACAGGATCTGACACGAATTTTGACCTGATGGTCAAGATTCAATTTACCCCCTGAGCAAGCAGGCAGGCTCTATTAGCTCAATGGTAAAAATGTCAGCACTTGCGCAGGAAACCGGGTTCGAATCTGGGGTAGAAAAGTAGAGTTATATAGTGCAGCTTTAATTCTAACCAACCAGAAAAAAGTAGGCCTATATTAAATAATATATTACACCATTAAATAATACAATAATAATAATAATACTAATAATAATAATAATAATACGCCTATTAAATAATAATAGGTCTATACTGCACCATAGTTGGTAACGTAAAACCTCAAAGCTATTATATTAGTTTAGCTGGGCCGACTCTAATTTCTAGTTTCAAATAGTTTTAAATACCAGTTGTCTATCACATCATCGATGTTGGGCAGAAACCTTGTATCTTGTATATTTTTTGGTGTAAATTAAGGCCCTACTTTAGTGTCGCACAAAAGCGGAAATAGACGATCTACAAGCTCACAACACATATTTTTTATTAATAATAAAAAAAGGAACTGTTTTTTACATCTATTCTACCCGACAGACAGTGACTATAGTTGAAGCTCTCAACACCACAGTGCACTGCAGTGCATTGCACACAACCTATAGTTAATCTGCTCTAGGTGAAAATAATTGCTAAAAAAAATAAAATAACAAAAAGTGAGCTTTTCAATAATTTGAATAATCAGAAAAAGTAAAAGTTAGAATAATTGCTGAGAAAATAATTGAGTTGCAGCCCTAGCAGTTGCTGCAATGCTGTACGTAGCAGGATCCATGACAAACAGAATCCATGTGAAAGAGTTGAAAAGGGAGATAGAGGTGATTACTGTAATACAGAATATGGCCAGTGGTCTGAACTTGTAGATCGGCAATTTTCACTACTTTTAAAATAGGACTTAAGTGGTTAATTCATAATATATTTGTGTACGTTTCAGTCCCAAGAGGACCTTCTTAGACATGTAGTGGAGTAAAAAGTACAATATTTCCATTTGAAATGTAGCAGCTGAGTTACAAAAAGAGAAAACAAATAATCCAAAAATGTACAATGTACAGTACTCAAGTAAATGTACTTAGTTACTGTCCACCACTGAATAGGACTGATAAGTCCTATCACCAAGGTGACAGCCACCACGGTCATAACCATGGAGCCTTCATGTGAAAAAGGGCAGTGACACTACCACAGAATCTCACCCAACTCACACACTCTGTTTCATCATAAAAACACACACTTAACATCCACACACATTTCATCAGACATGTCACTGTCATCAGCCTGTCACTCACACAATGACGCACAACCCCCCTGTCTTATCTGTACTGTGTGTGTGTGTGTGTGTGTGTGTGTGTGTGTGTGTGTGTGTGTGTGTGTGTGTGTGTGCGTGCGTGCGTGCGTGCGTGCGTGCGTGCGTGCGTGCGTGCGTGCGTGCGTGCGTGCGTGCGTGTGTGTATCATGCACGCGCGCGCCTGTGTTCACAATATACAGCAGATCATCTCAGTTTGACTGCAGGAACATGCAGGTGTTAGGACCCTGAGGAGAAACAAAGAGAGAGAGAGAGAGAGAGAGAGCGAGAGAGCGAGAGAGAGAGAGAGAGAGAGAGCAAAACTTGAGTAAAGGACAGGCAGACAGAAGCATAGAGGAAGAGAGATAAGTAGATAGACTGTTGGGAGACATTAAAGAGAACTGTGGATAGACAGAATGACAGCATGAGATGGAGAGAGAGATAGAGAAAGAGAGAGAGAGAGAGAGAGAGAGAGAGAGAGAGAGAGAGAGAAGGAGAGAGAGAGAGGGGGGATTAGGGAGGAGTTGGGGGGAGGGAGGAGTCTTGAAAGGGGGAGATATAAAGGACAGGCGGTGAGAACAGAGAGAGAAGAGGAGAAAGAGAACTGGAGAAGGGGCAGGAAGGTAGAAAAGAGAACAGGAGAAGAGAGAAGAGAGAGAGAATAGAGGAGAAGAGAAGAGAAGAGAGAAGAGAAGAGAAAGGGAGAAGAGAAGAGAGAGTGAGTTTGACTGAAAATTAGTCAACAGACATCAAAGGACTTACTGACACACACACACACACACACACACACGCACGCACGCACACACATGCACATGAGTGAGTGGAAAGCGTGAGTGAGAAAAGTTGGAGAATTGGCCAGAGAGAAGAGAAGGAACACACTGCTCATATACCACCCACAGTGTGCACGCACACACACGTGCACACACACACGCACACACACACACACACACACACACACACACACACACACACACACACACACACACACACACACACACACACACACACACACACGTGCACACACGCACGTGCACGCACACACACATACGCACGCACGCCACAGTGAGACTCTGACAGGCTGGACGTTACAAGAAGTTCACTGAAGGACATTGGACACAGAAAAGACAGGAGGAGGAGGAGGAGGAGGAGGAGGAGAGGACAATATTCCAGGAGCTGTAGATCCAGTGTGATCCAGACGTTTCCTCTTTGAGTCACGGACAGACGAGGACCGTGAGGACATCCATGTCCCCTGTGGAACACGTCGTCCACAGACAAACGGACAGACAAAGTCTGGGGGAAAAAAAACGTCCTCCATCTTTGACCGACCTCTTCCACCAAAGGCCACCGCATCCTCCACACCAGAGGGACTGACAGTCACACTCTCTCCGCTGTCACCACCTCCCTCTTTGGGGAAGCAAAGGACCAGAAGTTACAGAAACCCCCCAGAGGCGCGTCCACCTCCTCCCAAAGGAGCAAGAATGGTGACCTGGTACTGTAGGTTCTCCTAGAGACTCCCCAAAAACCTTGAAAAACGTTTCTGAAGGAGGACTATAAGCTTGGTGTCCGGCTCTCCCACCCCCACACCCCAGCAATGCTGGCCGTCGGCGGCCTGGCCCCCCAGGGAAGGGCCAGTGTGGGTGGGATGAGAGCTCTGCTGTGGCTGCCCGTCCTGGTGGGGTTGGCGATGGTACTGGAGATGGAGATGGCCGGCGCCGCAGAGGGCGTGGAGAGCAACACAGCTGGCACCGAGAGCCCGGTAGGTCCCATGGTTCAACTGATGTATATACATACATGATGACTGATCACTGGTTAGTGTGATATATACTGTATATTTATTGGGTCAAGGTTTGAATCTATTGTATAGTTCAGTGGTTTTCAACCCTTTTCATTTATTCGGCATTTGAGCCACGGTCGGAGCACCATTCGATGAGATTTAGACTCTCAGACCCAAAACGTAGAATAGTTTGTTGTCGTTGGATGAGATTTTGTCCACAATTCCATGCTGTATTGATACAGCATGGAGAGATAACAGGCAAAACAAATTCTACATTCTCTAATCATGTAGACTTAAATGAAGTAAAGCAGACATAGGGGAAAGGTTGTTTACCAGACATAATATAAAAAGCATTGCTCTGCATCATCTGTAGGCCTATGTTAAAAGTTCACTTGCCGTTTACAATGTAACTCTGTTGTGCTGAAAAGAAAACCCACTGAATTCATGTGAGCTTGTAGATCGGCAATGTTTTTGCACAGAGACTGAAAAGAGTAGCCCGGAGACAATTCAGGTCCAGTTTTTCAAGTCTCTAGAGGGCTTAAGTGGTTAAGATCCAGGTGAACTTGTATTGTTATGACACCCTGAAGGAGGTTTATTGTTTATAAAGACAGGACTGACGCACACAATATTAGATTATGTGTACTAATAAATAACACTACTTTGTGTAGAGAAGTATGCAACCTTCATTCATTGATCTATGCACGATTCATTATTGTATGTACTTCTTCAATAGAAGTACACACATACATTGTTTTTCTTCCACTTTTCCATATAAGCCTACACGGAGGTTGAGGTTCAATTATTCAATTATTTGTGGATTTAATCTTGACCTTGAACAGTCTGTAGCCTAATGTTTTTTTATTTCTTAGCTGTGTAGTGATATATATATATTGTTGCTGTCGGGCAAAAACCTCTTATCTCCATATTTTAATACATCGAATGCCCTACTTGATCATACTACAGCAAATATTATTCCGGCTCGAGAATTGGTTTAGAGAGGATATTGTTGCTGTCGGCCAGAAACCTCTTATCTCCATGTTATTTTCGTGAATTAATACCCCACATGATCATACAGCATCACACAAAAGCATCAAATGTAGCAGATCCAGGCCCGGACCGCTGGCATAGCGGTCCGGGCCACTCCCCGTGTCACTCCCCATCTCTCTCCCCATTTCTTGTCAACCTACTATCCCATTAATAAAGGCATAAAAAAAAGCCCAAAAATAAATCTTTAACTAAAGCACAGTAGCAGATCCACTTGCTTGAGCTTGTTGATCTGATACTTTTGCTATTTTGGAATTTGAATCCTGAAAAGTAACAGTTTTGGACTTATGAGGTGTCCACCCGACAGAGACGATATTTAAAATGTACAGTGCAGGGAGGTTAGAGCAGTGGAAGTGTGCGTGGTCTCCGATTCACTCACACACACAATCACAAAGGAAAGGATAAGTAGGAAAACGGTTAATTGTCCATAATGTGAGTCTGTGCGCTCCTGACTTGCTCGCCAATCACCTAAGAGCACGCAAAGTTGCTTTCATAAAGTCTGCAGTTTTTTGAGCCGCGCTATGAGCTTGTATATCTGCTATTTTTGAATAGCCAAAGAAATCTAAAGTGACACAGATGCGTTCCAGGTCTTAATGGGTTAATCACTTCTACTAATAATAAAAACTGCTTCACAACAGCAATGCTGGTGTAACTAAGACATTAGCTGCAACAAATAGGATTTGACATGCATTGATGACATATAACAGTGGTTCTCAAACCTTTTCATGTCAAGGACCCCCAAAATGATATGTATTTGGCTGCAGACCCCTATCTCAAAAATATGCTGTGCCAGGGATTTTTCAAAAAATAGCAGATCTACAAGCTCATAGCGCAGCAATTTTGTAGTTTGTTTTCCACAAAAAAACGGAAAAAGTACCACATTCATGGCACTGCTCCTTAAAGACACTGGGCAATAAGTCCTACTGAAAGTGTCAAAGCGGAAGTACACTAGTTTACCGTCCAAGGAAGTTATGTTGAGGCTGCATGAGCAGATATATATAGTTCTTTACCAGGTCTTTCTCCTTGTGAATGTGAGATGAGAAAAGGCTGGGAATGAGGTTACTCTTTAAATATCGCTTGTTGCGTCAAATGACACCACTAAAACCCTGACCCATTAATTTAATACATTACATTAATGGGTGTTTTATTCATCATTTATGGTCTTAATACAGTATGTGGTTTTGACAGAACCTTCTTGCATTGTGCCTATTGCGTTTTAACAATGGCTTCGTCCATGGTCTCCATGGTTGCGGTGTCTCCTAGGAAACGGTCTCTCCGGACCTATCCAGAGTATCTCCTCAAAGCTCGTGGCTGTTCTTCAGAAAAAACTCCAACAAAGGAGACAACAAGAGGAGCAAACCTTCCAAGAGAGTATCGAAGGTCAGTTTACTACTATTGCTATTATACTACTGTAATAATACTACTACTACTCCCACTCCCACTACTCATACTACTAGTACTAATACTGTACATACTGTACATGCAAGTCCTCACTTTTTGCCTTGAGTTGCGTCACCTCCATTCACTTCATCGGGCCAGTCTTCTACAGACCCTTCCATTGGCGAATACTAATAGTGACAAAGCCCTGAACCGGAAGTTTACATAATGCACTGGAGTCAATGAGCGTTTGTCACTATTTCGAGTTTACATGAACCATGTGACTGGCGCTGTTTTCTGCCCCCGAGGTGACGCAACTCTCGCATACAAGGCTCTGGTCAGAGGCACATGTCATCTGCGTAGTCCAGGTACGTTAGGGCTACAGCAGGAAGTCGTCGAGACCTCCTAAGTGTGCAATTATAGTGAGGCTGAGTCCCTGCCTGAGTGCATTTATCCCAGGACTCTAATGAAGAGGAAGCTGGGGCACGGGTGTCATCACTGTTGCTGTCTGGGGTCACCATCTGGGCTCTTGTTGTACAATTTGGCCCTGAGAGGGTAGGGAGGGATACCGTGAGCCTCAAGTATCTTCATAATCATGTGTCTGTGTATTGAGTCAAATTCCTTTTTAAAACCACTTAAACCCTACACTTGGTTGACTGCAGTCCCACAGGGCTCTATCTACTTCATTAGATATCTTCGCTGAAAATAGTCGATCTATAAGCTCACTGGGCTTATGGGTCTATGAGCTCACAATGCTTCGCGTTGCAACGCAAAGCTTGTAGATCTGCTATTTTCTGCGAAGGTTTTCCGCAGAATACAACTGCTGAGGTTACAATCGTTAAAAAACAGCACTGCTGGCAGGTTGTTGAGGGTCCTCTTTAAGGCCTAGATCTGGAACCCTCTCGAACGCCATTTTAGTTCTCTCTCATGTGTGGGTCGATGATGCACCTTGCCCTGTTTATAGTATCATGTAGTGAATCGCTGTAGTTTCTCCCTAGCTTTACGCTGGTGGGTGTGGTCTTTAAGTGAGTTTTCAGTAAATTTGGAGCAAAAAAGCACATTTCACTAGATCATTTGCCAAGAGCGCATTGAGTAACCTAGCCTACTTGCATACTGTACATGTATTTAAATCTCTTTCCAAGACCATGCTGCTACGGTCCTCTACCTTCAGAAATCTTCAGAAATTATTATCTGAACTCAGGCAACTATTGTCAATGGTAGGCTACTGACAAACTGAAATAATAAATGCAATTTTGTTTTTATTTTTTTTGGAATAAAGTTCATTTTTGTGTCTCTGCAGCATGGTCTGCCAGGACCTCCAGGCCCCCCTGGCCCTCAGGGGCCACCAGGGGCCCCGGCCCCGCTGTTGCCCCAACAAGAACAGCTCATAGAGGATCTCCATCTGAAGCTGAAAGGTAAGGATCCACCACACACACAGTACCACTCTACCACAACCAACACAGTACCACTCTACCATAACAACACAGTACCACTCTACCATAACAACACAGTACCACTCTACCACAACCAACACAGTACCACTCTACCACAACCAACACAGTACCACTCTACCATAACAACACAGTACCACTCTACCATAACAACACAGTACCACTCTACCACAACCAACACAGTACCACTCTACCACAACCAACACAGTACCACTCTACCACAACCAACACAGTACCACTCTACCACAACCAACACAGTACCACTCTACCACAACCCACACAGTACCACTCTACCATAACAACACAGTACCACTCTACCACAACCCACACAGTACCACTCTATTAGAACCCACACAGTACCACTCTACCACAACCCACACAGTACCACTCTATTAGAACCCACACAGTACCACTCTACCACAACCAACACAGTACCACTCTACCACAA